>NC_091801.1:84365000-84680833 GCF_041296235.1 Equus asinus | reverse complement strand
GTAAAGTTGGACAGATTTAACCACCTGAGAAAATTTCATGTAAAAAGCAAACAAATGAAAAAAACTCCAACAACAGGAGGAATATTTGCAACCCAGATCGACATTCATATCCTTAACACATAAAGACTACTACATATTCACGAGAAAGCATGAACACTCGGTAAAGTCATGAACTGGTAATCCAAAAAAGAAAAAAAAACAGTGGCCAATAATATTTTTTAATATAAGCCCCATATTTGCAACTAAGAAATGTAATTTATTTTTATTTTTTTGAAGATTGGCACCTGAGCTAACTCTGTTACCAATCTTTTCTTCTTCTTCTTCTTCTCCTTCTCCCCAAAGCCACCCAGTATAGTTGTATATTCCACTTGTACCTCTGGTTGTGCTATATGGGACGCCCCCTCAGCGGGGTCTGATGAGCGGTGCTAGGTCCACACCCAGGATCCAAACCGGCAAAACCCCAGGGCGCCGAAGCAGAGTGCGCCAACTTAACCACTTGGCGACAGGGCTGGTCCCAAAAAATGTAATTTAAAACGTCACGTTTTATTCTGAAAGTAGCAAAGACTTAAAAACGGTAGCACCTTAGGAGCCAGAAAGGGAAGACAGGCAGGCTCCTGGGAGGGGAAGCGATGCCACGTGGCAGGCGGGGAATTCAAGATCTACAAAGGCCTTCATCACACCGGGCTTCGCTTCCAGAACCTACCCGGCCCTGAAATCAGGGACGTCCACAAAGACTGACCTCTAGGGATACTTCCTATATGACCTACAGGGATAAAGTGATTTCAAGTAAAGAACAAGAAGGTTTACCCATGCTAGTAGCCGGGACAAAGTGACCCCCTCACAGCCGTCACAACGGTCAGGGGAGGTTCTCAGTCCACCTGTCCCTGAGGCCATCAAATGGTCAGGGGTCCCCGAGGCCGTCACAATGGTCAGGGAGGCTGTCCCCGAGGCCATCGCAGTGGTCAAGGGAGGCTGTCCCCAGGGCTGTCACACTGGTCACCACAATGCTCAGGAGCCCCTGAGACCGTCGCAACGGTTGGGGGTCCCTGAAGCTGTCACACTGGTCAGGGGAGGCTGCCCCCGAAGCCATCACACTGGTCAGGGGAGGCTATCCCCGAGAATGTCACAATGGTCAGGGAGGCTGTGCCCGAGACCATCTCAACGGTCAGGGAGCCTGTCCCTGGCCGGGGCCTTAGTGCCGCCTCTCGCGTCCTCTCCGCACAGCGGACGTGCAGCTCCCGCAGCGAGACCCCAGGACGGACACGCAGTCCCGCGCCCGGGCCTTAGTTTTCCGCTGGGGCTCGGCCCCCGCGACAGCCGCCCTCCCAGCCCGCAACCGCTCACCTGCCGCCCCGCCGCCCGCCGGAAGCGCTGTCGTCCCCCAACCCGCGGCGCGGGCACTTCCGGCGACGCTCTAGGGCCCCGGAGGACCGTGCGCTCGGCTGCCCTGGAGGCCGCGGGGCCGACCCTGCTGGCCCGGCCGTGGTCGCTTTGCTGTTCTAAAGGCGATTCCCTACCTCTGTGTGCGAGGGCCTTGGCCCAGCCATCTTCATGTCAGCCCGCCCCCGCGGGCCCTCCAGGGCCCCGACCTCTGCGGGCACCGCCCCGGGCGGGGCTCCCGGGTCTCTCCTCTGTCCCCTCCGGGCTCCATCGCCTCCCGCCGGGTCCAGAGATGGGGTCAGGGATGTCAGTCTGGGTTTGGTGACCGAGCTGACTGCGGAAAGAACGAATGAATGAACGAATGCAGGCAGTACTCATGGAGAAAGGCGGGGGCTCCGTGGGGGAAGGAGGCAGGCAGAAAAGCTCGGGAGCGCGGGATCGGGTGGGGACATGTCAGGAAACCTCCCCCGTGGAGAAGAGCAGAGAAAAGGCGCCAGGGGAGGGACCCTCAGACCGCCCGCCAGGCGGCAGAGCCCGCCGCTTGCTGTTCCCCAGCATGTGGATTCCCCTCGCTAAGACCAAAGGCACCGCAGCCGCCTCCTCCCGGAGTGTTCCCGCTGCAGCAGCCAACACACGTATGACTGACTCTGCCCTCATGACACATTTTCTCCTCCCAGCTGCAGGGACCCCACCTCTCCCAGTTTCCCTCACCAGTAGTTTTCAGTGACCACACACTTACTGGCTTAAAACAACCTGCATTTATGATCTCACAGTGTATTTGGTTGCAGAGTCTGGGGACAGCCTAGCCATGTCCCGGGCGAGTCTCTCCGAGGACTAGGGGCTCGCCTGAGGGCTCCACCGGGAAGCATCTGCTCCTAAGCCTGCGCAGTCGTTGGCAAGACCCAGTTCCTGGGGCAGGAGTTCTCTGGGGTCTGATGCCCGTAGGGTGGGGGTGCAGGTTTCCCACGGGCACTGCAACCTTGGGTTTCTCTGCAGAATGGATGCCCCCACGTTTACCTGAGGCTGAAACACCATTACGGCATCTGCCACAGACCTGTGTCCTGGGGCTTGGGTTATGAGTGGCATGTCCCCAAGGCATCATTCAGTTGTGTCTCCATGCTCTAGGCACTTTCCTGTCAGTGACACTTGCAGTCTCTCCTCAACCTCCTGACATGCTTCAGGAAACCCAAGCCCAGAGAGCCCCTTGAAACATCCCCCTGCTCCCTGACAATGTCCCTTGACATCTGACTTTTACAGATGTCTCTTGTTCTGGGCCACCCCCCATCCTGCTCCGAGTTCTCAGCCCACTCACCAAACAGAAGCACAGATGGTGAGGGGCCCCCGATGCTGGGCTGGGCCATCGATGGTGGCCATGGAGGAGGCTGGCTCTCCAAAAGCCGGGAGCTCCATGCTGTCCGCTGTGCCCAGAACACACCATGCGTGGATGGCAGCAGGTCTTACCTTGATAAGCCTAGCGCGGGCTCCTCACCTCCACCCACCTCTCCAGCCTCACCTCTTCCTCCAACTGTGGGGCCAGCTGTCATTCCCTGAACACACCAGGCTCGCTCTCGCCTCTCTCTGAGCCTCTGCTCATTCCATTCCCCTGCCTGGAAAGCCCCACCTGTTCCTTCCACAATCTCGTCCCCTTTCCTTTTAGCTGGACACAGGTCATGCATGTCCAGCTGCAACACTGCAATGATGTGTCCTCAGGGTGTCACATATGAAGGTACATGGTGTCCATCGGCCCTTCACTGGTTGGTGATAATTCCGATCATGTAGTCGAGGTGTTGTCTGCTTTTTCCACTGTATGGCTGCTATTTCTGCCCTTGCAATGAATAAACCATCTCCAGGGAGGTAAGAGAGGCTGAGGAGCGGATCCACACTAAGGAATCCTGAGGGCATATGGCAACTAAAGGCAAGATATGATCCCAGACTGGAGCCTGGACTGAAGGGAAAATGGATCCTGGGTTGAAGGGAAAACGTCGTGAAGAACAGTGGGACAGAGACAGAACAGGAACCTGCAGTGTGATGGGGCCAAGGGACAGAATGTATGCAAACCATTCTAAAACGGTTTGGGAAAAGAATTTGTGTTGATGTAAAAAAATTCTAAGAGTACATTTCTGCCACGTGGTGTGAACTAGTGTGATTTCTTTCTTCTTTTCTCCATTCCCCAAATTTTCTACAATATAATCTGCTTATATAATAGGAAAAATGGCTTGTCAAAAGTTTTATCAAAAAAGTGAAATCTTGGCAAACAGAAGTAAAAGCAGTCATTTATAAGCTTGTAAAAACCTGGGGAAGGGCTGTTTCATTTTTAAGCCATGGAGCAGATCATACATCGCATATCAAGCTTGTTCTCAGAGGGTGCAGCTGGAGGCCAGCAGTGACACCCTGGCCTCCATTCCCTCCTTAGCCTCGAGACATGTAGCAGAGCCCAGAAGGCTGCACGTGTTTCCACTGCCCTGGGTTCCCACCACATGTGTCAGTCTGACAACCAGGTGCCGGAAGGAGCTGTTCCGTTCAGACAGCCAGAGCGGTGGCTTTGTCACTGGGTGTGCACGGGTTTTTCTGGGGTGCACCTGAGGGGACCCCTTCCCTTGTGCATTCCAGTAACAGCACCCCTTCCTTCTGAGTGCTGTTTCTCTATTCCCTTAGGTCATTCTAGAAGCCTCTCTCCCCCAGGATGGGCCTGTGACCAGTCTCTCTTGGGGTTTCCCAGAAGCTGAAGGAGAGGTCTCTGTCCTCTGCAGCCCTGGGCTGAGATGGTGTCAGACCTGGGGAACACCAGGCAGCAGTTGGAGCCTGTGGCCACACAAGGACCTGCAGAGATGAGAGGTGCAGAGGTGGCAGAGAGACCTGGTGGCAGGAGAGCCAAACTCACAATGAAGGGCCTGTGGCCCCAACCACACACGGGTCTGTCCCTTCACTAATTCAGCCCCCGGGGGACGCTGCAGAGGCAGAAGCACTAACGTGTCCTACCGGCCCGCTCGCCTTCCACTGCCCCTTATGCGAATCACCTCCTCTGCTATGAATAACCCCGAGAGGGACACTACTTTGCAGAGGAGGAAATTTGGGCTTCCAGACGAAGGAGCTCGCCCACAGAAACGGGAAGGGACACAGCTCACTCAGTCAGGAGAAGCCAGGCTGCGCTGTGCTAACAGACATGCTCTAGTCCCTGCGCTGGAAACAGCAGTGGTCCGTGGTCATGGCCGCAGGCCGCCTCTGCTTTGTTGGTCTTCCTCAGGCCAGGCACCAGTGAAGGCCGCTGGTCGCTGTGGGCCGAGTGCAGAGAATGTGGAGAAGGCCCCGCTGGCTCCTCACTTCCCTTTGATTGCCTAGAGCCAGTCTGAGGCCCAGCCAGGTTCAGGAGAACTGGGGCGTGTCTGCCCGACCCGGGGAAGAGAGGAGAGGGCAGGACCACAGTGGACCAGCCTTTTGCCTCGTGGTGCTGCAGGCCAGGCAGCAGGAGACCAGGTAGTCGCTGTCAGAACCGTCACCTCTTTTGGCCCAGAAATAGCTTCCAGACGCAAGAGCAGAGAGCAGAATGCAGACCACAGGCCACGTGCCACCGAAGGGGCCAAGGGTGGCCGCGTACAGGACGCCCCCCTGCTCACAGGACCACCAGGCAGCCCCTCAGCTTTCTCAGTACCTGCGCTGACGACCTTCCCGCCTCTGGCCTCCCCCAGGGTCCCCGGGTCCACCCCTCTGCAGCCTCCCTACAGCCCGCCCACCGGCCCGCCCTCCGCGGCGGGCGTCCTGAGGCTTTCTCACTGCACGCTGCATCAGCAAACCCTTGTTGACACGCCCACTGTATTATTCATTTGTAACAAATTATAAATATTATAAAACACGTGAAAATTCAAACATGTAAAAAGAATGATCTGGAAAGTAGAAAGAGAGGTTTCCGTCCGCATCCCAGGGGACTATCTCAGGTACTCTGGAGGGCTGCTCTTCCCACAAGCGACATTTCTAACACGCAAGTCCCACCTCGCTCCCGCTACGCACTGGACCGTCCAGGCTCCGTCCCGGGCCTGTGACCTGACCCTGCGCTCCGGCCCCACTACCGGAGAGGCGGCCCCTCTTCCAGACTCGACTCCCGGCCCGCGCCCTCGCCCCCGCGCCGCGTTTCAGGCTCCAGCGTGGCTCGCGGCGCTCCCTTCCCAGCTGCGGACAGGAGGCGACTGCCCGCGACCCCGCCTGGAGCCTGCCCCCTCCCCGCGCCCCGCCCCCGAGGTCCCCCCAGCCCCCCTCCCGCCCAGCGCAGGGCGAGCTGCGCAGGGGCGGGGCCCCGCGGCCCCTCCTAGAAAAGGGGTAAGAACCTGGAGAGCAAACCCGCCCGCTGTTTCGTAAAGAGCCAGGCGGTACAGATGCTTTGCGCTTATTCACCTTTTCTCATAACCCTTTAAAAATGTAGAGACCAGTGGTCGCTTGATGGCTGCCTGAAATGAGGCCAGGGGCGCTGGCCCCCTGGCAGAGCCCTGGTCTAGATGTCCGCCCGGCTGCGGTCGGGGCACCGCGGGGCCCTCAGGGGCTACATTCCTCGCCTGTGTGTCAACAGCAAGGCCGTCAGGCGTCCCAAGGAGAGAAAGGGCATGCCCGCCCTGCTCAACCCACCCGTTCAGGCCCCTGACCCTGACCCCGTCTGCACTTGTCCCACCTAGAGGCCCCAGAGGGGAGCGAAGACTGGACTGGGGGGCCCGAGGTGTGCCGACCAGCTTCAGCAGGAGGTCAGCAGCCTGCCCACCCACGCCGCCCCCCCGCACGGCGCAGCGGGCGTCCCCAGCGACACCTCCACCCTCCTGCGTGGCCCAGGTCCTCCGGGTGGCCGCCTCGGCTCACTCGGTGCCGTGAACCCGCTGGTGCTGGATCAGGTGCGAGCTGAGGCGGAAGGCGCGCCGGTACTCGCTGCAGAGAAAAGGTTTCTCCCCGGTGTGGACCCGCAGGTGCTGGAAGAAGCCCGACAGGGCCCGGAAGGCGCGCCCGCACTCGCTGCACGCGTGGGGCTTCTCGCGGTGTGCACCCTGCGGTGCTGCACGAGGTCGGAGCTATGGCGGAAGGTGTGGCCGCGCTCGGCGCACGCGAAGGGCTTCTCGCCGGCGTGGAACCGCAGTGCGAGCTGTGCGCAAACGCTTCCCCGCACTCGCCGCACGCGGATGGCTTCTCGCCGGTGCGGATTCTCCGGTACTTCACCATGTCCGATCTCCGGGCAAACGCCCTCCAGCGCTCGCCTCACTCGTGCGGCTTCTCCCCGTGGGGAGCCTTCTGCTGTTCCAGGGCCTGAGCGCAGCGCGGGGAGGCTTCGGGGCACAGGGCACCGCAGGGCGCCTGCTTGCCCCCGCTGGGTCTCCCGACACCTGCTGGATCCCGACCGGCCCCTCTCGCTGGGGTCACAGTCTTCCCGATGTGTCACCAGGCTGGCGGTGAGGCTGGCCTTGCTTCTGGGCTCGTGTTTGTGGTTTCTCTCCTCCCCGAGCGTTACCTGGCACCTGCAGGTCTTGTGGGGCACCCTGGCCTGTCCCTGTGAACCCCAATGGCTTCTGCAGGACCTGGCAGATCCCTGGCCCCGGGAGCTTTGCCCCCAAGACACCCTGGGGCTCCGTCTCTGCCAGGGCCTCCTGCCCAGGCATCTGCTGCTCACTCGGAGGTCTGTCCTCACGGTCTGAGACCAGAAAGGGAGGCAAATGTCACCAGGCTCTGGGCTAGAGCACAGAGACTCTGGAAAAGGCAATGCCATCTCATTTCAATCAGCGGCGAGGGAAAAGGAAATGAGACCTCTGTCACCTGTCGGGGATGGGAAGGGGCGTGGATGGGGTTACACAGGGATAGAGGGAAGGGAGAGGTCGCTGGGCCAGAGGCAGGCTGTGAGAAGGGCCAGGGCCAGGAGGTGGGTGGCTGGGGAGCAGGGGGCCAGGGGAAAGGGCTGGAGACGTCACTCCCCCAGGTGAGTTGCTGTGATCCTAATGCTGTGGAGTTTGTCCCGCCTCCCCTCCCATGGGGGATTTGGGAGCTGGAAGAGGAGCACAGGAAGTGTGGTGCCTGCACAGTGTCCTCGCAGGGCGGCGACGACAGTGTCCTACGTCTGCTCCCCGGACTGCATCGGGCACCTCTTGCTGGTGGGTCACTGACCTTGGAGAAGGGCCTCTGTGACCTTCGTGCATACCGAAAAGACGCGCCCTGCAGCTGTGTTCTGGGGTCTGTCTGTCGCCCCTCTGTGCTGATGGGACAAAGCTACATTCCCAATAACGTCTAGAATCTGCCTGCTTCTCCTAAAAATAAGCCAGGACTTCTGGTCAAAGATAAGTGAGTAGAGGCCTTTTCCTTACTTTTTCCTCCATTTATACTGAAAACATAAAAACATGAACAGCCAGCATGGGGACTGAGCCCTGAGCCACAGCCTGGGAGGCCCCACCTCTGGCAGGTCTGGGCTGCACAGCCGGTGGACAGAGCACTGACCCCAAGCAGCCCGCATGGCGGGGGGTGGGGGCATCCAGGGTTGAGGATGGGCCATGGGAGAGGCCGAGAGTGCCACCAGAAACCCAGTCTGACACGGGGGTGCCTGCGGGCTGAGGGGGACTTCCCAGGTGAGGAGGGAGGGGAGCAGCATCTCAGATCCATGCTGTCTTGAGGAGAGGGCCCCCAGCAAGGGATGTGGCAGAGCTGGCGATAGGGCATGGGTGGGAGTCGGGGTGGGCCTGGCCCAGCCCCCCGCCCCGGCCTACTGCTTTCCCACAGGGCAGGCCCCAAGCAACTCAGGATGCCCTGGGATGGTTCCTCAAATTACAATAAAGAAATTACAAATGGCTTTGCTAAAAAAAATTAAAAGAGCTCAGGGAAAGGATGTGAGTGTCACAGAGAGGTTTAGGTCAGCAGAATGCAGAAAAGAAGTGGAGGAAAGGGAGCACAGCCTCCTGGAGGAGAAGCCAAGAGCCCGTGGCCACTGCCTCTGGGAGCGACGGTCAGCCCCACAACCACACGGACCCCAATCCTGCCAGCCACCTGGACGAGCCTCAGGGAGGACCCCGGGCTCCAGGTGAGGATGTGGCCCTGCTGACACTTGGACTGCAGCCTGTGAGACCCGACAGCAGCCCCAGCAACACTGCCCCGGCCTCCCGACCCACGGAATCTGTGCGATAACAAGTGGGCTCTTTGAGAGAGGCTTCGATGAGACGCCCTGGAGGCCCTAAGGGTGGGAAACCCACGCAGCATGGTGAGACCCAGAGGCCTCCAGGCCAGCCCTGCCCGGCATATCAGTGCTGTGGAGTCAGGGAGGCCTGACGCGAGGCCTGCTCCTGCTGTTCTGGATGCTGCGGATGCACCCAGAGGGGGACAGGGCACCACAGTGCCTGCCCTCGGGGGCTCGCGAAGAAGGGAGACAGGCGTGAGGTGCAGCAGGTCCAGACAGCGGTGCGCAGAGGGCTAGCTCAGCAGCTGAGACAAGGGAGCAGCTGACTCCGCAGGACAGCCGCGGCAGGCACTGTCAAAGCGGGTCCTGAAGCGCGAATAGGAGTGCAGGAGAGGGCACTGTGCTGGGAGAGAGTGTGCCAGGGGTGAGGATCGGTGGGTAGGGAGCGGGGCCTGGCTGCACTGACAGCCCTGGGGCCACCAGAGGGTTCCAGCTAAGGAAGGACATGACTTGAAGGTTTGGGATGGAGAGACACACGACCTTGAGAAGTAACAATGGGATCAAGTCCAACATACTCCCGTTGAGAAATTATTTGGAAGTTTTAAAGTACACGTTAGACTAACTTACTGGGCTTTCATTGTCCACTATTAATTTCTTAGTAACTCTCCCTTAAAATACTTTTGTAAAAAATGAAAATGTATTTGCTTACTTAATTTTTATTCCTATAAAAAGAAAAGGCTTTTTTCTTTTTTAGAAGCAACAAGAAGCTGAACTAACCCAACAAAGTCAAGTCAGGGATGTGGCAGAGAGGCCTGAGGGATCCTTGAAAAACGAAGTGGAAACGATCAGAACAATTGATAAGAGGAGACATGAAGGTGTGGAAGGCAGGGGAAGATAAGCAGGACACTTCCAGATGGGTCTTCTGAAGAAGAGACCAGAGGGACTGTGGGACTAAGATTTCTCCGCAACGAAGGCCTGAAGCACAGAGGGGGAATGCCTCCCAGCAGGAAAGGGAGCACCGACCACGGACACACGCTATGGTATAGCCCAAACTCACGATGCTGAGCAACAGTCAGACCCGGAGCATGCTGAGGCTGCGATCCCACTCATCTGAAGTTGAAAAGCACCAGGGCCGCAGAGAAGCTAGAATGGTGGTCACCTTGTGACAACTGACTGGAAGGGGAGGGTCTGGAAAGTTCTGCGTCTTGACTGGGTTGGGTTTATAAGAGTAAACATATGTAAAAAGTCAAGCAGTCTACTTAAGATGTAGGAATTTTCAATATGTAAGTTATATCCTAATAAAAAAATTTAAAAATAAGACACCAACCCCAGGAAAATATAATGTAAGCTGGCCAAGAGCAGCGCACATCTTGGTGGAGCTTTCAAGCTCCAGGACAAGGAAGAGATGAGAAGAGCTCCTCATGGTGGGAGCATGGGTAGGCTCAGCAAAGGCGGCGAGGAAAACCCCACAACCACACCCCCACTCCAAGAATTTTACACCCACCCAAGCTGTCCTTCAAGTGTACAGGCCATGCAGCATGTGCTACAGCTTTCAGGACCTTAAGAAACGCAGCTGCCTCCTGCCCATCGCCATGGTGCCCTCTCCCAGGCCAGAGCTGGGCTGGGGGTCCTGCTGGGTGGACAAGTGGACTGGGGTCCTGGGGAGAAACCTGCCTCTCCCGCCTACATGTCACTCAGTTTCGTCCCAGGGAGTGCACACCACGCTGGCTGGACGCTGCCCTCTGGAGGGGCTGCCTGAAGGTCAGGTATGCAGGAGAGGGGCGGCGGCCTCGCAGACACACTGCGCACAGGATGCAGTGGGAAGGCCCAGCCATGGGGTCAGGCAGACCTGGGTCAGAGGCTGGTCCCGGCAGGTACTAGCTGCCTAATGGACGAACGACGTCGCCTGCCTCAGACCTAAGGATGGGCTGGAGACCACGTGGGGCAAATTACAGTGCCAAGAGTTCCTGCTCTGTGCCCACAAGTGGACCTGTCTTCTATTAGCTCCCCCACCACGGGGGCTGTGGGGCGCCTCCAGGGCAGTGACACAGCGTTCCATCTCGGCACCCGGGGCCTGGCACACGGTGCTGAATTCCTGAGTGGGGGGGCACGTTTTGTAGAATTGGTGAGTGGATGGCTTGTCCACCAAGGGTTACAGCAAACCGCGAGGGAGGAGGAGGGGGTGGGCAGGTGGAAGGCCTCCTGGGAGAACATGGATCACAGAATCCCGGATCTGGGTTCAAATCTTGGCTGTGGTAAGTCTTCTCTGAGCCTCGGTTTCCCGCCAGTGAATGGGGGGGCTGGAGAGAAGGTGCACAGGGGTTCTAGCACTGCTCCTGGCAGATCTGAGACCTTCACGGCACGACTTCATTTTAGGGCTGAGGTTAAGCTCTGAATCAATCTGGTTAGGCAGCAAGGGCAGTAAACCACCACGCAGAGCCTGAAAGACTGAAAACCTGTGCAGACACTCCTATACCTGCTGACAAGTGATTTCTTTCCTGGGGGGAGGGGGGTGTTCTTCTATTTTCCCGACACTTTCCAAATTTTCTTTAATGAGCATGAATGACTCTTACAATGAAAACAGACTCCCAAACGCTATCTAAGAAAAAGAACTGTTAAAACCTGTGCTCCTTGAGGACCAGACTTCAATTTTCTCTGAGATCGGGGGCCTGCCTGACCCTGCGACAAGCCAGGAGGGGACTGGGCTGAGCGGGGGATGCTGCACACTCAGTGACCAGAGATGTCAAGGTCAGGCCTGGGGCCCGAGGGCAAAGACCGGGCCTCGAGAGTAGAGTACCGTGTTCCAGGATCCCGGCCTCCGGAAGAGGAGAGCCTGGCCGTGTCCCCTCGGCAGGCGAAGAGAGAGGTGAGGTGACAGCAGGTGACAAGGCTGCCATCGGCAGGTGAAGACTTCTTGCTGGTCGGTGGACAGGTCCCGAGGAAGACACACCCCAGCGGAGTGCGAAGGGCCGTGCCCGCGCCAAGTGCTCTCACACGGGGGAGCGGCCTCTCCCGGGGCTCTCGAATCTTTCAGCCGGCCTCCTTAAAGCGCAGAGCCGGGAGGCAGGACTTGGGCCCCAGGCCCTCAGCCGATGGCCCCAGGCTCCCGCCCCCGCGGACCGCCGGGTGGCTGAGTCGTGCTGACGGCGCAAGAGAAGGCCCGAGGGGGCCGGGCGCAGTACCGCGTCTACCGTCCGCTCCGGGCCCGGGGCCCGAGAGTCGCGCGGCCGAGCCTCTCGCCCGCCGCCTGCTCCCCTCCAACCCGGACCCGGACCCGGACCCGGACCGGGACACAGACCCAGACTGAGCCGGAAGCGCGCGCGGCGACCAAAGTATGCCCCGCCCCACGCCGTCGGCTCTTCCGGGCACTCTAGGAAGCTCGGAGGACCGGCTCGGGAGACCGGCCGGAGGACCAGCCTAGGGGAGCGGCCCCGGGGAGCGGCCGGGGACCAACCTGGGGGAGTGGCCTGGGGAAGCGGCCAGGGGCAGCAGACCGGGGGAGCTGCCGGGGACTAGCCCGGGGACCAGCCTAGGGGAGCGGCCCGAGGGCCCCGGAGAGCCTCGGGGCGGGCAGGCCCAGCGCGCGTGCCTGGAGCTGTCCGAGGTGCTGGCTTGGACGGGACGATGGGGCCGCTCAGAAGTTGGTGAGGAAGAGGCTCTGGAAGGGAAGGAGCAGGGGGACCCGGCGTGTAGGTCCCTGAAGGCCGCAGGAAGGGCTTTGGGAAGCAAGCGAGGGCCACTATCCGACTTATGACTCTAGAAGACTTCTCTGGTCTACGGACGGGGGTGCGCGGAGGCTAGTTCTGGGTTGGAGCGGTCTAGCGGAGGATGGCGCCCGCTGGCTGGGACCGGGGTGACAACATTACCGTCCACCGCTAAGGCGAGTCCACGAACCCTGCGACCAGCTAAAGGAACTGAGTGCTTAGGAAAGAACCGCAGCGGGCAGGAGACGGACCCTGGGCGTGACAGCTACCTCCACATCCTGAGGGCCCTTGCTATGGACGAGCGCAGCGAGGCTATGACGAGCCCAGAGGGCAGAGCTGGGAAAAGCTGGAGGTGAAAGCACAGATTCTGGCCCAAGCCAGAGCTGTGCAGCAGTCCAGGTTGCCTGTCCAGGTGGTGTCTGAGAAGGGCCTGGACAACTGCCTGCGCAGGTGCATCTGCTTTGAGGGGCTGGATGAGACCAGAGATTCCCAACCTGTGCACCATTGACATCACTGGGGGTGTTGGAACTAAATCCAGATCCCCTGGCTCCACCCCAGGCCTACTGAATCTGTCTCCCCTGCGGTGGGACCTGGGAGTCTGTGGTTTTCAGGAGGCTCCCAGGTGATGTAATTGGGTGGTCCCTTACTGGGTTCTCACACCCCATGAAACAAGATCCTAGAACATGCAAAGCAAGGGGCCTTGTGAGGGGCCAGTGCTTCACCTGAGTTTGCTGAGATCAGCATGAGACCTCCAGAAGCAAGGCAGAAAGACGCACGGAGCCGTTCCAAGGAAGAGATTCAGCTTGAACAAAGGGGAGGGCAGGGCTGTGAAAAATGGATGGAAATGTGTCCATTGTCTCAAAAGACACTGCAGAGAAGCCCTCCCTTGGACTTCTTGGTGGGGCCTGCAGCAGCTACAGGAGAGAGTTCTCTCTCCCAACCACATTCTACTGGACTCAGCTTATGGGAAAGGCACACAACCCTTTTAGGCTCTGAGGATGGAACGGGCTCCACTTTCATTCT
Organism: Equus asinus; assembly: GCF_041296235.1. Lineage (NCBI taxonomy): Eukaryota > Metazoa > Chordata > Mammalia > Perissodactyla > Equidae > Equus > Equus asinus. The sequence goes on along the minus strand of NC_091801.1, from coordinate 84,667,603 downwards.
CCAGTCACCAGGGTGGGTTTTCCCAGTGATCTGTGCACGTACAGGCTGAGTGTTGGGATCGCTGTAATCTTTGTCAACCGCACTGTCTGCACACGATGTCTCAGAAATTGCTCTAAGAAAACACGGACCAAGTCCAAAAGGAACATGCCCCCTTCCCAGACCACAACCCCAAGAAAATCCTCTGGCCTGCAGAGGCCCCTCTCCCACAGGCTCACTTTGGGGTGAATCCCCTGGCCGTGACTTTGGTGTAAGCGAGAAGGGGCATTTCACTTCCCTGCTGCTTCCCTGGTGAAGGCACTGGTGTTCCCAGGCATAAGATCTTTGCCTACAGGCTTTTTGCTGTGGCACTGCGTTGTGGCGTGGTAGGGTGGGGTAGGTGGCACGGTAGGGTGCCATTTATCAGATACTAAAAGTGTTCAGTGGTGGTTATTTCCTGCATCGTGACATTCACAGGGTTCCTCTCCGGTGTGGATTATCTGATGCCTCTCCACGGGCCCTGCATCCATAGTCCCCTCCCCGACCCCAGTATGAACCCAGAAGGCTTTTCCTCTTCACTACATTCATAGGGTCTCTTTCCGTGTGAACTCCGATCCCTGGCAACCTGACCCTCTACCAAAGACTTCGCCACGTCCAGGTCACTCATTGGCGTCTCTCTGGTCTGACTTCTCTGATGCTGAACCGAGCCCCAACAGCGCTGAAGCCCTTCCCACATTCGTAAAATTCATGAGGTCTTCCTCCCCTATAGCCCTGTAACGTTTTGTTACATCTGATGGCCATCTAAGGGTCTGTGTGCCTTAGTTACATGTATAGGGTTTCTCTCTATGGAGACGTCTCTGATGCTTGGTAACGTCAGAGCTCTGGCCCACGTCCTCCACGGCCACCACATCCACCGTGTCTCTCGGGTGCACCACCGCTTTCAGTTCTGACTGGAGGACTGCCTGCATCTGTGGTCTCGTGTGAATTCCCTGAGGCTTAGGAACACCTGCATGACTTCTGAATCGCTGGCGACAAGTGGGCGAAGATTTCCTACAAAATCTCATCCGAGGCCACCTGAGCACAGAGTAAATTGTGGCCTTCAAAGTTTATCTTATGAACAACGCTCAAATGCACGAGGCCTCTGTGCCCTCCGGGGCCAGGTATTAGATTTTGTTCCTCAGCTCCACCCGCCCGCACAGCCGGGCTCCGACCCTGGACCCAGTTCTGCAGACCCCATTTCGGCGTTGCGGGGGCCGCCATGCGAGACTCCGCCGCTAGGGGCGCGAGAGGGAGAGGGCGGGGCTGGGGGAGGGAGGGACGCGCTACTTCCGGTTTGCTTCCGGGTTGCTCTCGCTGCTTCTGGGCGCGCGTAGTGCCGGGGCGGTGGGGCGCTGCCTTCCAGCCGGCGGGGGTGCTTCTCTGCGCAGCTGCTGAACTGCTTCCCGTGTTTCCGGCGTCTTAGACCACCTTCATCGCGCCCAACTCGGAGACCCCGGCCAGAGACACCCCTCCGCAGGGTCTGGGTCCACCCAGCCCCTCCTCCAGCCCAGAGACCCCGGCCAGAGACACCCCTCCGCAGGGTCTGAGTCCAGCCAGCCCCTCCTCCAGCCCAGAGACCCCGGCCAGAGACACCCCTCCACAGGGTCTGGGTCCAGCCAGTCCGTCCTCCAGCCCAGAGACCCCGGCCAGAGACACCCCTCCGCAGGATCTGGGTCGAGCCCGGCCCCTCCTCCAGCCCAGAGACCCCCAGAGACACACCTCTGGAGGGGTCTCCGCGAAGAACCGGTTGCCTGGCTTTCCTTAGTGCAGTTGGAAAAGTTGGGCCTGATCTGATTTAGTCACAAATCTTGGGTTTAAGAGATAAAGCTGGGGGATCCGACCACTGGTACCGTTGAGTGGCCCCAGAGACTCAAGTCGTGCGGCAGATGTGGAGGGCTGCCACCGTGCTGCACCCTGAGGACAAGGTCAGAGGAGACTGCTGTGGGGAACGCAGCCTCCTAGGTGGGGACACACCCACACAGAGCAGGTGCTCAAGAAAGCTTTACTGAATGAATGAGCCGAGAATGAATAAATCATGAACTATCACAGATGAGGATGTGATGATTTTCCGGATGGTAGGCCAGCCGGTTACAAACTCAACTTAACTTATGACTGGCAAGGATCTCATCTAGTGCTCACAGAAACCCCTGGATGTAAAATCATTATCCCCAATTTACCAGTGGAACTCAGAGAGGATATGTACCTTGCCCAAGATGGCACAGAAGTGAGTGGCAGAGCTGGCCTACAAAGGAGAGTGAACATCCTTGGAGGTGGATGCTGGGAGATGCCTGCCCACCTGCTTAGGGGCCTGCGACACACAGCTCATGAAGTCTACAGACCACGTGTTGGCTTCCACCTCTATCGTTAATCTAGAGTCTCTCAAAGACTGAAACCTCGGGGAAACTGAGGTAGCCCAATATGGAGTGTTGCATAGCAACTGAAAAAGACAAGTGCATGGTGACAGTCGTATTGAAAACCTGTGCAAAGGACACCCATGGTTCTGTCTGCCCATCCCAGCACCCTGCACCCAGTTGTGGGCATGACCAAAAGAGTCGGGCTGAGGGGCTGGCCCCGTGGCCTAGTGGTTAAGTTTGGGGTGTTCTGCTTTGGCAGCTTGGTTCAGTTCCTGGGCACAGACCTACAGCACTCGTTGGTGGCCATGCTGTGGCAGCGACCCACATATGAAACAGAGGAAGACTGGCACAGATGTTAGTTCAGGGTGAATCTTCCTTAGAAAAAAAACAAAAAGATTCGGGCTGAGCAGCAATCTCTGAGCTCATCTCCCTGGTCACAGCCTCTGGCCCAGGGGTGGGTTGCAAATGGCACAAGCCCCCAGTGGGACCGAGTAGAGCCCTTCCCTGGGGGTGTTTCCAAGGTGCTGGGGCCAGGAAGAACCCCTGCCTCTAGAGTGGCTAAAACAGAAGGAGGTGGGTCTGGGGCTGCTTTGAGCTCTGCCCTGTGTCCTGGTGAGAGAGCAGCTCTGTAGCAGGAGGAATTAGCCCAGCCCCACAGCATAAGTACGATTCTTCTCCTTGCTTGTGAGGATTGATTGGATGTGTCAACTCTACTGGCCCACAGGGGCCCAGATATTTGGTTAAATGTTATTCTGGGTGTGTCTGTGAAGGTGTTTCTGAATGAGATTAATATTTGAATTGGTACACTGAGTAAAGCAGGTTGCTCTCCCCAATGTGGGTGGGCCCCATCCAATCAGCTGACTGAATAGAACAAAAAGGCCAAGTGGGAACTCCTGCGAACTGCTGAGCTGGGACATCGGTTTCTTTCTGCCTTCAGATGTGAGCTGAAACATTGGCTGTTCTTGGGTCTGGAGCCTGCTGGCTTTCAGACTGGAAGTGCACCATTGGCTCTCCTGGGTCTCCAGCAGGCCAATGCAGATGCAGGGACCTCTCAGCCTCCATGATAGCAGGAGTCCATTCTTAGGTGTTAGTAGGATAGATAGATAGATCTCTAATCTCCTATTGGTTCTGTTTCTCTGGAGAACCCTGACCTGTATGTCTTTGTGTGTGTGTGTGTGTGTGTGAGGAAGCTTGTCGCTGAGCTAACACCCGTGCCCATCTTCCTGTGTTTTGTATGTGGGTCGCTGCCGCAGTGTGGCTTGGCTGGTGCCAGGTCTGCACCCAGGATCTGAACAGGTGAACCCCAGGCCACCGCAGCGGGGTGCTCAAACCTAACCCCTATGCCACCAGGCCGTCCTCCAATACCTCTTTTTTCTAATTAGGAAACAAATTCGGAGAGATTAATAACTCATACAACCTTACAGTTAAGTGCAGAGTTGGGCATTAAATTCCAAAGCCGATTTTCTTAACCATTACACCACGCTGCTTAAATTCATGTAAAAATAAAAACCCCTGTATCCAACTGAAAGGTCTCCACACTTAGGCTCGTTTTCGTCGGTTATTTACTGATGCACAGGCACATGCAGCCCGCTCCACGCCCTGCACAGAGCCCAAGATGATGATCAAGTCTGCCCCCAGTCCTTGTCCGGGCCCTAGAAAGCTCCTCAGAGGACCACCCTTCTTCCTTTCAGAGCCCCTCTAGGGCCTCCATTTCCTCCTGGGGCCAAAAGCAGACACTGCCCCGACACAAGTGGTCACTTCCTGGCTCTGAAGCACACGGACCCCTTTCCTGGGGCCTTCTGCCTCTCACTCGGTGGTCCCTCACATTCACTGTGGCCAGCCCTGGCCCCTGGTGGCTGTCTGCTGAGACCGTCCGCGTATAGGGTCCCTGACCTGTCCCTGGTTGTCGACAGAGCCTTTCCAGGAGCCCGTCTTACGGGGACTTGCTGTGTGCCTGGCGGTGTGCACTCGTGTAGCGCCGTCCTGCCGAGAGCCGCGCCGGCGCCCGCAGTCTGCCGTCCCCGCGTTCGGACGAGGAAACAGGCCCCGTGAGGGGAGTATGTGCGGGGGCTGCCATCAGGACAGAAGGACCCTGAACCCGGGCTCCCGGAGACCGCCGGCTCCTTGGGACGATTCCTGGTCACTTCGGGGACGAGCAAGAGGCCGAAGCCAAGGATCGGGGCCGGGCGGGAAGAATGAGAGCGGCGGCGGCGGGGTGGGTGATAACGTGGGGTCGGAGGGAGGCGGGACGGAGGCTCCTGAGCAGGCCAGGGCGCGCAGAGCGCAACTGGAGCAAGACGAGGGCGCGCGAGCGAGGCGGCGCAGGAGCTCGGGAAAGGCGCGCGGCCGCCCGCGGTCCCGGGAGCGGCCAGGGACCGAGATGGAGGAGGTGCACTTCAACGACGCTGATAATCGCGGGCGGGCACCCCTGAGGAGTCCGGGTCCTGCCCAGCGCTCCGTTCCCGGGAAGCGCTGAGGGGTCAGATGGGACGCTCGAGAACCAGCCCCGGGCCCCGAACTTGGGGAAGAGACACTGGTGGAAACGCGGATGCCAGTCAGTCCATCTCAGCGGGCCCTGCTGGACAAGGGAAGACACAGCGACCTTGCTGAGTTTACACGCAGGCCGAGGAGGCGCAGCCATGGGCGGCCTCTTCCACGCCCCCTCCTCTGGGGTCCTTCGGGGTGCGCAGGCCGGCGGCTCGGCAGAGGGGCACCAGACCCGGACCCGCCGGGGCTACAGTCGGCCCCGCCCACTTCTTCCAGGCCCCTCCCCGGCTGCAGTCGGCCCCGCCCTGCTCCAGGCAGGCCCCGCCCCTTAGCCCCGGTCGGGTCCTCGCTCGCTGGCCGCAGGTGCGCCTGGCCCTGGCGCTCGTGGGCCACTTCCCGGACAGTCTAGGGCAGCGTGGAGGACCGCCGGACTCTGCTTTCAGTGGCCGCTTGCTAGGTCCGGTCGCGGAGCGGGCATCTGGGTCCAGCCTCGGCACTAAGGCTGCAGAACGACACTCTGGAAGCACAGGCTGACCCCGCCGCTCCGCGAAGGGCCCAAGCTTCGTTACCCGCGCGGTATCACGGGGAGAAAGGAGCAGGCAGAAGGTGGAGTTCCCTAGTCTTTCAGGCCGAGAGGACTGAATTCCAGGGCGCAACAGAGCAACTCGAGGAGGAGCCTTGACTCCTGAAGCTGATGGCTAGAGACAGCCTCACCTTCAGCCCTCTCCCCTGGAGTGGCTTTCCCCCCGAGTCGGGGCACAGGGCCGGGAGTCCACAGGGCTTGGTGGCCATGGGGCCCTGGGAGTGTGGCCTGGGGAGGCGAGGCAGCCCGACCACCGGCCCTCTGGACCCGGTCTCAGCCGCAAGCGGAGGAACTGGAGGAGGGGCGGCGATGCTCTCGGAGTTGCAGCCTGGGGAGGGGCCAGGCAGGGAGCACGCGAATGCCTGTTGACACCCAGCTAAGCTCTTGCCTGGACCATAGGGCCTGGCAGTCCCAGGGCTACAGGACAGCCCCGGTAGATCTGAAGATCGCCAAAGCCGTGACCCAGCTGCGGCTGTAGCGGCCCACACGTCAAGAGGTGAACACCCAGCTCCCACCTTCCCAGGGCTGGAGGCAGCTATGAGGGCCAGTGGGCATAGGGGCAGTGGCAATGGTCAGGGGCCCCTTCCCACAGGCAGCCTACACTAAGTGCAGAGACAGGGTGAGCAGGCACACCGGGTGGATCTGGGGGCTTGCCACACGGAGATCCTGCTGCAGGCACTCTCCCAGGTAGGTGAGGGAGCCCATTACCAGAGATCCCACGCCCAGGGCGAGAGGGGGCAGCCTGGGCCAGCCCTGTCCTCCCGTGTGCCTCTCTGCATCTGGAAATACCCATCTTGGGGCACCTGACCACGTCCTGGCTATGGCTCCAGGCAAGTCAGGACGCCCCTAGGCCTCAGGCCCCAGGGAGCTCGGACTGACCACGCACGAGGCCAGGAGACTAAATAGGGCGCTGGGTTAGGCCAGGCGTTCTTCTCCTGACACAGGCCCTTAGGGATGGGAAGCAGCCCATGGCCTTGCCCAGGCAGGAGTGGCTCCCATTTCCAGCAATTAAAAAGAATTTATTCAGGACCCTTGGCATGCGGGGCCAGCAGGAAGGGTGAGAAGGCAGGAGCCCTCCCTCTAGAACCCCCTCGATCCCAGGCCGCGTCCATGCCCCCTCCCGGCTCAACCACAGCCTCCTGGGCCTGCTACTCCCGGTAGTGGACCCTCTGGTGCTGGATGAGCTGGGAGCTCTGGCCAAAGGCCTTGCCGCAGGCACCGCAGGCAAAGGGCTTCTCGCCCGTGTGGGTCCGCAGATGCCGGAAGAAGTGGGAGCGGCCGCGGAAGGCCTTGCCGCAGTCGGGGCACTCATAGGGCTTCTCGCCTGTGTGGATGCGCTGGTGCTCGATGAGCACGGAGCTCCAGATGAAGGCCTTGCCGCACTGGCTGCAGGCGTAGGGCTTCTCGCCGGTGTGCAGCCGCTGGTGCCGCACCAGGTTGGAGCTCTGGCTGAAGGCCTGGCCGCACTCGCCGCACTTGTAGGGCTTCTCGCCATTGTGGATGCGCAGGTGCTGCGTGAAGTGCGAGCTGTGGCTGAAGGCGCGCCCGCACTGGCCGCACTCGTAGGGCTTCTCGCCGGTGTGGATGCGGTGGTGCTGGATGAAGCCCGACCAGCCGCGGAAGCGCTTGCCACACTCGTGGCAGGCGTAGGGCTTCTCGCCCGTGTGGATGCGCTGGTGCTTCAGCAGCAGGGAGTTGTACTTGAAGCTCTTGCCGCAGGCCTCACACCTGTGAGGCTTCCCACCCCGTGGGCCGCCCTGTCGGGCCCCAAGGGCCGAGCCCCGGCCAAAGCTGCCCCCCAGCTCGGCGGCCCGCTCGGGGCCCCCCTCGGTCTCAGAGGCTCCCTGTGACATGAGCGTCATGCGCCAGGTGCCCCTCTCCCGGGAGCAGGGCATGGCCCCTGGCAGCTGACCTGCTGGGCGCTCCAAGCTGGACTCCTGCCCAAAGCTGTCCCCACACGTGGGTCTACGGGGAAGGCTCCTCAGCAGGGTCCTCAGTGCCCCCCGGTCCCGGTCCACCTCATCTTCAGGATCATGTGAGTTGGGAGATGGCAGAGCCTGCTCGGGCTCCGACTCAGAATCTGAAATGAGAAATGGGAGAAGCAGATAGCACCCACCCACCCACCAGTCCGTCCCTCCATGAGGTCCCTACTCTGCCATTCCAGGTGACAAAACCAGCAGGGAGTGCCACGTGGCTGGGGACCAGGGTCAGAGCAGACCTGGGCGGACAAGGCCTGACACTCAGATTCAGAGCGAAGCAGCCAAGCCCCCCTGCTCCAGAGGGTGCTGCCTAGACCCCAGGGTGCGGGCTGCTGGAGGCTGCTGCTGCACCCCTCTCCAAGGACCCACGCCCCTCCAGAGCTCCTCCAGGGACTGGCTGAGGCCTAGGTGGCAAGTGCCTCTCGGTGCAGCTCCCCTGCCCACCCGGGGACCTCCTGTCACTGCTGCAGGAAAGGTCTACTTCCCAGGACCTGACTTCAGACCTTTCCAGATCCCAGGAGAGGGGTGAAGGGCGCAGTGCCGACCACACATGAGGTGGAGACCCCAAGGGGGCATCCCCAGGGGTTCTCCTGAGGGAGAGAGGCAAGGGTTGGGGGAGCAATGGGGGTTGAGGGCCTGGATTAGTGCAGCCCCTGTGAGGTGGTGCCAAGAAGGGGATGGGGACTAGAGCTCAAGTCAAGGGACAAGTCGAGGCCGAGGGCAGCATACAGGGGACAACAGGGCCCAGGATGACTCCTTGGCTGCTGGCCTGGGGGGCAGTGGTGCCGAGTTGCAGCCCCAAAGGCAAGTGGCTGTAGGGTCTGGGCTGCACTCAGAGCCTCAGAAAGTATCAGTGATGAGACTGGGACTGAATGGGGGAGGGGCTGTGGGGGACACAAGTGAGTTCACAGCCAGGGACAAGCAGCACTCAGGGTCCTGGTAGTGGTGGTGCCCAGAGCCAGGCATGCGGCAGCCACAGGCATATGCGCTCCTGGGCTGCCCCAGATGGCGTTCTGCTCACTCACCTGGCCAGCAGGCGTCTCTGCCGATCTGGACCTCCTCCACATCTTGGAAATCCAGGTCTGACAGCTCCTCCTCCTGTGGTGGCTGAGAGCGCACCTTGGGGCTGCAGCTGGGGGACCCTGGGGGGGACAGTAGAGTTGGGGCTCATCTCCCCCTCCTCTTGGATCCAGCCCAGGGCTCACCTGGCTGCCTGCAGGATGCTGCCCACTCCTTGGAGCTCCCAGTGCTGACAGCCAGGAAGGGCTGGGGCATTCAAGAGATGGGTGTAGCCAGGTGACACCCCTTTCCTGAGTGAGGGGCCCCAAGGTGCAGCTTGGTGGCGCTGGAATGTGCTGGGGTCCTAAACAAAGCTACCTTTGGGACTTTCAAATGCTCTCCCAGCCCCTCCCCAGCACGGGGCAGGCCTAGGAGCACGGACCTCTCTGTGCTGCGACCCTCAAGACCCCCCCATTGCTCAACCACCATCTCAGAAGACCCTGGGCCTGGCAGGTGGACAGGGTGACGCCTGCTACGGCCTGCCCGTGTAGTCCTGTCCTGAAGTCCCTTCCATCATGCTCAGTGCTGTGTCCCCCCATGCTGGATGCTTCCTACCCAGGGACACATCGAGGCCTGGATGTGGAAGGCTGCCCTCACCAGCAACAGCGACAGGCATGTTCCACTTCAGCCGAAGCACCAGGCTCGGACTCAGGGGGATGCTGCACTGCTGGGGCTGGCCCTCTGGAGGGAGGGCAGTGGGTGCTCTCCTGGCTGGAAGCTTTCCTTGTTTGTCAAATGGCACAGAATTGCATGCTTGGGCCTGGACATAGGGAGGAGCTAGCTGGGGCGGGGCACGGCCAGTGGGCACGAGGTCAGTCTCAGGCCCCATCTGGAGACTGCCCCCAGTGCTGGGGTGGCGCTGCCCTGGCCACGCGCTCCCACGCGCCTCGGGCTGCAGGCCCCAGCACAGCCCTCCTCCAGCACTTGTTCTGCTCACAGACTGCCCCTCCTGTTGCAGGATTTGTGACTAAACCTTCCAGAACTCTCTGGAAGCACTGGGTCTGGTGGGTGCAGCCTTGGGGTCAAACCAGTCCCCAAGGAGCCCCTTGGGCAGTCCAGCGAAGCCTGGGCTCCAGAAGTGTGTCTCTGGGAGGGGCAGGGGGGTGCTAGGAGAGGACCATGCTCTGCCCACTGCCCGCACCACACCTGCCTGACCTTCCTGCGCCGGAGGCTTGGGGGTGGCCTCGAGCTTGCTGCACAACCCCAGCTTCATGCCCACCCTGCCCCCACCTCCCAGAGAACAAAGGGCTCACCCTCTAAGGACGCCCTGTGTTCCCGACCCTCTCGTAGCCCTGGCATCCACCACCGAGCCCAGCTGCAGAGGTTTAGAAACTGGTTCTCGAAATGACCACATGTGCGAGGTGGATTTGGGAGACTGCTGAAAGCCGGGCCTGGAGTGGGCAGCAGGGACCCCAGCTCCTCAGGGTGGAGCCCCAGAATGCTCTTTCTGGCCCATCACCTGACTCTGGCCTGGGAATCAGGGGGCTGGGGCTCCAGAAGTCCTGGCCTCACCAGCTGGAGGGCCCTTGGCAGGTCCCTGAAGCGCTGGGGTCTTTCCTGAGAAGCATCTGTGCATCCTGGAGCACCGAGGAACCAATCCACAGAGGAAATGAGCTCGAGAGACTGCGGGGGGTGGTCTCCACCCTTGGCAACAGCCGGACGCTGGGCCCAGCTCTCCATGTGGGCCTGTCTTCCCGAGGAGGGAATGAATGCAGCCCCTCTCCTACCTCTGGCCACCTGTGGACCTCCCTGGGCTCCATCACACCTCGGCCACCTCTCCTCAACCACACCCCCCAGCCCTACCCTCCATGGCCTGGCTGGTACCAGGCAAAAGGGCCTGCCCGGTGGCCTCACATCTCTCTTCTTTAGGGTCAACCCTGGTTGTTTTCCTTGCAGACAAGGTGCCCCCACCTCTGTGTCTGGTATGGCACAGTGAGGGCTGAAGTTGCTGGCTGCAGCCCGCTCCCTCCCATGGGGAAAGCCCCAGGTACTTTAGGGCACTTGGATGTGGCTCAGGGGACCCAAGCCCAGCCTTCTGGGCTCTTGCTGCCCATGGCTGGCAGAGATCAGGTCAGGGGCAGTCCCTCCACATGGGCTCTGGGACCTGCATCCTGGGCAGCAGCCCTGTAATCCTGGTGGACTAGCTGGGTTGGCATATCCTCCAGGGCAGCCCCTCCCCGTCCCAGGCCCACCTCCCCAAGAGGAGGAGCCACAGCTTGCTGGGGCCCAATGTGGGGTGGAGGGCGTGGGCTTGAGTCAGACTGATGTGGTCTGAGTCCTGCTGGCTTCCCCTGGCTCATGTCTGGGCTGCCGTGTCCCCATCAAAAACATGGCGACAGGAGGCCCTACCTTGCTAAGTTGCTGTGAGGGTGACATGAGAGACTGGATGTGAAATGTGGACCTCAAAACTTGGGCTACACAGCAGTTGGAGAGCATGGGTGCACAAGGCTGGGAGCCCTGGGCAAGGCCTGGAAACTACCGTGGAGGGAGAGGCAGCGGGTCCAGCAAAAGCCTGCACAGCTTATGTGCTGGGTGGGCTCTAGGCTCCTTTCAGGCAGCACCCAGCTCCTTACCCACGTGCCCTAGCCTGACCCACCACAGGGACACACAGGGGGTCAGGAGGGTTCCTGGAACTGGGCACAGCACTGGGCATGGCTAGGAGTTCCCATCCAGGTCCTGGGTTGACCTGGGGTGAATCCCACATTGCCAAGCTGTGTGACCTCATGCTACCCCCTTGACCTCTCTGAGTCTCACTGTCCTCATTTGTCAATGCCCACCTGGGAGGGCTGTCCCTGGACGTCAAGATAATCCACAGAGAGCCCTCAGCAAAGAGTGTGGTATACAGCATAGCTGCTGCTCGATGAATCTCAGCTGTCAATACATCATTCACCACAATGCCAAGACCCACCAAGAGCAAGAACCCTCGACACAGAGTGGGCCCAGCCCGGGCTCAGTGCCAACTCTTCAGAACAGTGGTGCAAGCTGCTGGGACTCGCCCCGAGTGGGAGAGACTGCATCAGGGCCCTGGTCCTGGCTGTCACCAGCTCATTTGTGTCTCTAGCTGTGAGATGAGTGAGACCAGGCCTCCTGTGGAATGTGGGACATGGATGGAACCCCTGGGACTCCCCCAGCCAGTGTTGGTGTCGGTGGCACCAGGGCAGCCAGAGCCCAGGGGCACCACGTGTCACAGGGCTTGGACATCCTCCTGACTGGTCCACTACTTCCACGCCTCGACAGCCCAACTCTGCCAGGGGCGTGGGACAAGGCCAGGGGCTCCAACCCTACAGGTCCCTGGGGGCCTCCACCCAATCCAGCCTGCCCAGAACTCCGGACGCTGCCTTCCTGGTTTGGAGCAAAGGCTGCGACGGAGATGAGATGACTTGCTCCTGTCATGCAGGGCCTGGCCTCAGAGGCTGCTCTTCTTTTCACCCCTGACTCCCCCCACCAAAGAAAGATAGTCCCACGGAACTGTCCCCTAGGGAGCCTTCGCTCACGCGGCTCGGCCCTTAGCCTCAACCACTGCCGCCCCGGTCCCGACCCAAGCCTGAGGGTGCAGGCGCCCTAGCACCAGGGAGCTCCCTCGTTTTCTGCCCGCAGGGCCGGTGTCAGTGTTGGTGTCGGTGGCACCGTCGGGAGATGGAGGGAGTGAGGCGGGAGCACAGCAGCAGCGTAAGTACCGTGTTGATGACCGTGGAGGTGAAGCCGTGCCTCGTGGTGGTGGGCTCCAGGTGTCCCCGGTGACTCGAGACTGACAGGGGATGGGACATGAGGGGACTCCCGACCGTCCCCCGGGGCCGCCATCTTCCCCAAGGCCTGAAGGTGTGCACACCTAGGGAAAGGAAAACCATGGCAGGATGAAGGGGTCAGAGGGGGATGAGGGGGCGGGGGCAATGCCCGCTGTTGACCACAGGCCAGCTGGAGATTCCTTCACTGGGTGAGAGGAATGAGGATGCCAAGAAGTAACTGGGGCCTGGGGGCGAGGTGAGTGGGGCCTGGGGGCGAGGTGATTTGGGTCTCTGGTTTGTTTATTCCACCACGTGGACAGCACCAGCACACCTGCAGGAACCGAACCAAAGCTCTTGTGCCAGCAATGGCCTGGAATGTCCTCCTGAGCCATGGACTCACCCAGAGAAAAGCATGCTTGCTTGTTCTCCCAGGAAAACCTCCCACACCAGAGCTAGGGGCGGCTGGCCCTGGAGGAGGGCGGAAAGCTGGACCTTGCCTGCTGGAGCTTAAATGTTCTAGAGTAAATCTTGACGAGATGTTTCCTGAGAGAAAAACCCTCTTCCTCAGACCCCATGCAGCCCTCAGACACCGCAGGCTGTAACCCACCACACCCTGGCCCACCCCTGGTGCTCTGAGCATCCTTTGGGATCAAAGATACTTTTCTTTAATTTGGTTTGCAAGAACGACTTGGTCCAACGTGAGAATTTTTCTCTCCAGCTGTGATAAAATAGGCTTCCTTACTTGAAAAAGAGGACATGGGAAGAACAAAAGTTAATGCACATTCAGCGCTGGCTGCAAGGCACCTGCTTGAAGGAAGTGGGGAGGCAGCCCCAAGAGGGCTCCTCACCAGTGCCTGGGCCTTCTGGGTGCCCCGGGGAGACCTCATCCGCTAGTCGGAATCCTCTAGTGCCCATCCCCGGGAAGGGTCACAGGCAGCCAGGTGAGTGGACACAGGGTGGGGCTGCAGTGGTGACATCTGAGTGTACGTCCTCAACCCCCAAGCCACATCTTTAGTCACTCGGCTAACTGTGGAGGAATTACTGGGAAAGGGCACGCTCACCCCTACCCTGGCTGGCTGAGCGGAGGCGACGGTCACTCGAGGACGCGAGCACAAACTCCGACCGCAGGTTCCACACCCACGCTGCTGCAACAGGCTGAAAGCGAGGGGACACAGATGCCACCGGCCCAGGAGCAAACCTTCCTCCGCCCCCTCTTTTCCCAGCTGGGAGCCTGGGCCCGCGGGAAAGGGCCGATCTCGGGGCGCTTGGCGGCAGGGAGCAAGCCTGGCCCGGCTGAGGTACGGCGCTCACTCCCCGGCCCGGGACCTCGGACCAGGGACCTCTCTGAGCCTCACTTGCCCATCTACAAAGTGGGCATAACTATGGCTCGCGTCCCTGTGGTTCCGGGCGCGTGGGGAGGCGCCCCGTAAACGGACAGCCGCGATCGCCAGGGGCCAGCACGCCCGCTGCGGCCGGCCCCGCGGAGGCCTCCTTTGCGCTCTGGGGCGACGGGCGCCCCCATGAGCCCCCAAGGCCGGGCCTGGGGCCAAGGTCAAGGCGGCCGGGGTGGGGCCAGGCCCGCAGGAACGACGCGCGGGAGCGGGGCGAGGCCGGGCTGGGCGCAGAAGCAGCCACCGACCCCGCAGCCACCACTGCAGTCCCCGGCCGGCGCCCACTCACCTTCAGAGCGGGAGGTGGCAGCCCGCGCGCCGGCCGGAAGTGCGCTCCGCCACGCCCACCCGTCCACACACACTTCCGGAACGCTCTGGGCGCCCGGAGGCCCGCCGCCTCGGTGGCCACGCTGCTAGGGCAGCCGGTCAGACGCTCGGCGGCAGCGAGGGTGCTGGGGGCCCAGTGTGCGCGGCGCCGGGAGGACCGGCCGCCCCAGAGTGTCCGATGTGCAGGCAGGACGCAGGCCCCGCCCGGACCCGGCGGAGCTCTCAGCAGACGGCGCCCTCGGGCGGGCCCTGGAGGGAGGCGGGGCCTGAGGCCCGCGGGGCGGAACCTGAGGCTGACGGGGCGGGACAGGGGCGGGGCCTGAGGCCGACGGGGTGGGGCGAGGGGGGTGGGGCCTGAGGTCTCCCGGGCGGGGTGGGCGGGGCCTGAAGCTTTCTGGACGGGGCTGGGCGGGGCCTGAGGCCGACGGGGCGGGGCTGGGGCGGGGCCCCAGACCCGTGGGCGCTCGGGCTGCAGAGGCCTTGGAGACGTCCCTTGCGCGTGGCTGCTCCAGTGTGGACGGCTTAGGTTCCCTGTCAGTACAGTCGGGCGGACCCTCGCTGCTGAGTAAGAGCCAAATCTTACACACAAGGTGCCACAGCCAGGTGCTTTACCCCTGGAGTCCTGTCGGCAGTAGGTGTCAAATCGGTGGGCAAATTTTGCCCACATCCTTCTCAGTATGGTGTTTTTCGGAATGTTTCTTACGGACGGCCATCATTTGCTGGGGAACTTGCTGGAAAGAGATCTTCCTTTTCTCCCTTTTCTGGGGTGTCTCGATTACCCGTCTAAACTGGCCATCTAAACGTCTTCCTAAAATCTGGGGCCTGACGAGTGTCACAGATATTCCCAAAACCTTTGCATGGAATTCTTCTTCCTGAATTTCCTGATGTTCATCCAGCATCTCTCAACCCTGTTCTTACAACCCGAAAAAGAGAAAATTAAGCGTCTCTCCGTCTTGTTGGGAAAAACAAACAGCGGGGGGAGGATTTCACGCACCAGTCCAGTAGGGGTGCTTGCCCGTGGCTACCCCTGAGCCTGGGCAGGCAGGCACCTAGAAGACAGCAAGGGAGGAGCCACAGCCAGGGCTCCCAGCTGGAGGGGTGCTCAGGACAGAGGGAGGGGACCCCAAGCCTGAGGATCTAGACAGGGAAGGAGGGACGTCCGACCCCAGGGTGGGTGGTGAGGCAAGAGAGAGGCTGCACGAACAGGGACATGTGAAGGACCAAGTGAGTGTGTGGGGAGGGCGTCTTGGTGGGTGCTGAGACCAGGATGGGAGCTGCAGAAGAGGCTGAAACAAACCTGGAGCTGGAAGAAGGGGCCTGCACCTGGAGCAGCTGGTTCCTGCCACAGACTGAAGGTGGAGAGAGGAGCTGCCCTCTCCACCAGCCTTGCTCACCGTGGGTCCCAGCCCTGTAGGCTCTCTAAGAATTCCCCCCTACCCTACCTGGCCTAGTGCCAGGCCCTGGGCCATGAGCTGGGGTACAGTGGGGAACAGGACAGGTCCCTGCCTCAATGGAGTGTGTGGGAGAGAGCAACCACACACAAGCACACCCGAACTACCAACATGACGGGAACTGTAAGGAGTCAACGGGGGCTTAAAGAAAGTGGACCAGGGGGTGGGGCATCTCTAAGGAGCAGACATCAGAGGAGAGGGAGGGAGGGAGAGAGAGAGAGAGGGTTAGGAGAGGAAGCCAAGATACTCTGAAAAAGGCTGGAGGTAAGAATATTCAAAGCAGAAGGAAGAGAATGTGCAAAGGTCCTGAGGCATGAAAGAGCATCACAGAGGATTTAGAGGAGGACCAGGCAAACTGGAACATGGAACAAGAGGGAGTGGAACAAACTGGGCAAGCAGTCTTGAAGCCATGAGGAGGAGCCTGGATTTCATTCTAAGTGCACCAGGAGCCAACGAAGGTGCTGAGCAGGAGAGTGAGGAGATGGATGTACATTTTAAGATCAGTTTGGGGCTGTGAGGAGGCAGGAGACAAGGGGAGGGATAGGTTAGATGGAGGGGAGGCTGGGGGCCTATGTTGGGGACAGAACTGCCAGCACACGCTGCTGGCCCGATGTGGGTGGGTGGATGACTTGGGCCTTAGGCCAGGGTGTGGCCGGTGGCCCCCTTTCTGAGATGGCAAGATGGCCAGGGGAGGGGAAGGGCTTGTGATGGAGGCACACACAGCCCAGTTCTGTCCTGGACGTGTTCTCCACCAGAGTGGATGCCCCAGTGCCCCTTTCAGTCTGCCCCTCATGCTCGCGGGCCCAGCCACCATGTTGCCCTGCTGGGTTGGTTTTGGCGGGGTGTGGGGGCGCCCTCATTTCCTGTGAGGGTGGGGAGACCTGGGGGTTCTCTTACTCCTGCGGAGACTTAGCCAGTCCCCATGTTTTCTGCCCACCTCTGCCCCTCCTTCAGGGGACCCAGCCCCTGTCCCAGGCCCTGCCAGGCTCCTCGGGCTGGATGGGCGTCTCAAGCGGGTAGGTTTCTGCTTCTCCGTTTCCCGCTTCTGAAGCCCGGCCGACAGTGCGCACGCTTCTGGGACCTTCCCTGTAGCCCTCACCCGACTGCGAAGGTCCGACTTGGACCCCACCCATGGCCGGGCCTTCGCTGCCAGGCGTCCTGCGCGCTGCAGGACGTTGACCAGCTTCCCTGCCCAGCACTCCCCAGACACTAGTAGCACCTCTCCCCAGTGGTGACAACCAAAAATGTCCCCAGACATTGCCAGCGTCGCTTTCTGGGGGGCAATGCAAACTGCCCCTCGTGAGAACAGCTGCTCTAACGAAGGCAAAGGGCACAGAGGACAGGACAGACCCGAGCTCTTCAGAACTCAGGACCCGCCAGGGTGACCGTCCAAAGCCGCAGCAGGGGGCCTTCCAGACGCCCCCGGGGTCACGACGGTGGGCCTCAAGCACCGCTGGGCCCTAACTTAGTTTCCCAGGTATCTAGGGCTGGAAAGGTAGTGTCCACCGAGGGACAGGTGTTTTGCCATGGCCAGCAGTCACTCCCATGCTAAGTGAGCAAACTCCTTTTCTGACTTACATGTTGGTCTCTCAGGAGTTTGCTTAATGTGAGGCCGCCCGCAAGAGACACACCTGGAGGCAGTGACCAGGGATGTCTGGGTCTGCAGCTCGGGGCCAGACCCTGGGCTGGGAGGCAGCGGTGCCTCCCTGGGGAGCCCTGATTGTACCCCCAAACTGCAGGGAGATCAACGAACATGGGGAACAGGTCAGAACAGATGTTTATTACAGGAGGAAACAGACACCAGCAGGCCGCAGGACAGGACATGTCTGCGAAGAATGCGGGAGGCAGCCGGGGAGTGACGTGGGGCTGGCGCAGCTCCCAGTGGGACTAAGAAAACGCCACAGAGACTGGCAGCCAACAAGACAGAGCATCTGCCCCAAGTGTGGGGTACTTCCTCCCCGAGGATAGAAGGGAGCGAGATGCTATAAAGTGGAAGTTCAACAAATTCCACCCATTGGAAAGTTAAATTTCTGAAGAGTAAGAGTGACGGTGGGAAGCTCTAGACTAGGGAAAGTGTCTGCACCACCGGCCCAAGGCCACCAGCTGTGCGCCCAGAGTGCTGCCCGCCCAGGGCGCCCGCAACCCACGGGGGCTGTAAGGAGGGTTCCAATGGGCTGAGTGCTCAGGCTCGCCCGGAACATCACACAGTAAAACCATGAGGCACGGACACTACAGAGAGGACCAGGATGCCACAGTGAGGCTGCAGTGACAGGGCTGACACAGGGCATGCGAGGCAAGACATGGGACACAGTGAGTGTGACCAACACTGGGGCACTCCCAGTGCCGAGACCAAACTGTGCCCTGGGGCTGAGGAGCCCTGGGTGCTCACCCACCAGGACGCCGTCCTCAGGCCTCGGAAGCCCAGGCCTACAGTCTGCAGGTGACCGCAGGCAGCAGTGCCAACTCCACCTGTGGCCAGGCCTGGACCTGGCAGGGCTCTGGCCAAGGGGAGGACCAGCCGCTCTGTGACTGGCTGATGAGGCGGCTGGAGTCTCTGTGAGGAGGAAACCAGGAGACAGTGAGCTCCGAGCTCGGCACACAGAGAGGTCCTCGAAGGCACAGGCTGCCGCTCAGAGCAGAGCCCTGCCCTTGGGTGGGTGGTGGACCCGGAGCATCCCATCTTCTTCATGGCTGCTCCCACCCTGGGCCCCAGCCCGTTCCGTCCCATCCCAACACTGCTTCCCTGGCCTCAGAGACACCCCTTTCACCCCTCTGTCCCAGCTCCCTGAGAACTCCGCCCTCACTACGTCCTCTCTCTGTCCTGCTCCAGAGCAAATGTCCAAGAGTCCCCAGCACCACGGGCTTCTGCCGAGTGCCACGACCTGGGAGCCCAGGGCTTTCCTCCCTGGTGCTGAGGCTGCAGGACCCGGCCCCCAGTCCTGTCTTGCTCTGCAGTGAATCTTGGTGTCTGGCTCGCTTGTAGAGGAAAGAAATGATCACATCTTGGGCCCAAACTGGGGGTGACATGACAGGTCACTAGAAATAGAGCCCAGGTGACACCTTGTGCCCACAGCCTCCCTAGGAATGCAGTGAGCCTGGTGAGGGCAACCAGAGGCCAGTCACCAGTCAGCCCCCTTGCCCTGCGGGGAGAGGAAGCAGAGCCCCACCCGCTGTGTGGGCCTTCACTGCCCGCTCTCCCCCAGTGCCGGGACCCGGCTGCCCTCAGATCACGCCCGGGATGACACCTGGAGGGACAGATGCTGGCACAGCTCACAGAATGCCACGGTCAAGGACAGTTGATGTCACGGCCCTGGGACATTTGCAGGTGTCCCTGGGGCTGTTCAAGGTTCTCTGCGGCCCTGGCGCCATCATCCTGGAGCCAGCCCAGCGCTCTCCATGCCAGATGAGGCAGCAGGTGAGGAGCTTGGGCAGGCAGACGAGGTGCCCTGGGGCGTTTCTGTGCTGGATGCTTTCACAGTTTTCCTGCAACAAGAACATAAGGACGGGTGCTCAACGGGGAGGAGGGCACCCTGAAGGTTTTTGTGGGGACACTCTCTGAACGCTGAGAAGGTTCTTGATGGCCTGCGGGAGCTTCTACCTGGAGTGCATTCCTAGGACGCCTGGTTGGAGAGGAGCTGAGCGCTCCCACTGTGAACTGCTGAAGCTCTGGAGAGGCTGGAGAACCACAAGACCCCGGTTGGTACTTCTAGTTTTTGGGGTGTCACTGCTCTCGTGGGCCCTCTCAGATGAAACACTTCCCTCTCCTCCCCCTGCGCAGGCATCTCCATTGAGAGTGGACTTGCCGCTGCCAGGCTGCCCGTCCAGCAGCGAGAGCCCCCACAGTCCGTGTCCCCACCTGTCCCTCAGCACAGTGGTGCTGGATGAGGTCTCTTCTTACCCAGAGGCTTTCTCTTCTCATCCTTCTTGCCCTCTGCTCCTCCTCGGAGCTCAGGACTGCAGAACTTTCTTGATAGTTCTGAGGTTCCTTTTCATGCACATTTCCTCAGGAACTTCTTGCTTTGGGGGTGATCTGCTCTCAAAATCTGAAAAGGACGAGCACCACCTTTTGAATAAATAAAGCAGCGCAATTATTACCTGCTCCTTTGTGGGGAGAAAGCCCGCTGTGAGGCGACGGGCTGGCTTTGATCACGTGGAAGCTGGTTCTTGCCGAGACAGTGGCCACGGGCCCAGAGCGAGGGGAGGGGAGGGGCCCCAGACCTGGATGGCAACAGGATTGTGAGGAAAGTGCTTATCTTCTAAAATCTTAAGAAAGCTGGGAAGTATATTAAACACATAAACTGAGGGTGTATGAGATGCGATGAAACTGCAGCGGATCCAATGCCCACTGCCCTCTGTTGGTGGGGTGCCGGCGGCCGCGGGGCCCCTCCCGAGTCTGCTGTGGCCTCCTCCTTTCTCTCCAGCTTTACTCCGTCTGCACCCCACCCGGCAAGCGTTCTGGGTCTGCACTTACAGTAACTAAATCAGACTGTCTCCCGTGACTGACTCTGCGCAGGGTTACATCTGAGAGCCACATGTGCTGAGGTCTTCACTTCACTGTTGAGGCACCTTTGGGTTATTTCCAGTTTTTCTGACATTCCACAGGCACCATGAATACTACTGTACGTGTCTCTTTTGGTGCATGTACAAAAGTTTCTCTAAGGTTTATTAATAAGTGAAATTTCTGGGTTGGCAAGGTATGCACATCTTCAATTTGACAGAAAATGCCATTTTTGTTGCTAAAATGGATGACAGCTTTTTAAAATTGCATTTTGTTAATAGCATATCAAATTCAATTGACTTCTTCCATTGTGGTAAAATATACAAACATTATTTTAAGCTTTTTCTAAGTGTGCAACTCAGTGGCATTAAATATTCACAATGCTGTGTACCCATCACCACTATCTATACCCAAAACCTTTTCATCATCCCCAACAAAACTCTGCTCTCGTTAAACTCCCCTCCCCCCGCCCCCAGCCCCCCGCAGCCTCTGTTCTGCTCTATGTTTGCCTAGCCTGGGTCCCTCGCCTAAGTGGAATCATACAACATGTATATGTATCCTTCTGTCTGGCTCCCTTCACTAAGCATACCGCGTCCCAGGTTCATCCACGTTGTAGCGTCAGTGCCCATTCCTTTTACGACAGAGCAGTGTTCTACTGTGCGGATGGACAGCATCCTGTTTATCTGGTCTATTGATGGACACTTGGCTTGTTCCCACCAGTGGCTATTGTGAATTATGCTGCTATGAGCATTCACATAAAGACGTGTTTGAGTTCCTGCTTTCAATTCTTCTGGATATATACCTCAGCAGGCTTCTGCATATTGATCTTCTAGGTGACAACCTTGCTAAACCCTTAATGATTTCAATAGTTTGTGATTATTTTCAGACTTCTCGATGGACAATACTATCACCTGCCAACGATGACAGTGAGGGGTTCCACTCTAATCTTACATTCCTGTGCTCTTCCTCGTCTCCCCGCCCCGGCGGGAACCCCCAGCCCGGCACTGAGTAGGGCAGCAATGGCGGGCATTGTCTTGTTCTTGGTTTCAATGGGACGCTGGTGAACATTCAACCCTGAGGTATGATGTTGCTATAGGTTTTGGTAGATATTCTTTATCAGGTTTAGAAAACTCTATCATATTCCTTATTTATGAAAAGGTACTAATCATGAATGGATGTTGAACTTAGGAAATAGTTTTTGCAGCTATTGAGATGATAAAAGGGTGCTCCTCTCCCCCTTAAATCCGTTAGTGTGAGAACATGCATCAATGCTGAGCCAAATTTGCCCTCTGGAGTAAACCTGATCAGGTCATGCTCTGCTATCGCTTTGTGTGCTGTTAGATTTGGTTTGCTAGTATTGTTTTGATTCATATGCTTTAATCAACTTTTTGAGGTTTAATTTACATACAATAAAATGTGCCCATTTTAAATACAGAAGGCAATGAACCTGACGAATGCATGCACCCATGTAACCGCCACCACATGGAGAGGGCATTTCAACCACCTGACGGAGCTCCCTCTGCCCTCTGCAGTCAAGCCCCTACCCTCAGCCCCAGCTTTGCTAGTGTTTTGTGTGGGACTTTTGCATCGATGAGCATGTGACACTGTGCTGTAATTTCGATCTCACACTTACATAGCCTAAAAAAATAAGGTGGGCACATGTCCCCTTTCTGTCTTTGAGTCCTGTAAGAGCAGAGTTGTTGTTTCTTGACTTCACCAGTCCATCACGTGGACCTGCGTGCTTCCGGGAAGGCCATAAACTATGAGTACCCTCTGTCCAACAGTGAGGGGACTCTTCAGGCTGTTTCTTTTTGAGTTGGCTCGTCACTCCTCTTCCTTCTAATGACCACTTCATCTGAGTTCACATTCATTGGCTTGGCATTTTATTTTTTTGGGAAGATTGGCCCTCAGCTAACATCCGTTGCCAATCTTCCTCTTTTTGCTTGAGGAAGATTATCCCTGAGCTAACATCTGTGCCAATCTTCCTGTTTTGTATGTGGGAGGCTGCCACAGCATGGCTTGATGAGCGGTGTGTAGGTCCATGCCTGGGATCCAAACCTGCAAACCCCAGGCTGCCGAAGTGGACTGCATGAACTCAATCACTATTCCACTGGGCTGGACCCGGCATTTTATCTTTTTAATCTTGGATGGATCTGCATCTCCCTCCCCTCCTCATAGCTAAGAGTTTATTTGCTCCTTCTCGTTTTCTTGATCCTACTGCCAGAGAATTTCTATTTTAATGGTCCTTTCAGAGAACAAACTTTGACCTTTTTAATGCTCTCTGCAGTATTCATTCCTATTAGCTTCACGTATTTCTGTGCTTTATTGTTCCCTCTGTTCTACTATGAGTTTATTCTGTTGTTCTTTTTATAATTTTTAAAGTTGGATACTCAGCTTATTGATTTCCAGCTCTTCTGCTAATTGTAACTCAAGCACTTAAGGCTAACATTTCTTTTTGGCTTCAGCTGCACCCAGACCTTCTGGAAGTAGGATTTATTATCACCGAGGCTTAAGTATTTTATAACCTTTTTTATGTTTTCCCTTGACTCAGGTTATTTAGGTTTTCTTTTTCCTGAAATGTGAGTTCCATTTGAACATCAACAATAACAAAAACATCACAGCAGAGAGTAATCTGAAAGGTCTGGATTCGGTGCTTGGCAGTGGTGTGTGATCACGATGGTTAACTGAGGAGAAGTGAGAACTAAGCCCATCTGTCTGTGCCAAAAGACAGGCTGCTTGCTGATTTTAGTTTGACTGTGTGATTTTTCTCATGACTGTAAACTGTATTTTTCTGTATAATTTCCAAGTACTTTTTTAAAGGTATTTTTCTGTCGTTTTCCAGGTTGACTTAGTTGAAGCGAGCTGCAAGTTTCTCTGGGAGAGGCGTGGCCACCTTTCACGCATGTGAACAAATGTCTGCCCCAAGAACACTCCGCGTGACAAGAGCTGATAGTCGTTAGCAATCAGGTGAGCCAGCCCCACACTCACCGCTTCATGGAGGAAGTCACGGAATCAGGTTCAGCACCATCGGCAATCCCACTTCACACCCGAAGAAACTGAGGCTCAAGGACGTTGAGCACCGTGCCCAAGGTCTCACATCCTCAAAGCCTGGGGGTCAGGTCAGTAGCCCCTGCCCCAGAGCTCTGCTCTTCACCACCTGCTTCCTTCTAGAAATCAGACATCAGATGAGAACGTTCTCTTCTAACAAACTGGCAAGGATTAAAACCCACCTGCCCTGCGGAGAGGCCAGGGTAGACCTGCCATCTGGGTGCTGCTGGGGCACCAACAAGGCTCGGCCCAGAGGAAGGCATCTGCCAGCATGATCTCTGCCTGTCATTCTGCTTCTGGGACCCGTCCTGTCAGCCCTAAATGTGGAAAAGATATTTATGACAGATTATTTATAACGATCTAAACCAGAAACTGTCTACAGGCCTTGGTTAGGAAATAAACGGAATAAGTCAACTTTCCTATCCAATCTATCAGATGCAGCTACAAAAAATGCTTCCTGCTGGTAATGATGTGGAGACAGAATATAGAAAATGATAATTATTCTGTAGTTTATATGACATACTGTAAAATATGATATATGTTACATGATAATGTTATGTATAGCAACATCACGGTATATTATAATAATATAATAAATAAAAAACAAACCAAACCAAAGTAGATGCAGGCACCCTGAGATGTGTGAGTGCTGTGGCTGTGGCTGATGTCCCTGAGCCCACACCCCGTCCTCCCTGGAGCATCAAGACAAGCAGCAGAGGCTGCTTTGAGCATCTCCTTGGCCCCTTCCCCAGGGTTTCTTTCCACTCCCTGCACCCAGCTTTTCCCCTGCCAATATTTAGTTCTGAAGGACTCTAGGACTTACAGGATGGGGAGTGAACTCTCACACACCCTGCTCTTCATCTAGAACAGGCCAAATCCGGCCCACCATGTGTTTTTGTAAATCAAGCTTTATTGGCACACAGCCATGCTCACTCATTTCTGTACTGTCCGTGACTGCTGTCACACGTCACAGCTGAGGTGAGTAGTGACAGAGACCTTATGGCTGCAAAACCAAGAATGGTTATTATCTGGCCCTTTACAGAAAAAGTTTGCCAATCTTGCTCTAGATTCAGGGCTGACTGACATTTGGCCAGTTTGCTTCGTCACTCTCTCAGTGTCTATACGTGTATTGTTAGCACTGTTTCTTGACATTTGGGAGTAAACTGCAGACATCGTGACCCTGTGCCCCTGAAAACCTTAGGGTGCATCTTTGTGACAAGGATGCTGTCTGCCATGGCCACAGGCCATAATCCAACTGGGGAACTTTAAATTGATGTGGCCCTGCCACCCAGTGGACAGTCTAGACCCAACGTTTGTCAAATGTTCCGGTAACATCCTCCGTAGCAACCTTTCCCATCCAGGGTCATACACTGTGTGTCTCCCCACTAAGCCAGCCTCTGGCACCGGCTTTGGAACAATTTCGTCTCATCAGATCTCCATTTCTGTGACTATGAGAGCCGTAGCACAGGTGGCAGAGGACGTGCTGGGTGGCAGTTGATGCCTGTCACACCTGGGGCCCAGGTGAGTTGGGTGTGGGAGGAGGGCCTGCTGTGCTGAGGAGTCGAGGCACCCAGCTAGGAAAGAGGTATTACAATGTCATAGCTTTTAGAAAGAACAAGAGTAAAAAATCCGTTAACCCAAAGAAACATTTCCACTGGGAGCACTCTCCCCTCTGTCGTCTGTCACCACCCGACGAAGGAGCCCAGCTCCACCCTAACTCAGGGCCTTCTTTTAGGACCGAATACCCAAAGACTAAGGCCATTACTAGTTTTTTGGCTCCAAATGACTGAAAATGTAGGCATCAACATTTTCTTAATAAAATGCCATATTACTTCCCGGCTGACAGTCACCTCACTCTCCGTATGCTGTGTGGAAATTCTGGGAGAAATCTCACCACCCTGGAAAGCACGGAGCCCCATTCAGACCACTCCTGGAGGGAAACAAAGGGTGGGCACAGTACGTGGACTTGACCGAGTGGTAGGATAGAACCTGGGGGCCAGGCATGGAGAAGGAACTAACCTGAATGGAGAGCTGCCTCTTGGGGGGCAGGAGCAGACCACCTTGTGTCTGGAGGGCTGTATGGTAGACGCAGACTGGATTGAAGCTGCCATCAGTGTCCCGGGGTCCCCACCATGTGGCCAGGGCAGGAGCCTCCCACGGTGGCAGCATGTAGGCCCTGAAGAGCTGTCCCAAGTGGTCCATATGGGTAAGTCAGGCCACTCATCTGGGATGGCAGCTGGGCTGGAGGACACACAGAGGGCCCAGTTCCAGCGGATGGAGCTGGGATGGGGCTTGGTGGTCCAGCCCAAGGAGGGAAGCCAGAGAACAAACCACAGAACCATCACCGAAGCCAGCCGAGCAGGGACAGCGGGGGTCTGGTGCAGTCCAGTGGGCACCTGGGTCCCCAGAGCTCATTGCAGAAGCTTGGGGCCATAGGCCTCCTGCCCGGCTGCATGGGGATGGGCTTGGGACCCAGTGGGCCAAGAGTCTGCAGACCAAAGAAGCAGGTGAGAGGTCTGAAGCCAGAGTGGATGCCACAGGCAGAGGCAGCAGAGGGAGGTGCAGGGCTGCTGGCAAATGCCAGGTGCCTCTGCCAGTGGGCTGTGCTTGGGGCCTGCAGCCTGCCCCGTGGATGGCAGTTCACACATGTGCCATCTCTGGTGCCACAGCTGCGAGGAGCTTCCACATTATCACAGTGTCCTGATCCATAGAGAGTCTCTGGACTAGAAAGGTCTTTTTTCACATCTTGGCATTTGCTTATCTGATGGGCTCATTTTCCTGGTGATGACAGGGACCAATGAGTAAAGGTCCACTGAAGACATTTCTCACGCACCCCAGCATCGATCAGACACTGAATGAGGGGACCAGAGGGGTAGGTCTGCCCAGGGTGGTGCTCAGTGGACAGCTTCCCTACGCTCAGTGCCTCTTCCGTGGGTGACGTTTCCGATGGCGAATAAGACACGAGCTGTAGGCAAACGTCTTCCCACATTCCTTACATTCATACGGCTTCTCCCCAGTGTGGGTTTTCTGATGCTTTAGGAGATTCGAACCGCAGTTAAATGCTTTCCCGCATTCGCTGCATTTAAAGGGCTTTTCTCCAGTGTGGATCCTCTGGTGTTTAGTGACATCGGAACTGTGCCTGAACGTCTTCCCACACTGATCGCACTGAAAGGGCTTCTCTCCAGTGTGAACTCTCTGGTGGCGAATGTGATCTGTCTTGTGCTTAAAGATGCGTCCGCATTCACTGCATTCGTGTGGTTTCTTTCTCTGAAAAGGGATGAAGACAGGAACCCCCTCAAAGTCATCTTTAAATGAAGCATCGAAGGCATCAAATATATGTTCTTCCTCTTCGGGACTCAGGCTGGGCTCTTTACTGTGCTTTTTAGCCAAAGTGGAGCTCTTGTTGGGCTGTCTGTTCCCAGACATTTTCTCTTGCTCGCAAGTGTCCTTTGGCACATTCCCTTCTTCCTTTGGGATCTGTGTCTTCCTTTTTTTGCCCGTGGGCTTCTCCATCTTTCTCTGTTCCCAGGAGGGAGGAAGGACCACTGGAGACCACTAAGGGCTAAGGAGAAAAGCCAGGGCAAAATTCTCCAGTCTTATGTTAGGAATTTCTCTGTCACCCCACCTCCTCAGAAAGGGCTTGCTTTAGACACAATTCTTCATTTTCTCTCAGCTTGTAACTGAGGCTCTGGAACAGAAAATCTGCAAGAGAAAGCAGAGTGCCACCAACCCTTTTGCTGCTGGAGAGAGGCAAGGCCATGAACATAAAATGAGTGTTAGAAAGAACACAGCTGCAAGCTCTTTCAGCGCTGAATTAATAAGGGACAGAAGGACAGGAGGGGAGTGTGGGAAGGGGAGGGGGTCGGGGGGACGCAGGAACACGGCCCCCCTTCCCTTCCCTGCTCATGTATTCCCACTTGGACATCTAATGAGCATCTCAAACTGGACACAACCTAACAGAACACTTGATTGCCCCCAAGACCCAGCCAACTCACTCTTCCAGGTATTCCTCATCTTAGTAAACGGCATCATCGTTTACTAAGTTGCTAACCAAGGAATTCTTATTCCTCTGCCAGGGGGCAGGTCTCCAGTGTATGCAGTAGGATTTGACGTGTACCATGGACCAATGACTGCTATCTGGTCCCTGAAGTGGAGTTTTCCTGCCCTTCCTCCACTCCTGTATTTGGGACCAGACAAGGCCCTTTGGAGCTACAGGCTGCAGGAGACACACATAACCCCCCAGGGAAGGCTCCCATCACCTGCAGCCTGGATTCTGAGCTGGATGAAACTTGGGGCTGGCTCTCTAGTGGGTACCCCTGCTCCCACCCTTGCCCCCAGCCCTCCCTCTTGGTCCATTTTCCACATGGCAGCCAGTGAATAATCCACAGCAGGTCCCTGCTCAAACCCCCAATGGCTTCCCTCATCCTTACAAACCCTACACACTCCTGCTGTCCCTGGCCCATCCCGTGCTCCCCTCCAGCCATCAGCCTTCTTTCGGTTCCCCAAACATACCCGGTCCTTCCTGCCTCGGCGCCTGGCTGCTTTTAGAAACAGGCCCTGAGAGCAGGTGTTCGTGGGGCTGGACGCTCTCATTCTGAGATCTGCTCTGAGGTCCCTTCTCACAGAGGCCTCCATCATGCCGACCAAACACGGCCCCCCACTCCCTGTCCCCTCACTCAGCTCTGGTTTCCCTTGTAGCACTTAACCTGAGCTAACTCATCCTGAGGGCCAAAGCCCCAGGTAACCATCAACTAGGACCTTGCTTGCACTGCCTGGAAAACCTGATATTCTGTCCCTAATTCCATCTAAAAAGCATCCCAATTTCACCATAAAATCAAGCAGGAATGGGTCGGTCCCAGCAACAAGTAAGGCCCTGTGGAATCGTCACCAACGGCTTGTATTTCATTTGTTATGAACTCTCATCTATTTTTTTCCTGTATCATTTCTGAGCTTCCTTGACCTGCCTCTTGGTGCTAACAAACGGAGTCCCAGCATAAAACTCGACAAACTTCAGGTTCTTTAAGTAACAGTGAAAGAAATCTCCAGCACATTAGAAAACACTCTCTCCTCTGAGCTCCAAAGAAGGCAGACGGTGTTCCGAGTTCCAAAACCACCCTGCAGAAGGCGTTCTTAGCAAAGCATCACCAGGCCAGTGCTGGGTATCCTATCTGCTAGGGGGGCCGTGGCCCAGACACGCTTTTACCCAGAAACGCGGTGCTCGAGGTGATAATATCCCAAGCAACATATGGTTGATTTATGGTACAATACTGTGAATTCTTTGTCAAGTCAAAAGGGGATACCTGGCTTTTCCTCTCCTCTTCCATGCACAGAGACAACACATAAAATGAGTAGACGGATGTTCCATCTTGACAAGCAGTTTGGGAGTCTGGCTTCTTCTGAACGAAAATGTGTAGATACATCTGATTTAGAATCAGGACAACGTCACTCTCTCAGGACTTCACTGGAGGCAGCTCCT
The DNA here is from genome assembly GCF_041296235.1 of Equus asinus. Taxonomy (NCBI): domain Eukaryota; kingdom Metazoa; phylum Chordata; class Mammalia; order Perissodactyla; family Equidae; genus Equus; species Equus asinus. The sequence goes on along the minus strand of NC_091801.1, from coordinate 84,639,210 downwards.
GGGAAAAGGCCATTTTCAGTATTGGGTGGGAGCCAGAACTGAAGATGAAGTAAGGTCATCTGGGCTGAGGGGGGCATGCAGAAATGAGGGGGCACCTCTGCTGGGCAGGCAGGTGGAACTAGGGCAGAGGACCACAGCCCCACTCAACCAGGCTGGAGTACAGTTTTAGTAGGAAACTGAGGTGAAAACCAAGAACCAATACAAAAGCCAACCAACCCTGGTGCCCCTAACTAACTGCCACTGTCCAGGGCAGGCTAGCTCTGGATGTTGACTCCATCTGATGGAGGGGAGCAGTCCCTGAACCCACCGAGCCTGACACCTGCCGGCTGAGGGCCTGTGTGGGGTTCCCCTGTGCTCCAAGCACTGTGCCCCCAACTAGGACTCTTGCCACTCCATGTATCGCTCGTCACTGATGCGGCAGCCACCCCATGAGGCACGGGTTCTTGAGGGCAAGGATTGTGTCTTTTTTAGCCCTGAATCCCTGGTTACTTGGCTAGAGTCTGCATATATTGGTGCTCAGGAAACATTCTAGATAGTCGTCTTGTTTGTGAGACTCAAGCTGGCAGGTGCTCTCAAGGCAGAGTCTGGATTTTCTCACTTCCCTAAGTGTTGTGCACACCAAAAAAATAAAACAATTCTTAAGAACGGAGTGGACCAGAAGAGATGGTCGCGAGCCCCGCACTTCACAGGCCTGCAGACATCAGCGCTGCTACAGCCACACCGATAACTCAATCTACCTTGCAGAGCAGAGGAGAGCCGGGCCCGAACGCTGGGGTGCTGGTACCTACTATGAAACGCCGGTGTGGCTCCTTTACTTTCTGGGCCAGGCGGGTAGCGTGAAGCTCTGGGCGTCCGTCAGCAGCGGGGCTCCCTGGAAACCTCCCCCGCTAGCCGCCTCCCCAGCTGCCGCAGGAGCCTCAGGGAGAGACTGGATTACCGATGGGTGTGACACCCAAGGGCAAACACGCACCCAGGCTGTTGGCCCCGGCCCGCCAGCGGCCACGCGCAGAGTCCAGGCCGAGGAGAAAGGCCGAGAGCGGCAGCGCGCCATGCGGCCCCGCCACCGACAGAGCCCCGCCACCGCGTGCGCAGGGCCCGGGGCGACGCCTTCACCTCGGCCGCCCGGAGCTAGACCTCCCGCAGCCTAGCCCTCTGTCCGCGGCGCCTGGAGCCCAGGAAGGGAGGGGCGGGCGCGGCCCTCGGAGGAGGCCGAGGCCGCACTCCGCCACAGGCCAACCGTCCTGCGCCGCCCCTCAGGAGGCTGCCCAGCGGAGCAGCCGAGACTTCGCGCCCGGCTGAAAAGCCGGCCCCAGGCCCCGCCCCTTCCGGTGCCGCTCTAGGAGGACAGGCCGGCCTCTCGGTGGTGCGCACGGAGGGCTCCGCCCCTCAGGCGGTTTCACTCAGCCTGGCCCGAGCCGGCCCGACCCCGCACCGCAGGAAGGGTCCGCCCCCAGGTCCCGCCCCTTCCGGTGACGCTCTAGGAAGCGGGGTCCGGGGCCTCCGGGTGGTGCGCGGTGGAGGGCTCCGGACTCCCACCCGGCTGGGGTGTCGCTCCGGCTCGTCTCCGCTGTGCCCCCCTCGCTCAACTCACTCCTGCGGCCGCGCCCTCACTCCTGCGGACCCTCGCTCCCCGCTGCGGCCCCCTTGCTCACCCCACCCCTGTGTCTCCTCACCCACCGCTGTGTCACCATCGCTCCTCGGCCCGCTCCCTCACTCCTGTCCCCCTCGCTCACCTGTGCATCCCCGTCGCTCACCTGTGCAACCCCCTCGCTCACTCCTGCGCCCCCTGCCTCACTCCTGTCTCCCTCGCTTACCCCTGCATCCCCCTCGCTCACTCCTGCGCCCCCTCGCTCATCCTTGCATCCCCCTTGCTCACTCCTACATCCCCCTCGCTCACCCTGTGTCTCCTCACTCATCCTTACATCCCCTTCGCTCACCCCTGCGCCTCCTCCCTCACTCCTGTCTCCCAGCTCACTCTTCACACAAAGCAGGCACGCTCCGCCTGCGTCCCGTTGCACTGGCAGCTCCCTCTGCCGGGCTGCTCATCCCCAGCTCTGCTTGGCTCACTCCCGCTGCCTGCCCGCTTGGAGCTCACCTCCTCCTTGGGGCCCACCTGACCACCCGGCGTGTTGGTTTCGCGGTTAGCACAAACTCAGCGGCTTAAAGCGGCGCCCGGGTGGCTCACAGCTCCTGGAGAGAGTCCCGGCCTGCTTAGCCGGTCCTCTGCTCAGGCTCGCGGGGCCAGTCTTGGGATGGGTGTTGGTGGCTGAGCCGGCCGCCGGGAGCTCCAGGGGATGCCCTGGCATTGGCGTGTGAGGACTGGCCAGAGGCCGTTCCCCTGGGCAGGAAGCTCCCGCCGGCTCCCAGACCTGCCTCCCAGCTGCACGGTAAGTGTGTAAGGCAGCAGCGGGGCGAGGTGGGGAAGGGGGTCCCCTTTCCGCTGGGCAGCCTCTGTGGGGAGGAGAGCGGGGCTCCTCGAGGCTCTCCGCTCCCCGCTTGTCCCTTTTATGGAGCACCCCCTGCTGCGTGCCCTGCCCGCGCGTGCTCAGGACGCCCGGACCGGTCTCCCTCGGCGGGGCGCGCTGCTTCCCGCTGCCGCCCGGCGCTGTGTTCTCATGGGGGTCCTGGCGGTCACGGGCCGGGGCGGGGACCCGTCACGGGAGGAGAGACTTCTAGGACGGGCGATGGGCACCTGGGAGGCAAGCTTAGCTTCGGGAGAGAAAGATCCGTCTTCTTGCTCAGTCGCTTACTGTTTGGTTCCGCAGGTTGGAGGGGACCCTCCACCTTCCACCTTTCGCCGGACACAGCCAGAGAGCTCTACTTCCTTCTCTCCCGCCCCCTCCTCGCATTTTGAAAAGCTACATTATTTCTGCCGTGTCAGAATGTACATTGAAAGCATGTTCTGCCGCTCTCTCTTCCCTCTTTTCACATTCCATCCACAGTCAAGGATCACTACTTTTTGCCAGAGTTTCCGTCATCTCTTGGTTGGATGAAGCTTCTAGTAGGTCCCCCATGGTGGGCTCCTAGGTACAGGAAGGATCCCTGCCCTCTTGCAGGATTAAAGCTGTTCTCCTGTAGCCTGATCACTTGAAGGGCAGCTGGAGTGGATACACAGCCCTCGCTTCCCATTTTCTTGAGATTTTGAAAATGCTGCTCCGTTGTCGCCTTGCTCACTGTTGTGGATTTGGAGAAGTTTGACGCTGGTCTAATTCTCCTGCTCCTGGAGATTACTTGACCTTTTTGCCTGGGAGCCTTGTGTTTTTCTTTCTTGTTAGAGTCTGGGAGCTTTTCTAGGAAGCTCAGACTTGGTCTTTATGCTTCTGTCTTCCTGGTAGCTAGGGATCCCTCTCAGGATGTAGATTTAGGGCTTCTTTTTTTCCAGAAGTTTTCTTGGAATATAGTTGTAAACATTAGTTCCATTCCATTGTTTTATTTTCTTCAGGAATTCCAATTTTACATGCGTTATACCTTTGCCTGTCCTCCATTTCTCTCTGACACTTATTTCTTTATTTCATTTTAAATTCTCGTTTATTTTCCTGCTTTCCTTCAAGACTCCTTAGTAATTTCATTCAAATCCATTCTTCCTTGTGCATCTTGTCGTTGCATTTTCCTTTCTGATTGGTTATTGATTTTTCGTCTATGTTTTCCTGAGCTCATTTATTTCTTCCTGGTTTTTGTTCCTTTCTGTTCTGATTCAAGGCACCCCCCCCCCATATCTTCAAATACTTGCAGACATTTGATTCCGTTTGGGGTGTCATGTTCCTGTTTTCTTCTGTCTTACTGTTGGGTATTCCAGGAATGTTCATGGGCTGAATTGTGTGAATCTCATTTCCTCCTCTCCTTTTATAGTGGTTTGGGAAAGATGGAGAGTACACCTCTGCGTTTCTGTGTAGACAGGTTTGGGTTGCTTTACAAGATTCCTAGTCCAAGAGGGGCCTCCTGTGTCAGTGAGGTGGAGTATAATGTCTACCACATGGCTTTTGTTTTTGGAGGGAGGCCGGGGGGAAGGTGGTGGGATGTTTGATTTTTAATAACTTTCTTTTGTGTTACAGGATCTTAAACTCCCCCTCTTGCTCCTTGTTTTACAGGTGATTTGAAGTTGGGTGTTTTTTCTCCTGTAGTTTTGCCCACAGCACAAGTTTTCTCTCGTTGTATTTGTTCTTGTTCGTTCGTTATTGGTTTTTTTTTTTTTTTTGAGGAAGATTATCCCTGAGCTAACATCTGCTGCCAGTCCTCCTCTTTTTTCTGAGGAAGACTGGCCCTGAGCTAACATCCGTGCCCATCTTCCTCTACTTTTTTATATGTGGGATGCCTGCCACAGCATGGCTTGCCCAGCGGTGCCATGTCGGCACCCGGGATCCGAACTGGCGAACCCCGGGCCGCCGAAGTGGAACGTGCGCCCTTAACCGCTGCGCCACTGGGCTGGCCCCTGTTACTGATATTTTGAAGGATGTGCCGGGAGACTCGGATTTATGCTGCCGCCATTACTTCAGCTATGCAGATTCCCTCAACACATGTTTCTGAATGGACAATTGTAATAGATGAGATTTAACAAATGTTTACTATGTGTTTCTTGAATGTTCTAAACATTTTACATGTATTAGTTCATCTAATCCTCATGGCAACCCAGTGATATGGGTACTATAGCATCTCTATAATATAACTGAATAAATTGAGGAACGGAAAAGTCAAACAATTTGCCAAAGGTCACAGAGCTAGTGAGCACTGAGCTGGGCCCAGGGCCCAGCTTCTGACTCCAGAGCTTGTGTCCCTAACCACTGCACCAGACATGAATGGTGACTGTCCCCAAGATACCGTGAAGTAAAAAGAAAGCCTGTTTTATTAGGACAGCAAGCAACACTCAGGTATTTGTTTCTCTGTGTCCGTATGAGCATGGAGAAATCCATGGAGGGATACACTCTTGGCCAGGGCTCAGCAAACTTTTTCTGTGAAGGCCCAGATAGTAACTATTTTAGGCTTTGCAGGCCAGACGGTTTCTATTGTAACTTCTTGATTTTGCCCTGGGAGTGCGAGAGCAGCCCTAGACAAATGTCAGCAGACAGGTGTGGCTGTGACCCAGTGAACCTTTATTGACAAACGCACGTAGCTGGCTGGGTCGGCCGGCGGGTGTGGTCTGCTGCCCCTTCACTGCTAGTGTTGGCTGCCGATGGGTCCACGGGGGTGAGGCAAAATGGGAGGGAAGGTGAATGGAGAAAGAAAATTGCACCAAAGTGGAAAAAATACACACTCTAATATTAAAATAGACATGCAGAATCTAGTGGGATTTTGCAAAACTTGAATAAGCTTATGGATCCATGAAAACACATTAAGTAATGGGCTTGTGGGCAATTTTTGTTTTAGATTTCTGATGTTATTTTAAAACTGCTTGTTTGGTGAGTAAATGAAAATAATTATTTGGCAGCTTAAAATTCTGGAGAGTTCATATAAAAATCTGGATTTCTGGCTAACTCTGTGTGTTCTGATCTGAAAAAACGAACTATGATAAATTAATATTCATAATTAATTGAAAATGTCCACAACATGTTTACTATTAATTGAGAAAAACCAAGTCACAGAGTAATCTGTTTAGTAAAATTCTGTTTGTGTGCAAGCAGCACATACATGTGTCTGTTCCTGTGCAATGTGCACACAGCCACATATGAGCTCTCTGGGCTGGGGTGGTTGAGTCTGACTGTGGTCACCTCTGGGGAGGTGTGGCAGGCTGGGGCTGCTCACTTTTCACTCTTGTGTGTTTCACACTCTCTGGGTTTCCGTGAACATATATTGATTTTGTGTGTCACAGCTGAAACTGGAAGGCTCTGCGATGCTTTTGTAAATAAGAAAACCCCCTCCTTTATCTGTTTACTCCTCTTTTGAATTGATAATGTTGGAAGTGTTTCTCTTTTAAGCATACTTCTCTATTTTTTTAGCTCAGACATTCCTTCTGAATTCTGTAAACATGGCTAAATGAAAGAAGGGAACGGGAACAAATTGTTTTTCAGAAGGAAAGGGCTGCCACGATGAGGAAGCCGTCACACCCTGGGCTCTGCCCCGCTCTGTCCCCCCGGCTGCAGGTGGCGGTTGGGGTCAGCTCTGCCACAGTGGGGACCCTGGGGAAGGTCCTAGTGTGACAAGGTGACGAGGGCCAGAGCATGCTGCCTGCCCTGAGTAGACCCATGTGGCCAGGTGTCTGCTTCTCCTGCTGGCACTGGGCCTGCCCAGACCTGGCCTCCTTGGCTGGCTGTTTATCCAACAAGGGTGTGGACAACCTGCCGTGGGCAGGCATGGAGCCTGCACCCCCTGCCCTGCTGTTGCTATCCCCCTGTCGGGGAGGAGGGCCCCCACTCTCCTCCTTATCTAAACTCTACCCCTGTCCCCCCTCTAGCCCCCAGCCGTCCGGCAGAGGGTCATGAGCCACATGCGCTTCTGAGCCCTGGCTGGTGCAAACTGGGATGGCCTGTGGGCACAAATGTACGTGCCAGACTCGGGAGACTTAGTACAAAGAAAAGAAAAGCGGTGTAAAATATCTCGGCCGCTTTAAAGTATCTATTTCATGTTGAAACACGGTATTTTGGATACATTGGGTTAAAGAAAAGATATTATTACAACTAATTTCACCTGTTTCTTTGTACTTTTTAAAATGTGGCCGCTTGAACATTACAGACGATGTCTGTGGCTCACAGTGCTCGTGGCCAGTGCCGCTCAGGCCGCCTCCTCTGCTGGCTGCAGCCTGAAGCTATATTTGTTTCTTCACTTCTTTACTGCCTCTCTCCCCCCGAATGAATGGCCGTCCTGCCAGGTGGAGCAGGGGGGTCAGGATGCTGCCATGCCCCCACCAGGCTGAGCCCTGCTGGCACTGAGTCTGGGCACCAGCCCCGGGGACTCCAGCTCCCAGGACATCCTGCTGGGCCTCGTGGCTTCCTCCCTCCAGTGTCTGGCGAGGAGGAAGCTGCAGGTCTCCATACCCCTGCTCTCGGGGGCAGCTGGCATGGCCTTGGGGAACTACAGCACATTTGATGGGAGCCTTTCTCTCAAACCTGCAAGTCAGGTCATCATGTCTCACCTCAGTCATCCCCGAAGCCCACAGATCTCAGGGCCAGGCCTCCTGCTTCACAGCCCCTGAGTCAGGGCCCTGGAGGCCTGCTTCCCGTGGTCAGCTGTGCCACGGCAACCACACCGGTCACTCACGAGTGACCATGCTCCCTGCTGTGAAACGTCTTCCTCTCTGTCATCTCCTTTGGCCCTCACAGCGCTGCGGTGCCGGCCCCACTTTCCAGAGAAAACAATGAAGGCTCAGGGAGGCTGAGAGACTTGCCCACTGTCAGACCACTGGAGCCAGACGCCTGCTCCACTGCTGGCTGTGTAGGTTCTGGAAAGTCCCTGGTTTTCTGTCAAATGGAGGTGATGACTGTACCTACCCTGCAGGGTCACATAGGGCCATGTGAGAGATGGAGTTGTCGGCCCAGCCCCACTTACAGAGGCCGGCTTGTCACTAGAGAGCTCGGGAGTGAGGCAAGTGCGCCTGGCTGGGCCTGGCCTCCACCCCAGGGTGGTCCTGTCTCAGGGAGATGCTATCAGAAGTCATCCTTATGTGGCCTGTCCAACACCCTGTCTCACATCTCACTCTCTATCCAGCCCAAACCTTTTAGAAGCTTAAAGAATCTTTCCACTGGATGGACCCAACACCTGCTATTTCAGAGGTCAGAATCTGAGGTCTTCTGATCGTGCTAATGCATTGGTCAGGGTTCAGCCAGAGAAGCTGACCATTGGGAGCTGTACATACACACACACATACGGGTGTCTGACCTGACCTGTTCCAGGGATTGGCGACATGAGATCGTGGGGCCGGCTGAGCAGCTGTCGTCTTCCCATCTGATGCTGGAGCTTGAAGTCTGGAGGACAGGAGCTTGTGGTCTCAGATGGTGGGAGGGGGCTGAGGCAGGCTGATCTGGGTCTGGATTCCAACCCCACAGCGCCCGGCTGGTGAGGGGAGCGAGCACCTTGCACACCCTCAGTTTTGTCCCCTGCACAATGGGGATAGGAATTCCATCTCACGGGATTTTCAGTGAAAACGAATGATACAGCTATGGAAGGTGCCAAGGACATGGTGTGGCTCGGCGGATGCTCCGCGAATGCTGGGTCTCCTTCTCCCCTTGCTGGCACTGCTGCCTCCTTGTTCGTTTTCACGCCCTCTATGTCATTGGTTCCCAAACCTGCTCTTCATCAGAATCACCTCGGAATCCTTGAAGATTTTTTTCAGGTGCCATCCAAGAGCTGACAAAACAGAATGCATGGGGGTTGAGCCTGGTACCCCATAATTTTAGAAACTTCCCAGTGATGCTGACGGTCAGTCAGGTTTAAGTGGAACCAGAAGGCAAGGTTCCCTTGGGGCAGTGGTGGTCAACCCAAACTGTTCATTTGAAACACCTGGAGAGCTTAAAAGAAATGTGCCCGGGCCCCATCTCCCTGGAGTTCTAATTTAATGGGTGGGGGTGCGGAAGTGGGCACTAACACTGGCAGTTTTAAAAGCACCCCTAGATGACCCCAGAGGGTAGCCGGGGTCCAGGCTGCTGTTCCGGAGTGCAGGTGCAGGGACCACACACCAGCGAATCAGGGAGGTCGTGGACGCAGAGCAAGGAAGACACACAAGAGTTGGGCCACCAGGGTTCACCATTCTTCCAAGATGTGCAGATTCCTCACCTGCTGGCCTGTTGCTCAGTTACGTGTCACACAAATTAACTTAGGAAAATTAATATCTGCCCCCTCTGGTTACAATGTATGACAAGGGGTGGGTGGTGAGTACGTTCATTCTCCCATTACATGATCTTTCCATGTTCATCCTATTACAGATTTACAAGGAGACCAACTCTTAGGCGTTACATGAGCTGGGACGGGCAAGGGAAGGAGTGTCCTTCTGGTGTAAATTCACAGTCAGTGCACCCGGGCTGGGAGGCTGTGGTCTGCCTGCGTAGCTTCTCTTTTGTTGTAACTGAAAGGTTTCTTTCACGTGCAACCTGTGCGACTCTCTGCATTAGAACATGCAGCCTGGACTGAAGGCTCTCCTGCGGTCTTTACGTTCAAGGGTTTCTTGCCAGTGAACGTTCTGAGGTTGGGATTTCATGGGGTTGCTTCTCTACAGGCTGCATCCTCACATGCATCGGGAGCCCTTTGATGTGTGAAGGCTGAGGTCTTCCATTGATGTAGCCTGTGACTCCCCTTCGTTCCAGAAAGTTCCTGGTAGGACCTGGGCGCCCAGGAGTCGGCCGTCCTGCTCGGCCTCCTGCCGTCCTGCTTTGTGGTCACTGCCGTGTCCTCCTTCACCCAGTTCTCACAGATGAGAACAAGGACAGGAAATGTGATCGTCACACCTCCTTCCTGCGCTGGGAGAAGGGAAGTCCCGAGGAAAACATCCAGTGAGTCCAGCTGGGGTGGGGTGAGTGGGGAAGGGCAGATGACCCAAGGGGGGCATGTGGGCACAGAGGACACACAGATCTGGGGGGACGAGGGGAAGAGCCCCAGGGTCTGTGGAAGGGCAGGGCTGCTAAGGGAGGGTCTCTGTGTGCTGGCAACCCCCTGCCCCTCGTTCCAGCTGGCATGGGGGCCCAGGAGAGAAGAGAACGGCATTCCCACTGAGCTGGTTCCCAGCGCCGGTGCTGGGGGCACACAGGGCCCTGAGGTGACCCCAGGGGTTGGTTTTGGGGGCGGTAGTGAGGCAGCTTGGGAAGGGGTCCTCAGCCCAGGAGGCTTGTTTGTCCCCTCCCCATTAGGGGCCAGTGGGGTGGTGAGTGAGGGACACAGAAGGGAGCAGGGTGAGAGGGCAGACCCAAGGCTGGGAAGAGGGTCAGAAGCAATACTTCCATAAGGGAGAGTACAGCAGCCTGGAGCCCCAACCCAGGGACGGCCCGGGGGTCAGAGCAGGGCCCCCACCCAGGGATAGCCCGGGGGTCAGAGCAGGGCCACATCGGTCACTGCCGGCATTGGTGGAGGCCCAGCTCTTGGCAGCCAGCACCCTAGTCAGCCTCTACACTGTCCTAGGAGCAGGGCTCTGTGTCCACTTCTGTGGATGAGGGAGCTGAGCACAGGGAGGCTAAAGAGCTCACCAAGGTTACACAGCAGGGAAGTACCCCTTCCAAACTTGAGACCTCTCAGCCCTGGGGCCATGTGGGCCCTTTGTCACCTCAGGGTCCCCCACATCACACTGATGAAGGCCAGGGAGCCTTGATGGCATCCGAGGTGCAGGGCAGAGCCCTGCCCCAGGGCCCCCCGGCCCCAGCAGTTTCCAGCATCAGGCTCTTGAGGAGTGCCCTGTGGGGGTGCCAAGCACCTGCATGTGCCGGGGTGAGGGGCATGCTCTGGAAGGTGGCCTCGGGGGCAGCTGTGTCCCTCCTTGTGAGCAAGCTGGGCTCTTGGAGGGGGCGCCTGTGCCCTCTGCTCTCGGGCCAAGGAGGGACCTCACATGTGTGCCTGTCATCATGGGCGGGTGGTAGCAGCAGAGCTCAGGCACTTTGTCCTGGGGGACCATCCTGGTGAGGGCTCTGGGTGTCTTAGGACAGACTCCTTCAAGTGGAACTGCCGGGTTGAAGGGATGCTCACTTAGGCCTGACCTGTGCTGCCGTCCGCCTGCACAAACGCTGAGCCGGTTTGCACGCTCACTTGGAGATTCTTGTGAAGGCTGAAGCTTTTCTGGGCTTTGTTGACGGCTGATGATAGCAGGCTCTGTCCCCTACAAGTGCCACAGCCTCCTGAGCGCAGACTGTAGGGCCAGGGAGGAGGGGGAGCAGGGAGTGCCACCTTCCTGACCGTGGTGTGGAAGTCAGCTTCTGGGTGGGTCCCTGCCAATGGGCTGAGGCGAGGGGGCTCCTGCACGGCCCCCAGACCTCCATGTCAGGTCAGGGGGCCCCTCAATGGAGTGTGCACATGCGACCTGCAGGCAAGTGACGGCACAGCCTCATGAGGCTGGTCCAAGCCGAATCACCACAGAGACCACCATCTCCGCAGGACAGGGACAGCCTGGGGAATCCAGGTGGTGGAGGGGGTTTGCTCAGGGTTTGCAGGTGCACCGAGGCCTGGCTCCTGTGTCCATTTGCAGAGAAGGTCTGTGTGCAGCACCTGGTCATCTGAGCTTGGGCTGCCACAGCCACAGAGCTCGTGGGGGACACAGGCAGGGCCTGGTGCTTGCGAGCTGACGGCTTGGCCTTTTTGAGCCCACGCTGCAGCCCCGTCTGCCTGCAGGGACCCCTGGGCCAGGCCTTCTCCACAGCCCCTGCCCCTCCTCCCCTGTCCCCCCATCCTGGCAGACGCCTCCTTTAAACTCAATTCAGGGCAGACGCCCACCCTCTGTGCCCCCACAGAGCCCTATCTCAGCCCCTTGTTAGGAGCTGAACCATGTCTCCACAAAATCCTAACCCCCAGGACCTCAGGATGTGACTGTGTTTGGAGATGGGGTCTTTACAGAGGTGATTAAGGGACATGAGGTCATATGAGTGGCCCTGATCCAGTCTGACTGGTGTCCTTAGAAGAGGAGATGACACAGACGCACAGAGGGACGACCACCTGAGAACACAGGGAAGAGATGGTCGTCTACATGCCAAGGAGCGAGGCCTCAGAGAAACCAACTCTGCCGACAGTTTGATCTCAGATTTCCGGCCTCCAGGACTGGGAGACCGTACATTTCTGCTGTTTAAGTGCCCAGGCTCGGGGTTTGGTCTCAGCAGCCTGAGCCGACTAACTCCCTCAACCCTGGAGTTCCCGCCTTCGGGCCTCTGGCAGGGTCAGGATGCCAGCAGATGCATCTGTGACGCTGGCCCCAGCACACAGCAGCGCCATCCCACACGTGCTGGGGAGAGGGGTGGAACGAATCAGCACCGGTGCCGGGGACCATGGCTCCCCGTGGAAGCCCCTCCCCCGTTTCTGCAGGTGCCACCCGGGGTCTGGGTGATGGAGGGGCAGCCGCAGCCCAGGGCAAGGGCCACTGGCTGGACCAAGTTCCAGGGAAAACCTGACTCCCCAAAATCTGAAGGATGAGGATCCGGGCATAAGCCCCGCGGTGAGTGCCCCACTCTGGAAGCTGGCCCAGGAACACACAGCCTGAGGCAACGAGCTCAAGGCCCAGGTTCCCAGACTCTAGGCTGGCTTGCAATTTGCCTTTTCAACGACCAGGAAAACCCAGGGGTTGCTGAGCAAATTGAGTCCACACGGAGCAGCATGGGGCCAGCAGAGCATTTCCCAGAGTAGACCTGGCAGGGCCCTGCAGAGTCACGGAGAGCTCCCCTGAGGCTCGGGCGGTTGCGCTCCAGCATGAACCGTGTGCAAGGCCCCAGGCCAGCACACTACCCCGCCCTGCTCTCAGGGCGTGGAGGGGATGAGGGGCAACAATGCAGGTACCAGGTACAGGCAGGCTGAGGGCTTCTGCCCACCCCAAGCTGCACCAGACCTGGGACCGGGGCGGGGACAGGGGGAGCCTGGAGAAAGGTGGGGCTCTCACACCACAGGTCCCACTCACTGGCCCAGGTGAGGCCAACTGGCCACGTCGTGGAGCTTGGCTATGGCCCGCAGGAAAAGCCCGTGCTCCCTAGGCTGGCGTCCAGCACTTCTTCAGGGGCGTTAGGTCTCATGTGTCACGTGTCTCTGTGCCATGTTCTCAGCCCCTTGGAGCTCACGGGAGGGAGGTGTGGTTAGAATTTGTCCCATGAGTTGGAGTCAGGACCACATCCGCCTCTGTGACAGCCAGTGGTCAGCATGCCGGCGCTCCGCGCCATGGGGTGTGGGTGTGGGGTGCGTGAAGCGGGGGAATACCACCCTCACAACACTTCATGCCTAGGGAACTCTGCTGCCTCAGGCTGGGGGTGACTGCAGTGCTCTGGATGTGGGCGAGCTGTGCTCACCAAGGCCAGAAATGTGGGCATCTCTGAGCCCAGTCGGGCTGCCACACGAAATTGACAATAGCATACTCCAAAAGGAACGCAGCTCTGCTGATACCCTCATTTTAGACTTCCGATCTCCAGAATTGTAAGATAACACATTTGTGTTGTTTGAAGCCACTAAGTTCGTGGTCATTTGTTACGGCAGCCATGGGACACAGATTCGGTGACCCAGACGGACCCGATCCCTGACCGGCTCCCGGGTGGCTGCAGAGGAGCTGCCTGGGCTGCAGGATGAGTGGCCCTGCTGGACAGTCTCCTTCTTGGGACCAGCCTTGTGCTTTGGGCTCCGTGACAAGGCCTGGCTGTGATTGACCCCTGGCACCTTAGACTGGACTCAGCCTGGGCATCCAGCTGGGCCTTGGCCACCATCCAGCCCCTCCAGCCTCCGGCTCAGGCCTCCCAACGCCACTGCCCACCTGGCTTGAGGCCCCTGGGAAGGTAGCTGCTGTGGGCAGGAAGCCCGGGGACTGGATCCTGGACTTGCCACCACCCAGCTGCATGACCTTGAGCCAGAGGCTCGAGTCTGGGCTGCAGCGTCTCCTCAGTCAGGTGGCTATTGGGTGCCGCACAGTGAGCTTGTTGGGGTGGCTGGGTGGGGTCAGTGTTTTGGGCTGGGGCGCCCAGCAGGTGGGCTTCTCTGCCCCACATCAGGTCCTCGCTCACATCAAAGTGCCAGGTGCCTCCTCCTGCGCCTTGGGCAGAGGCAGGTTCGGGCCCCAGTGAGGAATCACGGCTGTGCTTTCTGCTTCCCCAGGGGTGGGAATGGGGGCCCAGCTGCTGGCAGAGCCCCAGGACCCCAGAGAAGAGGCTGTGGCCAAAGCAGGGGCCCCAGGCCAGGGCAGGCCCCACAGGTGGTGGCTTCAGACTGAGCCTGCACCCCAGCTCCCACTTGGTGCCAAGAGCCTTGAAAGAGGGTCAGCTGCAGAGGGATGTGGGGGGGGGTCTGTGCCCTCTGACCTCTCAGGCTCTAAGGCAGGGGGTTGAAGGAAGAATTCTGTGGATGCAGGTGACACGCCCAGCGTTTCTAAGGAGGGTGCGCGGGGCTAATGAGATTTCTTTTGATGGTCAGGGACTCACGTGGAGGTTTTGCATCTGTGCACACGCACACGTGCACACACTCACATAGAGGGCACAGGAGCCAGGCCGCCAGTGTCATGTTGACAGCAGTCACTGATGTCTGCTGGGTGCTTGCTCTCTGCCAGGCACGGGCTATAAGCGCCTGCAGCACTTCAGTCGGTTCTCGCTGCAGCCCAACCTGCGGGGAAGGCCCTCCTGACACCATGCTTAGTGGCTTGGGAAAGCAGCTGGCGGGGAGGGCTAGCTGGGTCGTGGTGCTGGAGAGCTCGGCCTAACCTTTGAACCCAGGCAGCGTGACCCCCAGCTCTGCTCTTATATGCTGTGCTTCAGAAGGGCTGTGTGTGTGAGTGTGTCCATGCGTGTGTGCATGAGTGGGAGTACTGTGAATGAGCGAGTGTGTGTGTGAAAATGCAAGTGACAGGAAAAGCCAGAATAACTAGCTTCAACAGGGCAGAAGTTTATTTCCCTCCTGGGTAAAGGAGTCCTGAGGTAGGGGGTGCAGGGCTGGCATAATGGCTGCCGGTCATCAGCCATCCAGGCCCCTTCCTCCATGCTGTCCCGCCATTCTCAGTGTGCTACCTCATGGTGCAAGGGGGCTGCTGAGCTCCAGCAGCCAGCAGGAATGAGGAAAGGGAAGAAGACAGACAAGTCACCTCCACCTAAGGGACTTGGCCCCTCCCACTAGGCCTCGAGGTTTCCATTAATAAGGAAAGGGGAGAGGGGAGAGTGGGAGGCTGCTCTGCCTGTGGGGACGCTTGACAGGCGGGAGAGAGTTCTGGGCTTCCCAAACCAGGGGATGTTGGGCTGTTGGGGATCTAGAGGTCCTCTAAGCCTTGTTCTGCTTGGATGGGGAAACTGAGGCCCTGGCCTCCTCCCTCCCATCCCAGGGCTCTATCTTGGCACCAGTCAAGAAGGCTAAGTGCCCAGCAGCCAGTGGCACCAGCCCAGCCAGGGCAGAAGCTGGGGACCCACAGGTTCTTCTACGCAGCCCCTCCCACTGCCCACTCCTCTTCTCCTCAGAAACGCAGAGGCCCATTCTGCCTCTCCCTGCCCCACCCCAGCCCCCTCTCCATGCCCAGCAGGCTGTGCAGCTGGCTCGAGAGTCTCAGCTGACCTTCCCACCTCCCTGCCTTCTCTCCTTCTCTCGCAGCTGCCCTGCGTTAACTGCCCCCCGACCCCACCCGACACCCGTGGCCTCCCTTGTCTTCCTCCCACGGGCCAGGAAAGACTCCCCCCACAGCCTCTCATCCGGGCAGGCTGGGAGACATCCTGGGAGAGGGCAAAGCTCCACCCAGGTGGCCGTCACGGGGATGGAGGTATCGCCTGGGTAGGAAGCTGGGGAGAGAATGGGGTGGGCTCCCCCGTCATATGGTGGGTGTCTTCTCTGCTCTGTGGACCCACCTGTGAGTGGCTGGGGCCTGGACCAGAGGCCCAGGTGCTGGCCATCCCGCCCCACAGAGGCAGTGGGGAGAGGAGGCTAAGAATGCTAGACGGGGAAATGCAGGTGGGGCTGGGAGGAGCCAGTGCTGGCCAGATCATTAAAGGCACTCCATGTTTATTCTCCAGAGATGGGGGCGGCGGGAGGGGAAGGCACTGGACAGAGTGCTGACCAGCCAGGGTATAAGCTGGGCTGGGCTGGGGGTGGGACCACCGCATTCAGGACCCCATTGCCTGACGGCTGGCAAGGAGGCCCAGCAGAAGGGCGGGAGCCACAGTTGTGGGGCTACCCTGGGGGCTGCCTGCCCCCCTGCCCAGTGGGTCCTGCCAGGGTGGGACGTTGCACAGGTTGGACTGGCAGCAGGTCATGGTTATCACAGTCTCTTCCACTGTCTTGTTGATGGGTTGACACATGTCCGCACACCATGCTGAGTAGGTGGTCAGGGGACCCAACTCTAGTGGGGGCGGGCGATGGAGAAAGGGTGAGTCTCACTGATGGCCAGGCAGGGACGGGGCCCCTCACAGGGCTGTGTGGCTCCCCCCACTGGCGGCCCCGGGCGCCTGCTCACCCGTGTTCCTGTGGGAGAGGAGGGTCTTGCAGAAGGCCTGCCTGAGGATGCAGCTCTGCGTCTGGTTGCAGCGCTCCTCGCCGTGCAGGGCCTGGCAGGAGTAACAGCGCAGCAGCGCTGGCGGCACAGGGCTCAGGCTGGGCAGCCCCAGAGCCCTCCCAGCCCCCCGGGCCTGTGCTGGTGCCCGCCCTGTCCCTCCAGGTCTCCTCCTGCTTCCTGCCCACCTCCGCCTTCTCAGCTGATCCCCCTCAAGGCCTGCCCAGCCGGTATTGCCCCTGGGGCCGCCTGCCTTCCCCTCCCTGCCCCACCAGGGGCAGACTGCTCATGTGTCTCTGAACTGAGCTCAACACCCAGGCCATCGCTGGTTTCGGCATCCTGGGGCTCCGCTATGCCTCTCTCTGCTTGGTGAACTCCTATTCAGCTTCTCCGCCCTGGCACCCTTGCCCTCCCCGTAGTGGCTCCTTGTCTAGGCTCCCTACTCTCGATGGCAATTGAGGGTCCCAGTCAGGGTGAGAGGTGAAGGATGTACTGAGGGTCAGAATCCCTCCTCTCCCCCGAGCCCCCGACCGTCTGGAAGGCAGGCTCACAGGCCAGGCCTTTCTTTGATCGGTTCCCCATTACGCCAGCATCACACATGAGATCTTGAAAAAAGGGACCCGCAGTCTGGGGTAGGACGGAGGGTACCTGTGCCCCTGCTGCCTGCAGTCATGCTGGCCTCCTCCTCGTCCTCGTCCTCGTCCTCGTTGTCCTCAAAGTCCTCCACCTCAAGGTCCGTGTCTTCATCCTCCTCGTCCTGCACCTGCCCACTCCCTGGCCGCGCAGGGACGTCTGTAAACCTCCGCTGCCCGGATACAGAGGACACACGCTCGGGGCCCAGTGCCACGCCCCCAGCGCCTCCATCTGTCCTTTCCCCCACCCCCTGTCCTCTTCCTCCCCACTCTGTCCTGCCGCCTCCCAAGCTGGTGAGGTTGCTGTCTGGGTCCGCACGCCCGGGCCCTGCTCACTCACCCGGGCGCAGCCTGGCATTGTCCTTAACAACACCAGCTGCTGTGGCTGGCCCTTTACAGCAGCTCCGTCCCGCAGCTCCTTCCCCCACCCCCTCCCCCACAGTAAACCCTCAGGATGGCCTGCCCATCTATAGAAGAGGAAACTGAGGCTGGGAGAGGAGAGGGAAACTCAAAGCTGAAAAGGCCAAGCCTGGGGCTGGAGTGGGGAGGGGAGCCTGGCTGGTGGGACACTGCAGAGGTGTGGGGGTCTGTGCGAGCCCAGGACAACCCCCATCCACCTCCCTCTGGCCTTAGACACCAGCCTCACCCCTCCTTTTCCCCAAGCCTGTCTTGCCCCCAGGCTGAGGGTCCCTGGGGGTCCCCATGGGCCCTGACTAGGCTGTCCCCCTTGCTGCAGGGATGCCCCAGCCCCAAGTACCTGGCTGCCGGCACAACAGCAGGGCCAACAGGACAGCCGTGAGCGCCTTCATCCCGCTGGGGGCTGCCTGGTCTGCTCGCTCGCTTGCTTGGGTCCTTGCTCTGCTCTGGATCTGGAGGAAGTGGCACAAGACACATTGCCAGGGGCTTCCTTGAGGCCCCTGAGCCCCGGCCCCTCCCAGCTCCAGCCTCAAACAATGGGTCTCACCCTGTTCCCCACGCCAGGCGCCAGGCCAGGGACGGACGACGGC
The DNA here is from genome assembly GCF_041296235.1 of Equus asinus. Lineage (NCBI taxonomy): Eukaryota > Metazoa > Chordata > Mammalia > Perissodactyla > Equidae > Equus > Equus asinus. Next base: position 84,621,529 of record NC_091801.1, on the reverse strand, counting down.
CACTTCCCTCTCCAGCTTCAGGGGCCCCAGGGGGAGGGGAAGTCATTGTGGTTGGCCTTGGGGTGTGCTGTCCACCTGTGCTGCTCCCCCCAACCCCCGCCACAGCCTGGCTTGCTGGCCTTGGTGCCTCAGCCCTGCAGTGGGGGCCAGAGAGCCTGGCCCTGGGCTGGGGCTGCACCTGATGGTCCCCTGTCCCAAGTCTGGACCCTGTGGGATTCTGGCCCAGGCCACACAGCCACGGGAGCTGGGCGTTATAGACCCTCCAGCTGCAGACCGCTGACCAGGCACCTTCAACCCTGTGTCAGCCTCACTGGTGGTCCAGGGCCTCTTAAGACTATTTTAAATAAAACCACAATAAACACCCCCACCACGCTTCCCCCCTCCCACCAGTGCTCCTGCTGCCCCCCTGGCTGCTCTCGCTCCCACCTCAGGCCTTTGTCCTTGCTGTTCCCTCTGCCTGGAATGCTGATCCTGCTGATGTCCACGCGGCTCATCCCCTCATTTGCTCAGATGTCACCTCCTCAGAGAGGCCTTCCTGCTGTCATTCCTCTCACAGCTTCCCTGCCCCGGGACCTCCCTGCCCTGGGGAGTGCTCTTTGGGCCGGGCTGTCCAAGGCTGGGGGGAGCCGCCTGGGGGGCTGCCGGAGTCCAGCTCCAGCCAAGTCCAGGTTTCCTGAGGGATGAACGGCATCGGCAAAGAAAGAAGACAAGGTGAGACTGGAAGTGAGGTTTCCAAGTCTGATTTATTCAAAGCATTCAAGCACTTATATAGGGTCCAGGTCACGTGTTTATGATTTCATGGAATTGTCTCAGTACATAATTTTGGCAAACAAAATGGGTACATAAGCATATCTTGTTATAATATTAGCACAGTATGTCTGTGAGAAGTAAGCAGCCTTTATTAAATATAGATATTGACCTTTTCTATATGTCTACTAGGCGTCTAGATGTCTAAGACTGATTGCAAAATGGGGTGTAACGTCCAGACTCAGTTCCCCATGAGTCGAATGGCCCTAAGCCTCTACCTTTATTCCTGTAGTAATGAAAGCAGAAGTATTGCAAAGCATAAGGGAACCAAATACACACAGGCCCCCAGCTCCGTCTGATCGAAAGGCACACAGGCACAGTGCTTGGGGTTTCTCTTTCACCATTAACTATTTTATAGGGTTCCCAATCCTCATCATAATCTCAGTTCCTCTGTGTCAATATATTATGATATTTTTCTGCAACTTTATCAGGGTTATGAGTTGTTTTAGGAGAGTGTACCTTTTGCATATCTTTGCTTCTGGGTGGGTGCCACCATTTACCTCCCGTCCTAAGAGGCCTAGGATAATCTCTACCTCCTAGAAGGGCCTGAGGAGGGAATGTTCTCCTTTGAGGCTGATTACTGGAAGTCTTCCTCCTGGAGGGCTGTCCAAATTCCCTCACCGTGTCTCCAGGAGGGGTCAGCACGTGTTTGCCCTCCAGGCTGCTGTTCCCTGAACCCTCCCTAGAAGGCCAGGTTGCATCAGCCTCTTTCCCCTGCGTGGAGAGATTTTCCCCAAGATATCCCATGTACAGAAAAAGAACAGCGAGAGCAATACTGCTGAGATCAGTAGCATGAGTAGGATCAGGAGCGGCCAACCGCCATCTTCTGAGGGTCCGCCGTGCCTTCCCTCATCTCCCTCCTGGACCGTTGTCCTTGGGTAGAGGCTTAGCTGACTGGTGGGCGGCTCCCGGCAGGGGGCCACTGGGAGCTCCCTCCCTCAGCACCACCCTCTGCCAGTGGTTCTTGTGTGAGAGGCCTGGGCTGCTCAGGCTGGCTTGGCAGCCCCCCAGCTCTGTCCCTGGGGGCACCCTTTCCTCCTATGCAGACCAGAGACTGTGAAGAATGAGATGCTGGGAAGCCCTGGACCTATTCCGGCCGCCAAAGTCACTGTCCAGTCAGGGTTTCACCCAGGTGGCCTCCCGGCCCTGGACCCACCCTCTTTACTCCTCAGACCTGTGTCTACAGCCGCCCCCAGCAGACCTGGCCTCCTCCTACAGGCCCTTCCATCGGGGGTCACAGGAGCTGCTCCCAGGAAGGGCCCACGGGGTTCCCAGGACTCAGGGAGCAGGGGTCTCCACCTGACGCCTGCCCCCTACTGGCCCAGCTCTCCCTCGGCCCAGGGGCCAGCGGCCCAGCCCAGGCCCGAGCTCCATGTGAGCGCCACCTGGAGATAACCATAGCCCCGCTGGGTTCACTAAGTCAAATTAAGTGCAAAGGCATCCACCCTCAGCAGCTCCAGGGGTTGGGGTGTTTGCATTGGTGCTGTGCTGACAAGGACCACTGCCCCTCCCCCGCCCCCAAGGCTGCACCCTCGCCACGCTCCCCCCAACTGCTCCCTTTGCCCCACCCCAGGAAAGGGGCTGGGGACTGGTCTGGTCTGGCCGTGGAGATGCAGCCACACGGCTGGGCCAGGTTGGTGGCCCACAGGTGTGATGGAGGCCTGGTGAGGCTGGGGAGCTCAGCCCTGTCCTGACATCCTGACAGCAGACACCTGGGCTCCGAGGGCCCCGCCCTCAGGTGGGGGATGTGCACCCACCCCTCCCCACCCAGGCCGTGTCAGACGTTCTGGTCCAAAAACATGTCCACTGGTGGCACCTCTCTGACCCCAGGCTTCCAGGACAAGGGCACGCCTGCAGACTTCCTCAGACCCCCTAGGGCCAGGGCCAAGGGCAAGTGGTCCCGGGGGCAGCAGAGGCCCACTTTAGAACCTCATCCTGAATGACCTCTGCCCTGGCTCAGCGCCCTTCTAGGCCAGGGCTTTCGCCTCAGCCGTGCCCACACCCAGAGATGCCCTTCCGGGGCAGCCCGGGGCCTCAGCTCCCTGCCCCCCTACCCTGCACAGCGTGGGCCTGGCCTTGCCTACCCTGTCCCGCTCAGCCGGGCCAGCTCCTGTGGGTGGCTCTGTGGACACTTCTGGGCTGGGTCCCCTCCCCCAGGCCTGGCCTCTCTCCGGCTGAGTTGAGTAGGTCACCTTGCTCTTCCTGGCAGCAGCAGCCTTGGGCGCAGACCTCGGTGCCAGTTGTGGACAGGGCACACGGGCTGTCCACACTCTCTCCTGCCCCGGCAGAGGGGCAGATGGTGGGGGTGGGGGGACCAAAGCCTTGCTTTCCTCGGGGAGCTGTGTGGCTCCTTCCACCCTCTCTGCCTCTGGGTGCAGAGGGAGGGGCTTCCTCCTTAGAGCAGAGGCCAGACCCTCCTCCCAGCGTGGGCAGGGGGCCATGAGGGCTGTCTCCTGGGGTCTCCGCTTCCGGGGGTCCAACAGTGACCGGCAGGCAGGCCGCTCCCTGGGGTTTGTAATGAGGCACAAGCACCTTTCTTCCCTGGAATCCAGCACTGAGAATCAGGCAGACGCCGGAGGGGTGGCCAGAGGGAGCAGGTTCCCGGCAGCCTTGGAGGGCCCACTGCCCTGCAACCCAGGCATCCCCAGGGCCTGTGAGGAGACACCTCAGGGTGTCAGAAGCTCATCTGTCAATTCCTTTAGGCATGCAGGCCCGCATCGTTCATCTATCCAGCCTGCACCCCTGCTTCCTCCCCGGCCTCCCAACTCCCTTCCACACGTCCACGCTCCAGGAATCCCTCAGGGTTCATTTTCTCCAGTCCTTGCACACCCTCGGCCCTGTCCACATCAACCCTGGGGAGTCTCACCTTCTCTCGCTCCCCCCAAGCCCCACCAGTAGAGTGCCTGAGGGTCCCTGGAGTCCAGCACCAGCCCAGTGGGGCTGCCCCTGCTCCTGCACTCTCAGCAGATTACCTGGTCCCCCACTTCCCTGGGAAGCCAGGCCTCTGGGGGCGAAGGCCTCAAGCCTGCCACCTCCAGACTGGCACCCTGTGCCCAGCATCACCCCCACCCCTGTCCTGATGCCCCCTCCTCTCCGGCGGCCCCCTTGGGACTCCAGCCCCGGCCCCCAGGCATCTTTCTCATCTCCTGGGCTTGCAGCTCCCCTCTCTTCTGTCTACTGGTTCTTCTTTTCAATTTTTTTGTTTTTGTAAAATGTACACATAAAATTTGCCATCTTAACCACTTTTAAGTGTCCAGTTCAGTGGCATGAAGCACATTCACATTGTTGTGCGGCCATCACCACCATCCATCTCCAGAGCTCTTTCATCTTCTCAAACCGAAACTCTGTCCCCACTAACTCTCTGCCACTCCAGCCCCCAGCCCCTGGCACCCACCCTTCCACCTTCTGTCTATGAATCTGACTACTCTAGGTCCCTCATATAAATGGAATCCTACAGTGTTTGTCCTTTTGTGACTGGCTTATCTCACTCATTGAGCATAATGTCCTCAAGATTCACCCAGGCTGTACCCTTGACAGGGTTTCCTTCCTTTTTTTTTTTTTTTAAAGACCCCTGAGCTAACATCATCTGTTGCCAATCTCTTTTTTCTCTTCTCTTCAAAGGCCCCCAGTACGTAGTTGTATATTCTAGTTGAAGGTCAGTCTGCCTCTGCTGTGTGGGACGCCGCCTCAGCATAGCTTGATGAGTGGTGCTATGTCGGCACCCAGGATCCAAACCGGTGAAACCCTGGGCCAATGAAGGGGAGCGCACGAACTTAACCATTCAGCCAAGGGGCTGCCTCCTCCTTCCTTTTTAAGGCTGAAGAATATTCCGTTGTATGGATGGACCACATTGTGTTTATCCTTTCATCCCTTGATGGACACTTGGGTCGTTTCCACCTTTTGGCTACTGTGAACAACGCTGCCGTGAACACGGTGTACCAATATCTCTTCAAGACCCTATTTTCAATCCCTCTCAGTGTACACCCAGCAGTGGCGTTGCTGGATCATATGGTGATTCCGTTTAATTTTTGGACTGGCTCCTCTCCTTCTGCACGTAAACACAACCAAGTGTCTCTCATTAAAAAAATAATTATAAACAAACCCCTGAAAAGCCCTCTCTTTCCTTAATTTTCTACCCAACCTTCTTCCTCATCTTCCTCCTTGTGCAGCTCTCAATGGCGCCGCTGGTGACATCTCCACGTGCCAGGAGCTGAGCTCTTAACCATTAATCACCCATCTAACACTGCCACTCACCCCAGGCTTTCGACATGGAAGCAGAGTCAGAGCATCCCAGACGCCATGCACCCAACCCGTGATCCCACCCACCCAGACTGTGCTCCCCAGCCCTGACCCCACTCACCTCCTGACCCCACCCACCCACAGGCTGTCCTCCCCTCTGACCCTGCCCACTCCTTGACCCCACTCACCACAGGCTGTCCTCCCGCCAGCTGACCTCACCCACCCAGGCGCCCCCTCCTTTCGCCTGGGGCACCGGCAGGACGTGACACCGGCACCACCCTCTCCAGAGGCCTTCCCCACACCCTTCTGTGGTGGCCATCACCCTGCTAAGGGGTTCCAGGCTTAGCCCCCCAGCTTCTGGGGCACCAGTCCTTCCTATTGGCGCTCCCCTTGGGAAAATGCACAGGCGAGTGGCATCGTGCATGTCATTTATTTTATCACATTAGAAATCGATCTCCCTTACACTAACATGTTAAAAAAAACTCTGAAAATGATTTTGCAGGGGTTCTCTGCCTCCGTGTAGAGGAATGAAGGTACTCTTTGTGTCTGAAGCAGAAAAATACTACATGGACAAAGCAGGGGCTGAAGAGTGTGCACACGCTTTGCTTTTTGTTTGAAAAGGGAGGATATAGGATCTGAGTTCAGGAGACTCTGCGCTCTGCACCATCTTCTGCTCAAGCCAGCGCCACCCTCGCCCAGCAGAGGCCTGCAACCAAGAGCCCCAGGTGGATGAGAGACCCTGGAAGGCTTTGCCTACAGAGGAGGAAATGGGTCGAGAGGAGAGCAGCCTGCCGGGCTGAAGCAGCAAGCCTGTGTCAGTGTTACTAAGCAAGGGCTCGATCTGCTTGCCACAAGGCAAAAACCAACCAGTCAAGAGGCAAGGTGGCTATAGAGAAAGAACTTTATTAAGCAATAAGCCAGCTGATTGGAAGATGGTGGACTATGGTCCTAAAAAAAAATCTTAAAGGGGGACTGATTTGGAAATGACTTATATAAGGCAAACGGGATTGGGAAGGGGGCTCAAGAATGTCAGGTGATGGATGACTGCAGAACACTGGGTGCCTCTCTGTAGACAAAAAATTTCCGATCTGCTGAACGTGACGTTCCTGCGGAATCTAAGGAAACCTTAGTTATCTCCTTATCTGAGACAGAAGGAACAGTTCTGGGCAGGAGTCATAATTTTCTCACCAACAAGTTATTCTTTCTACTGGGTACTCATTAGCTCACCTACATGCAGTTCTAAGCAGTTCTTTCTTTTTTTGTGGTAGGAAATTGGCCCTGAGCTAATATCTGTTGCCAATCTTCCTCTTTTTTGTTTTCTCCCCAAAGAACCAGTACATAGCTGTGTATCCTAGTTGTAGGTCATTCTAGTTCTTTTATGTGGGACGCTGCCTCAGCATGGCTTGATGAGTGGTGCTAGGTCCACGCCCAGGATCTGAACTGATGAACCCCAGGCCGCCAAAGCAGAGCACACAAACTTAACCACTTGGCCATGGGGCCGGCCCCTAAGCGTTTCTAAAAGTATATTGTGAGGGTAAGATGGGGGTGAGGTAAAGTTCAAAACTTGGAGTCCTGCATGTCAACATGGGGGCTTGGTCTTCTCAGGGTCCGGCAGCCCCGAGTGGGTGGGCACCTCCGTCTCTACCTGCCAGTCAGCACATCCCTGGCTCCCTTTCCTGGTGACCTACTGGACAGGTTTGACAGCATCTTCCTCGTAGGATTTGAGGGCATTTCTGATGGAGTCATGGCACAAAAAGTGTCAGCCCAAGGCAAAGAGAAGCTCAGAGAAATGAGAAGGAGGTTCCAAGGGGGGTGCCCGGTGCGAGCTGGGCAGGCTGCTCCCCCTCTCTGCCTCCGTCTCCACACTGGAAGATGGGGTGACCACAGCCTCCCTCTGTGGGTGGCTGTGCAGGTCAGATTAATACACAAAGCTGTTGGTACAGGGCCTGGTGTGTCACCCCCTGCCCTAGGGCCAGATGCAGGAATGCTCTGCTCCTGTTACTGAACCGAAGTGGGCTCGCTCACCCGTCACGCAGCAAGCCAGTCTCTGATACTGGGTGTGGTGGAAGAAAGTAGGAATATTATTGCCAAGCGCTGAGCAAGGAGAATGGGCAGCTAACGCTGTAATCCCAGCTCTCCCCAAAGCTACAAGCAAGAGGTTTTTTTGTTTATCTGTTTGTTTGTTTTTAAAGATTGGCACCTGAGCTAACATGTGTTGCCAGTTTTTTTTTTCCTTCTTCTCCCCTAGGCCCACCAGTACACAGTTGCATATTCTAGTTGTGGGTCCTTCTGGTTGTGCCATGTGGGATGCTGCCTCAGCACGGCTTGATGAGCGGTGCCACGTCCACACCCAAGATCTGAACCAGCAAAACCCTGGGCCACCGAAGCAGAGCACGTGGACTTAACCGCTTGGCCACGGGGCCGGCCGCCAAGCAAGGGTTTGTATTTGGGGCTTTAGGTGGTGGGGGAAGCATGTGGCTGAAGTTTTGAGTCCTCTGCGCATGCACGACTGTCTGTCTTATTTCTTCATGAGGTGCATGTGTGGATTCGCGGGGTTCTATGTGTTGCACAGGGTGGATTTTTAGTCCGTGACGTCTAAAGTTTATGATCGGTCATTTCAGCTTCTCAATGCTCGGCGAGATGGTTAGTCAGGCGGGGGCTGCCAGCAAGCTGCTCTCTTATCAGCGTCTTCCTGCTATTATGCAAAGGAAGCTCAGAAACTCCAGTTACTTTGTTTCCCAAGTCAACCTTGTGGGTACAGGCATGTTTCACCCTAACCAGGGGAAGTGTTAACTCCTTCGTTCTTGGTTTCACTCCTGCGGAGCAGGCGCGGCTTGGGCACAGGTGCTGGTCAGCACCTTCCGTCACACTCTGGTCCCGAAAAGCCTCCCACCTGCAGTGTCCCTCGTCCCCCTCCCTCAGAGCACGGCTGGACGCTGGGCCCTGGGGGGGACTCCCTGGGGGAGCAGGCAGCGTTGACAGCTCCCACCAACCTCCTTGTAAGGCAGGAGTGGGTGGGCCTGCAGGAGGCCCCCTGCCATACTGCCCCTGTGGCCCTGGGCCCAGTGGGCCTGCCCCTGGAACCTGTGCCCGCCGTCTCCTCGTGTCTAAATCCTTCTCTGGAGCCCAGTGTGGCCAGACAGGGAAGGGTCTCATTTGTTCCCATGGAAGGAGAAGCCATTCTAAGTTTTTCGGATGTGCAAAGAGAGGTGCAGAGAGGGACTTGCTCAGGGCCACCCTTGGAGGCTGGAACCAGAGCTTGACCAGGCCACTGGAGTCCAGGGTCCTCCCACCCCATCAAGCTGCCAAGGTGGTGGACACTGTGTGCTTCTCTGGCCAAGGGGTGGCCTCAAGGGGGAAGAGGGGCTCATGCTGATGAGAGCAGAGACCACCTCTCACCCAGGCTGGGGGTGAACTCGAGGCCCACCCTCGTGGGCTTCTCTGCTAACTGGGTGCTGTGTGCAAGGGCAGCGGCCCCCCACGCCCCGAAACCCACAGCTCTTCCCCATCGTGCTCTGCGGAGCTCTTGTGTCTCCCCCAGGGGGCCTCTTCCTTCTCCAAGGTTTGCCCTTGTCCACCTTGAACTTCTAAAACCCCTGCTTTAGAAATAAAAGCCTCTGCTTTTTCTTCCCTCAGAAAACCCTGGCCTCCAGCCTCAGAGGTGGGTTTCTCTTGGTGGGTGGGGGGCCGAGGAGGAGAGGAGCTCCCTGTTCCTGTTTTTAGGTCTGCCTCAGCAGCAGGAACACGTTAGACTGGTGCCCTCTGTACTGCACCCCACAGTTTACAAATTGTAATCTCCCTGCTCGCACAGCCCTTCCCTCCCAGAGCCCCCTCTGTCCCCACGTGGAGGGAAACCTTTTTCATGGAATCAGACAGGCCTCTGGCTGCAAATGACAGAAGTGGACTCTGGCTGGTCGAAGCAGAAGAGGAATTGGTTAGAAGCTTTGCAGAGCTCACAGACTGGCCCGGAGGCTGCACAAGCGGGCCCTCGAGGAGACCCTTGGGTGCTGTGGCCCTCCCCTCCCCCCTGCTGGGACTGCTGTGGGCACTTCACTCACCGTTGTTGTGTGGAAAATAAGAGAAACCTCAACTAAACTAGAGTGGGGAAACCTGTAGCGGGGGCTCTCACCTCATCACACATTGTCAATTACATTGACCAGGAAGAGACAGATGCTTGCATTTCAACAGGAAGTAAAACTACTTTACTATTACTGTGAAGGAAGATTTCTCTCCCCACTGGCAGCAGCCCAGCCAATGAGAAATGCCACAGCTCAGCCAATGAGAAACTCCACAGCCCAGCCAATGAGAAATACTTCAGCTCAGCCAATGAGAAGTCTCTGCAGCTCAGCCAATGAGAAACGCTGCAGCTCAGCCAATGAGAAACGCCGCAGCTCAGCCAATGAGAAACGCTGCAGCTCAGCCAATGAGAAATGCCACAGCTCAGCCAATGAGAAATGCCACAGCTCAGCCAATGAGAAATACTGCAGCCCAGCCAATGAGAAATACTGCAGCTCAGCCAATGAGAAACACCACAGCTCAGCCAATGAGAAATGCCACAGCTCAGCCAATGAGAAATGCCACAGCTCAGCCAATGAGAAACACTGCAGCTCAGCCAATGAGAAGCCGTTGCTGCCCTGAACTGTTACTTTCCCTCAATGGAGTTTGCTTTCAAATAGCCCCTCCCTCTCCCCCTTTTTTCTACAAAAGCAGCTCCCCTCCTTTGTTTGCTGGATTTGCCATAGGATGCAGGTCCTGAATTGCAATTCTTTTGGCTATTCCCAAATAAATTCATTTTGGGGGTAAAATAACAGGCAATTTTGCCTTTTAAGTTGATAGACTCCAAGAGGTCTTTTCAAGGAGACATAATTCACTGCATGACACGCCACGGCTGCCTCAGTCCCCCTGGCCTGGGTGCAGAGGGAGTGCTGTACAGAGGAGAGAAGGTACGCTTTGAGCTCTGTCCCCTCAGCATGGTCGCCGAGGCTGGGCCAAAGCATGGGAGAGTGGGGCATCCTGGAAGCCCTGCAGAGGTGTAGAAGCCTGTGGGCTAGGAGGGTGGGCTGTGGGTGTCTCCGCAGCCAGTGCCCCAAACAAATCACAAACCTGCCCCCTCCTAGTGGTTGGTTTTCTCCCTTCTCTGTCCACTTCACAACTAGAAGGTTCCGGTCAGCAGTTCAGACATGTGTCAGGGGTGGGTTTCCCCATGCCACCAAGCAATTCTCCAGACACCAGCTGGGTGTCGTTAAACTAAAAATAAAGGGCCAAAATGAGAGGCAGAGAGGTGTTTATTTTGGGGTCACAGAACTGCAATTTGGGGAAACCCAAATAGTGTCCTGATTACAGGAGAGGGGCTCAGGGTTTTTATGAGAAAAGCAGGAGAGAGATGAGGTGAGTTGTTCATTGGTGCTCGATGAGGTAAGGCTAGGTTTGTACTTCACTGATGGGTTAGCGATTCAGCCATCAGCAAAGTCCAGTTTCATCAGTCCTTACAAACAGGATAGTCTCTTCTTTAATGACTCCTGGGCCTGTTGGTGGTTTGGTTCCATTTGGGAGATAAAGAAAAGAGGATGTGCAAGACATTCCTCTGAAATGACTGCTCCGGCTGTTTTAACATGACTCCATTCATGTCATCTTTCATGGGGCCTACAATTTAATTCAATTCTCGCTCTGGCTACCTGGAGATAATGTCAGATCCTACAAGTTAAGGGCTCAGTTCTATAAGACTGTCCACAACCCCCATTCAGATGCCAGTCACAAGTCCAGGTCATCACCTGTGCTTCTGACTGACTGGCTGTAGATCGGAGGTTCCCACGCCCCCCTATTTGGGTTCAATTAATTTGCTAGAGCGGCTCACAGAACTCTGAGAAATGTTTTACTTACTTTACTTAGATCACTGGTTTGTCATGAAAGGATGAAACTCAGGACCAGCCAGAGGGAAGAGATGCACAGGGCAGGTATGGGAAGGGTGCGGAACCTCCATGCCCTCTCCCAGCAGCCACTCTCCCCGAATCTCCACATGGTCACCAACCTGGACACTCTCCGAACCCCTCCTTTGGGTTATTATGGAGGTTCCATTACACAAGCATGATTGATGAAATCATTGGCCCTTGGTGATTGGTCCGACCTCCAGCCCCTCTCCCTTCCCCAGGGGTTGAGGGGAAAGTTCCAATTCTCTCATCACGTGTTCTGTTCCCCTGCTGACTAGGTCTCCATCCTTAGGAGACCTAGAGGCTTTCTAGAAGCCACTTCATTAGCATAATGAAAGACACATTTGCCACTCTCATCAGTTAAGAAATTCCAAGGGTTTTGGGAGCTCTGTGCCAGGAACTAACAAAGACCGAATGTATATTTCTTATTATAATCACAATATCACAGCAACTGACCATTGCAGGCCACCAAGGATGAAAGATGTGTGTGTACAGGACAGAGTGTCCTGCAAGGGGGGGTTCCAGGAGCTTGTTCTGATTCTGCTTCTGATCTCCAAGCTTTCTGCTCCTGGACCTCAGTGTCTTCACAGGTCACCCGGTGGTCACAGGAGCGGCCCTGTACTGTGCGGCTGCCACATGCGCGGGGTGCTTTGTATCCCGGGAGAGGGCACAGAGGGCCTTGGGGCCGTAGTGCTGCCTCAGGTGTTTGCTAAAATCTGCACCTTCCGCTCCTCCTCCCTCCCTTGCATTCTTCGGCCTCTTTCTTCCTCAGAGAAAACCCTCTGGCCACAGAACCCCCCACAGCCTAGGGGACACCCAGAGATATGCCCACAGCCCCTGTCATACCTCCACCTCCAGCTCTCGACAGTCCATGCTCTGCCTCCCCTAGTCCTTGGCCTTGGTGCCAGCCTCTCCATCCAAAGCCCAGGGAAGTTCCTCCATTTGCACGGGGTCCTAGGAGCTGCAGAGGGGAGGAGCTGTGGAGGGGGAGGAGCTGGGGTGCCTGTGAGTTACAGCAGCAGGAGAGAGCCGGGCTACAGTCCAGTGCCGCCACGTGAGTTAGGTATTCAGGTGGGACGTCCAGAGGCCATCATCCTGTGCGAAGGCGAGGGTTCCCTGAATGCTCTGGGAGCTTGTCCCTACACCAGCAGGCTGCCCTGGAGCTTCTGATCTGCCCTTTTGGAGGGCATGGCACGTGGGACTGGGAGCTGGGAAGGGGGAGCTGTGTCAGCGTTGCTGGGGCGCCACTTGGCAGGTAACTAAGGCTCCTGGACGCTCTGCTGCAGCCCGAGCCAGGCCGTGGCTTTCAGGCTCTGCTCCTCAGAGTGCCAGGACCCCGCGGAGTCTTCACAAGCCTGCTCCAGGGACCGGGGGGAGGACACAGGGGTCCTCCTCATGTCAGACTTCAAAAAGAGTGGCTATGCTTTGATCTATTTTATAGATTCAGCTTTTATGCAAAATTCCTTTGAGGAAAGAGTCTGGTGGCTAGCAAAATGTCTGGAATCAAGTGGAAGGAGAACTTAAGTTGAGTAATAATAATACCGCTCTTTTTCATTAAGTATCTAATATTTCCAGGTTACTTATGGTATCTTTGAATTTCTCTTCCTGGATAAGCCTTTCCCTCATAGTGTATGGATGGGTTACTATGATTTGGCTGCAAATTTGAGAAAATCTGATTCAAAATAAATATAATTAATGGCGAGAAAAAAGTATCACATAACAGGAAGTCTCAAGGTAGGGCAGCTTCAGGGATGGCGAATTCAATGGCTCAACAGCACAAGAGTTTTACCATCTCTCCACTCTGCAATCCTCAGTCATTGGGATAACTCCCCTCATGCTCACAAGATGGCTGCTGCAGCTCCAGACATCACATACAAATATGACAGCCTGGAGAAGAAGAGGCCTGCCTTTTTCACGCCATGATTTTTTTTGTTTGTTTTTGGGTAGGACCAACATACAGAAAAAATACTCAAGTCACAAATTCATCATGATGAATTTTTGCAAACTGAAAATATCCATGTAATCATCCTCTACATCAGAAAACAGTACATTAAGAGCACCTTAGAAGGCTCTGTCATGAGTCCTTCCGGTCACTACTGCCCGCAAGGGTGACCACTATCCCGACTTCTCTTGTCATAGATTAGTAGTGCTGTTTATAACAGTCAGAATCACGTGGCAGGTGCTCTTTCCTGTCTAGCTTCTTTACTCACAATGGGCTTAGGAGAGTCATCGGTACTGTTGTGGTCAGATAGCATTTGTTTTTTTAAGTGCTATACAGTATTGTGTCATGTGAACACACCACAATTTATTTTTTCATCCTACACCTTGTCGACGAAAATAATCCATAACCAATCTATAAATGAAAATTTGGGTGAGTTTATTCTGAGCTGAAATCTGAGGATTATAACCCGGGAGAGTCTTTCCACAAAGGAACAGAGCACCCCAAGGAAGTGGGGGTACACAGGGTGGTTATATACCCTCAAAGAGGATGTTTCACATATGACTGAAATGTCCCTTTTACAATAGTCACGAGGCTGCTCTGTCGGCACAGTGATTGATGGAAACAGCAGATAGGTCTGCTGTCTCGGTGAACCCCACAGGGTGGCAGGTCCGTTGCCTCGAGCTGGGCGGTCACAGGTGAGCGCTGCAATCAGTTCCCAGCCTGAGGAAAGATGCTTAATCTTTAAGGAGATGCCAACATTGGGAGGGGGAGGGAAGTTGCACCTTTATCTCAAAATGTCTAAGCAGATATACAATGCATGCTCAATGGCCACAGGCAGGCCCTTTTGGAAAAAACAAAGTCAGGCCGAATTAGGTTTATACCAAATGGCTTCCTCATATACTCCAATATATCCTATTGCTTGCCATTTTTATTTGTCAACCTGATGTGCTTTGGATAGTTTTCAGGTTTTCGCTGTTTCAAATAGTGCTGCTATGAACATTCTCGCACATGTCTTTTTTTTTTTTTTTTTTAAAGATTTTATTTTTTCCTTTTTCTCCCCAAAGCCCCCACGTACATAGTTGTATATTCTTTGTTGTGGGTCCTTCTAGTTGTGGTATGTGGGACGCTGCCTCAGCGTGGTCTGATGAGTAGTGCCATGTCCGCGCCCAGGATTCGAACCGACGAAACACTGGGCCGCCTGCAGCGGAGGGCGCGAACTTAACCACTCGGCCACGGGGCCAGCCCCTCGCACATGTCTTTTTGCTCCTTATCTTGAAAAGAATTGTGACAGTTTACATACAGCTAAGTGTGCAGAACTTAAATGTACAGGTTGATGAAATTAGATCTGTGCACTATCCATGTAACACATACATAATATATATACGTACTTACAATGTAGCAACCACTCATATCAAGATACAGAGCATTCCAGAAACCCAGAAGGCTCCCTTGTGCCCCTCTCAGTTGGTATCCACATCCTGAAGGTAACCACTGTTCTGACTTCTAACACCATAAATTTGGCTTGACTGCTTTGAAACTTTGTATAGGTGGCATCACACAACATTGGCTGCTTTGCGTCCGACTTCTTTTATCCAGCTGTGTGCCTGTGAGAATCACCCATGCAGCTGTATGTCTCAGCAGTTCATCCATCCTCACTTTTGTTGTTGTGTAGTGTTCCATCGTATGGTGTGGAAAATAAAAAAAACCTTAACTAAACTGGAGTCAGGAAGGCCTGCAGGGGGAGCTCTCACCCCATCACTCATCATCAATTACACCAAACAGGAAGAGACAGATGCTTGCATCTCCCACAGGAAGTACAACTACTTTACTACTGAAGGAAGATTTCTCTCCCCACCTGACAACAGTCCAGCCAATGGGAAACACCACAGCTCAGCCAATGAGAAATACTGCAGCTCAGCCAATGAGAAACACCACAGCTCAGCCAATGAGAAACACCGCAGCTCAGCCAATGAGAAACACCGCAGCTCAGCCAATGAGAAACACCGCAGCTCAGCCAATGAGAAATGCCACAGCTCAGCCAATGAGAAATGCCACAGCTCAGCCAGTGAGAAACACCACAGCTCAGCCAATGAGGAATGCCACAGCTCAGCCAATGAGAAACACTGCAGCTCAGCCAATGAGAAATGTCACAGCCCAGCCAATGAGAAGCTTCCACACTCAGCCAAAGAGAAACACCACAGCTCAGCCAATGAGAAGCTTCCACACTCAGCCAATGAGAAACACCACAGCTCAGCCAATGAGAAGCTTCCACACTCAGCCAATGAGAAACACCACAGCTCAGCCAATGAGAAGCCTCCACACTCAGCCAATGAGAAACACCACAGCTCAGCCAATGAGAAGGCATTCTCGCCCTGAACTGTTCCTCTCCCCCAATGGACTTTCCTTTAGAACAGCCCCTCCCTCTCCCCCTTTTTCTCTGTAAAAGCAGCTCCCCTCCTTTGTTCTCTGAGTTTGCCTACGGTTTGCCATAGCATGCACACCCCAAATTGCAATTCTTTTGGCTATGCCCAAACAAACTCATGTTGAGATAAAATAACAGGCAAATTTGCTTTTTAAGTTGACAATGGCAATACCAGAGCTGCTGCCTAATCTACTGCTGGTGGCATTTGGCTTGTTTCCAGACCTGGCTTCTATGAAGAATGCTGCTCTGAACATTCTTTACTCCGTTTTGGTGTCAGTAAGCCCTCATTTCTATTGGGTGGATACCAAGGGTGGATTGACTGTATGTATGATCAGCTTTGGTAGGTATTGCCAAACACTTTCCCAAAGTGTTTCCTCCAGTATTGTATGAGAGTTCCAGTTGCTCCTCATCCTCACCAACACTTGGTATTGTCAGTCTCTTTAATTTCAGCTGTTCTGGTGGGTGGGGTGGTGCTTCCTTGTACTCTTAGCTTTTTTGTGTCAAAATTGGTAAGCAGGTTCTAAAATTTACATGAAATGTCAACTTAGAAAAAAGAGGCAACTGCAAAACAAAAGGAGAGCATTTATTCAGGGTCTTAGAATTGCAATTCGGGCAACATAGGTTCCAGCAGCAGCCAGAAAAGTGTCTCCCTGAGGAGTAAAAGTCAGGAGTTTTTAGCAAAAAGGAGAGCCCAGAACAATCATCTCAGTTGTTTGTAAAGATCTACTACTGGAGGGTAACCTTTTGTTACCGTTCACTGACTTACTCTAGGACATCTTATTGCTACCAAACAAGGCCCTTCAGAAAGTCCTTTCTCAGCAATAACTCTCTTGGCAAGTCAGCAAGGTCAGTAGTTTCACATTTTTAACAAGGTGGAGTCCAGAGTACAAAATGGAGTCACTGTTAACTCATTTCACAGAAGCCATTGGAAGCCCCTCAACTCTCTAATTTTGTCACTTGGGAACTGCATAATTACCAAAAGCTCTGCTTGTTTCTCTGTCCCCTACGAGTGGCCTCAGCCTTGACCAAAGTCAGATTCTCAAGCTCTTGGCAAGCTCTGAGGCAGCGCCTGCCCAGGGGAATGGCTGTGGACATTCAGGTGAGGTCTATAGGTTTCCTGTCTCTGGAATTTTAGTCCCTCTTGCCTTTGTTGCTTGTCCATCTCTCTAGTGTCTTAAAAATACAGTTTCTGTGATTTGTCTAGCTTTTCTCATCCTCAGTGGGAGCATGAGCCTGCTGCAAATGGCTTTGTCCTTCTGAGATGGAAGTTGGCCAAGTGTCTTTTTTTAGAGTGAGAACCTTTCCCATAAACCCTCCCTTCAGACATCCTGTTTGGCCGGAATTGCTCTCTATGCCTTTGACTAAACCAATTACTTACAAATGTTTCCCCAAAACTGGCTGACATTAGGAAGATTTACATCTGGGCTGGGGTCACTTTCACTGAACACTGAACCTCAACAAAATTTGGGTCCTGTGGAGGAAAAGGGGTGGATTGACATTAGGGAAGAAATGGACTGGGGTGGTGTTCATCGTCATTGTCCAATCAGAGTAATGCCAGCCATGCGCATTCCCTACGGCTGGGTCGGGGGTGCAGATACATGCCAGGTGTGGGGGGTGTAGGGAGAAATGACATGAGCATTTATGAAGCCAGATATTTTACTAAGATTTCTACCTGCGTCCTCTCACTTAGCCCATGCACGGACCCTGTGCATTAGAGACACCTGTCTTTACACGGGAAAACCAAGGGGAGCAAGGAAATGCCTGAAGTCACACAGGTGGTAGCAGCACAGCTGGGACCTGAACCCTTGTCCTTCTATGTCTGTTTTACAAAATTTAAAGTTTCTTTTGACGGCAGGATCCAGGAGGATGACACTGGGAAAGGTGAAAGGTAGAACTTAGAGCAGGGCCACAGGGGGCTGCACTGGGGGCTGTCGGGGCAGCTTATGGGTGGCCAGTGAGGTGGGGTCAGCTAGGCTTCAGGGCTCCCTGTGGACTGGCTGATTTGAATGATTTTGTTGGCTTTGGGGCACAGGGGCTGTCCCTAGTTGTCTGGTTCCTGGCCCTGGGGTGGTCAAGGCAGGTCTTCAGTGGCCTGGAGTGTGAGAGCTAGAAGGGAAGTGGTCGAGGTGTGTGCTTCATTGGCTGCTCTAGCAGGGGAGCCGACCAGCTTCCAGCTAGGGCCGCGAAACTGAGTCCAGATTGTGTTACTGCACAAAATTGGGGGTCTTTTGCCCTATGCGGATAAAAAAGCTGGTTATTATGGCATCAGCTTTTGGGAAAAGAAATCACCTTTATTGCTAGATTGATCGGCAAGGAGACAGGGGCATATGCTCTCAGATCTGTCTTCCCAATCCAGGGCTTGGGGCACAATTTATGGGATGAAGGGCAGAGCCGTCTGAAGTGTGGAGATCCATGATGGGAGGTGAGGAGAGGTGAGGTAATTGATGATCTGCGCGGGTGTAGCCAGGCTTCATGCCCCTTCGCAGGACACATGGTCACAAGATGGTGGCATTCTCATGATCCGAGGGTGGAGTTTTTAGTTCCTTGATGTCAAAAAGGTCACTTATCAAGCATTTTTGCAGGCCCAATGGATGGGTTGGTGGTCTCAACCAGCCTGAACTGGACAAGGCGTCTCATTTCTTGAAAAACTACTCAATTACTCTGCTGCTAAGATGGGGTCAGTTGAACTGGTCCTGGGGGCCCACGGTTACAACTGCGCAATAAAGACTATATTGCAGGAGAGCTGGGCCCTGAGCCCATGTCCCTCCACGCCCCAAACGCCCGTGCTTTCCCCTGTGACGGGTCCCAGAATCCCCTCTCTGATGTCCAGAATGCTCAGGTTGTGGACTAACTTAAAAGAACACAAATCCAATTAGTTGCAGAAATGTGGGGAATGTTTTCTTATCATCCTCACGCAGTGAAGGAACTGTGTGGGCCAGAGTCCCGCTCCGTGTGCACATTATGGAAAATGTAAGCATTTCACTATGAAAATTTCCAAAGGGTTACAGCAGTAGAACTTTGTGATATTGTGATTTACAATAAGAAATACATATTTGGTCTTCCTTCCATTCCTAGGACAGACCTCCTAAGACACTTGGGATTTCCTAAGTGAGGGAGAGCAATAAATGAGTCTTTTGTTATGTTAATAAGGCAACTTTTGGAAAGCCCCTAAGTCACCAAAGGATCGGGCTGGTTGCCAGGGAAACCAGCCATGTGGTTAGAAGGTTGGAACTTTCGGGCCCCCTCCCCCACCCCGACCTCAGGAGAGGAGGGGCTGAAGGTTCAACCAATCAGCAATGGCCAACCAGTTCATCAATCACGCCTATGGAATGGAGCCTCCCTAAAAACCCAAAAGGATGGGGTTTGGAGAACTTCTGGGTTGGTGAACCAGAACACTTCCACGTGCCATGGTGCTGGGCCCAAACTCATTTGTTTGGGACCTCACCCTGTGTATCTCTTCATCTGGTTGTTGATTCGTAGCCTTTAATATCCTTTGTAGTAAACGGTAATCTAGTGGGTGTCAACGCAATCTATAAATCAAAATTGGGGTGAGTTTATTACGAACCAGATCTGAGGACAATAGCCTGGGGCCTTCCCCAGGGAAGGAAGGGCACCAAAGAAGTGGGGTGTACCGCGTGGTTATGTACCATCTTGGAACAAAGAGCATACATTGCATACGACAGAAATATCTCTTCTTTTACTGTCACGAGATGTTTAGCTGGCACAGTGGGTTGGTGGTCAGCAGGTAGTGGTCACAAGGTGAGCACAGCAGGTTGGTAATTGATCTTTAGTTTCGAGGAAGAGATGCTTATCCTTAAAGAAATGCTGATATGGGGGGAAGCTATATCCCTATCTTTAGGGGCATCATTCTCATCTTTGGGACATATTACTATGCAAAGCAGATGTACAATGCATGCTCAACAGGCCATGTCTGGCCCTTTTGGAAAAACAAGTTCAGGCTGAATTAGTTTTAAACCAAATATCTTCCTCATATGCTTCACTATATCCTGTTGCTTGTCGTTTACTTATCATTTGCTTCCTTTTGATCTCTAATTTTTTGACAGAAAGCATTGAGAATCAAAATATTGTCTTCTGTGCCAGGGTGCTTGCTGCCTGCCCTGGGTCCATCCTGTCCATCGGTGCTAGGCTTTTTTCTCATTTATGTGCCCAGTTATCCATGCTGGAGGGAAATAGTTGTACAAACATAGAGGTATATATTAACAGAGGAAGCATTTCATAGGTTTTTCAGTTAATTTTAGGTTGCTGCACAAACATCATGCATGTGCCTTTCCATGACTCTTTATGCTTACATTGTTTACAATTATAATTGCAATTTAGGTTGAAAAAGGGAACTGATACCTGAAGGAGACCAACCAAACAAATCAAGACTGGGTGTAGAATCACTCAAGACATTTACCTGTTTTTTTTATGTGCTTTAGCAGGGATGACACACTGGAAGATTCATCAGGTATAGAACACAGCATTCAGTCTGAATGATGGTGCACATACCACCTTGGGATGTAGTCAAAATACATAAGCGTATCCTACTTTGAAGGACAGCCTTTCTCATTAAAGACATTTCAGTCTTTAATAAGGCTATTTCTGCTTGACTATCGTTAAGGGCTTGTTGAGTAAATTTAGTAAGGGCTTCTATTTGTGATATGATATCTTCTAGCCCCAAGGAAGGAACAAATATAGCCCCTAGATGGCCATGCGGGTGGAACACTGAAGGAGCCCGTCTGGCCTTAATGACAGGAAGATTGGCAACTGGTGTTGGCTCAGTCTGGCTCCTTCCCTGCACCCAAGGGAAGCCAGAGTGCAGTGTTCTAGCCCTCCAGGCAGTGGCCAAGGCCAGGGATTTGCTCCACATAACCACTGCGTTCCATTAGGAGCCATCTGATAAACACCTGGCCTATGAGACCAGTCTGTTCCAAATCAATCACTTTCTTTAAGTGAGACAGTATTCTGAAAATCTTAAATGGCACAATTATAAAATAGGTATATAGTTTAAGCATCACAAAGGTTTAAATGAGGGGCCGGCCCCGTGGTCAAGTGGTTAAGTTTGTGTGCTCTGCTTCGGTGGCCCAGGGTTTTGCTGGTTCGGATCCTAGAACTGCTCATCAAGCCATGCTGAGGCGGCGTCCCGCATAGCAGAACCAGAAGGACCTACAACTAGAATATACAGCTATGTACTGGGGAGCTTTGGGGAGAAGAGGAAAAAAAGATTGGCAACAGATGTTATCTCAGGGCCAATCTTTAAAAACAAAACAAAACACCAAAGGTTTAAATGAGGAGATATAAGGTTGGGAACACAGGCCTGGTCCTGAGACCTGGGACAGCTGTCTGTAACAGCTGCTGTCTTCTCATCTTGGTTTGGAGATATTTACATTGGTCAGTTGAAGTCAAGTATCAGAAATAGGAACTGAGGGGCCGGCCCGGTGGCACAGCAGTCAAGTGCGCACGTTCTGCTTTGGCGGCCGGGGCTTTGCCAGTTCGGATCCCGGGTGCAGACATGGCACTGCCTGGCAAGCCGTGCTGTGGTAGGCGTTCCACAAATAAAGCAGAGGAAGATGGGCATGGATGTTAGCTCAGGACCAGCCTTCCTTAGCAAAAAAGAGGAGGATTGGTGTCAGTTAGCTCCGGGCTAATCTTCCTCAAATAAAGAAAGAAAGAAAAGAAATGGGAACTGAAACCCACTCGGGTGGAGAAGGCTTCTTTTTAAAAATAAGAAATGTGAATCCACGAGTCTACGCCCTTTGATTCTGCAATGAATGAACTGGTCAAAGTGCCTGGTATGATCCTTTCCAACAGGGCTGCAAAGTTTTTTATCTAATCTCTTTTCCGATAAACAAAATCTGCAGGGTGTAGCTCATGATCCTAAAGTCTTTGTCTCCCGGGAGCACACTGCGAAAAGAATCAGACACCAACCTCTCATTTCTTTTAAGTGTCTCAACGAGACCTTGACAATGCTGTAAGATGTCTCCTTTAAGCAAAGTTGGTTCATACATTCCTTCATCGAATTGCATAGGCCGTCCCCTTATTATCTCGAAAGGGGACAGCCGATGTTGACCAAAGGGTGTAGATCTGAGACTGAGGAGCACCAGCGGGAGAGCTTTTGGCCAGGACAGCTTAAATGCTTCTGTTGTATTGTCGGCCAAATGTCACAAATAGATTTAATTATTTGTCCAGTGAAATGAGTTCCTTGGTCACTGTGTAACTCAGTAGGAATTCCTCGAACAGGAATTATCCTTTCCAATAATAATTTACCTAAAGCCGTCGCTTTTCTGCAAGAAAAGGCCTCAACCCAATGTGAGGACATACAGATCATTACAAGATATATTTACCCTTGAGATGGTGGCATTTGGACAAAGCCCAATTGCCATACTTCAAAGTGTCCCCCATGGGGAAAGTGGCCTTGTGCCCCATGAA
Organism: Equus asinus; assembly: GCF_041296235.1. Taxonomy (NCBI): domain Eukaryota; kingdom Metazoa; phylum Chordata; class Mammalia; order Perissodactyla; family Equidae; genus Equus; species Equus asinus. The sequence goes on along the minus strand of NC_091801.1, from coordinate 84,599,763 downwards.
GTGGTTTCCGTCCGTTATACTTTGGGCATAGGACACGAGTGTGGCTCTATGAGCCGCAGCGGGAGAAAGTTTCCAAGAGTATTGTTTTCCCCCTTTTGTTGCCTCCTTTGTTTCTCTTCTTCTGTGGTGATTTCTTGGGCCTATAGAGGAAATCTTTTACTGGGTTAGCAGAGTTAATAGAAAGTAGCGGGAATTCTCGAGGCTGGACAGCATACACAGCTGATAATGTCCTTGCTTATGTTTAAGGAAGACCCATCTGTGCACCAAATTAGATAAGAGAATGCAGGCATCATCATTTTTCTGCTGTAGCTCTGGAAGCGAGGTAGCAAGATGGAGATGGTGAATAGTATTTACCTGTGTGATATTGATGTGGGATCGGTGAGCCAAGGAGTCAAAAGAAAGATTTCTCAGACTCTTAAGATCTGGCAGTAGTGCTCTTTTATTTAGAGAATAGTGTGGAATAGCATGGGGACAGGACCCATGGGCAGTCAGGCTGCTGCGTGGGGACAGGGCCCACGGGCAGGAGGAGCCGCTGCTGCTGCCCTCGCTACTGCTGCCAACATGGGTGGAGAGTAAGGCTAAATTTAAGGCACAGGTATGTGAGCCATCTCTTTACAAGACAAAGGAAAGAACATGTAAAAAAGTTAAAATGGTATCAGTGCAGGTGGGGTCTGGCCATTGGGTGGTCCCACAACTTTTAGAGAAGAATCAAATCGGATTACGTAAAGGCCGGAAGCCACCACCCTAAATCAGTTACATGAGGTTGCCAGACAGTAAACAACTTAAGTCCTTGCCTTCCCCATTAAGAGTTTCCAGAGATAAGGTCATCTCCCTTCTTCCTGGCACAGAGAGGGAGGCAACTTTACAGATGGAGGTTTCCCTTACAAATGTAAATGCTCCCCAACAAAGGGCAAGCAAACTCTGCTCCTCGGAGCCTGCTCCTCATCTGCAGTTTTAAAAGTAACCAGCCTAAAATCCTCATCATAAACTCCCCCTGAACCCATTTGGCCCCGAAATCTTTTGGGGATATGGACGATGGTCAGTCTTCTGTAACTACTTCCGGCTGTACAAGGTCATAGAGCTGCCCCTAAATGGGGCTGTAGGTACAGGTAGGAGGTTCAGCGGACCAGAAAGCTGCGACCGTGGAGTCCAAGGCTGACAAGGTGTACAGAGCGTCTGGAGACAAGAGAAGCATTTGACGAGAGGTGGTCCAGGAGGTGAAACTTTGTTGACATGTGGAAGACAAACAATGAAATAGACAACAAATTATAATAAGAAATACTAGCAATATGATTAACCCAATGAACAAGGTTTTGATAGTAGTCCAGAAACCTGGACCTGACCAAGAGTTCAACCAATCATTTAAGGGATAGGGTAGGGTCAGACATGGATTTAATTTGATGGTTCATATTACATAGGAAGCCAGAGATATTTTGATGGTAGTCAGGAATGTAAGCACAACATTCAGTTTTTATAATGGCACGAGTGCCCCCCTGTGCTGCTGTCAAGACATCCAGTGCCATTCAGTTTTGGAGGACTGCCTTACGCATTTGGGACACTTCTAAATCAAGCAGTGAAAGGCGATGTTGTGTATCATTTAACGCTTTCATAGTAAATTTGTTTAGAGCTTCCATGTGCCAGATGACACTTTCGATTCCTAATTGGGGAAGGAAAATTGAGGCAACCTGGTCATACCAGTGGAAGACAGAGCGGGTCCAGCGCTGTTGCAGGTTGGGTAGGTTAGCAGGAGGAGATATAGTAAATGCAGTTCTACCTTCATCCAGACGAAGCCGAGGGTGCATCGTCCAATTGATCCAGGTGGCAGCCAAGGCCATAAGTTGGAGCCACATAGCCACTGAGTGCCATTAGGGGCTAACCAATGTATGCTGGGCCGTCTATCCCAGTCAGTCCCAAACCAATCAGAATTTCTTAAGGCAATGATATGAGAACACATATAATGGGGAATTTTTCCCATAGGTCGGGTGCTATTAGGCCATGTATCACAGGTGTGATTGGTTTGTTCCCAACATAGAGTGGGCTTTTGACTGAGTTGACCACTAGTAGGAGTGAGCCAAATATATTCGTCCCAAATTTGATATAATCCATCCTGTGTGTATCGATAAGTTGGGGACTTTACCTTTGGAACTTGTTGTTCATGATCCACCTGTGATAAGGCAAATCTAGCTAGTATTTGGGCAGTAGATTTGAAAGAAAAGGTTTGCCTGTGGCCAGGGAACTCCCAAGTATCAGAGATGGATGGCCACAAGGAGACATTATGATTAGCAATAGATGAACTTTGTAGAAGAAAAGAGCTAGACTCTAATATCCATGAATGTGTACTATAGTTTTTACTGAAACATAATTTTTTTCTCTCTAACATCACCCTCATTTTTACAAAAGATAGCCAAATTAAGATTAACTGGTTTGCAAAATAAGTGTAGTTTCAATAAAACTTGGTCCAATTATTTACATAAGTGCAGTAAGAATAGCAATTGATTATACAGGCTTTTTAAAATCTGCTTTCCTGGAATTTTTTTATGAGGAATCTCAGATTGAACTGTAAACGCCTCTCGAGGCCAGAAAAGCCAAGCCAAGGACTTGCGATCAGATTTTGCCTTCAGTACCTACAGATTTGGGTGGACTCCTCTCTTCTCGAGGTCTCCAAAATATTCTGAGGTTCCTTGCACCTGCCAGATAAGCAAGCTTCCTTACTTACCAGGCAAGATTGCCAGAATCTCTGTAAACAGGTACCAGGCCCCTATTTCCAAGTGGCTTTATTTACAGAAAGTCCAATCTTTGTTCCTGAAAAACTGTCTTGTCATATCCAAGCCTGTATGTTTCAAATATGACATTCCAGTCAAAGCCTTGGTAATATAACCAATGTATCCTGTTATAAGGAGAACAGATTCTTATTGAACTTACGCAAATAACTATATTGCCACGAAATAACCATATTCACTCACAAAGAGTTTCCAAATTCTGGAGGGATCAGGTAGGGAGAAAAAGATAAATGTTTCAGTTTTGCTCATAAAGGTATAATTTCACCAAATTGCTATAAGTCATAGTTAGCATAAGATAAAAGAGAAAAAAATTTCCTTAAATATGAGAAAACAAAACAAAACATAAAACTCAGCAATATTTCAAATAGAAGTCATAAAAAATTATAATCATCCTCATCAGTTCACACAGTTCTGTATAATTGATTATTGAGCTTAATCTTCTGTTAGCAGATCTATGAGCTCAGTTTTTCTGTTAGAATTCTGTAATTTCTTACTCAGTTCAGTTTTATAACCTGAAAGTTTATCAGAAGCCTGTAGTTTAGAATCTTGTGTCATAATCCTTTCCAGGAATTTCTCTGAAGATGAAACATATTTGCAAAAGCAAAAAGCATCAGAGTAAAACAGCAACTATCTGCAAATAGACAAAAGACTCAAAGGGCAATTGACAAAGAAACTTGGTTACTTCTGTGACATACAACACTTCTAGATAATAACCGGAATTATGACTGATAACCAGGACAGATCAGAATTTTAGGAATGCTATATAATTTTAAGACATCTCTATCAATAGCATTCACCCACGTAATACCACCTAAGAAAGTTTATCATCGCTTATTTGACAATGCTTCCCATGTAATTTAATAGACCAAATAAGCCTAATTAGTTTAGTATTTTTCAAAAGAAACTCTTCTATTCAGGACTTGAATATTTTTGACGAGAAGCTTGTCAAAAATACCAAAAGATTTTAAAACACTTGTTCAAACAACGCTCACTGTGAAACAATGCTCAGGTTTCCATTCAAAGTGACAACAGAAAGAGTCAAAAATCTTAAGAGTGACCTCAGTCATTATTCTAACAAAACAGATTTGTCTTTTAGGCAGACTTAGACCACGCCAAAAAGCTCAAGATAACCATCCTTTGAGAGAAAACCAAATTTTAATTTCTGCACCAGCTTATTTTTAACACTAAAACTCATTTACTTAATTGGATTTACTTTAATCTTAGTCTACTTGGCCAGGCATAAAACTCCTTTCAGAATTTCTCCTTCACAAACTTTCTACAACTTTCTTTTTGCCTTCGGAATTTGTCCCAAAGTCTTTCTTTTTTCCTTTCTAGTACATTAGGACAAATTTATCTTTCTTAAACCCATCAAACAAAGTATTTCCATTCTTTATACCCTCTTTACTGAAAACATACATTTTAACTTTCTTTGAATACAGAGCTGTTTTCCTTATTAATTTCCAGTAGCTTTAATTATATAGGTTAATAAGAACTTTTAACCCTTAACAGACCTAGTAAACACTAAAAAGATAAGCAATTACGAATTGTCTTTTATATCAGCATTCTAAACACTTCATAGTTTCTAGAAACATGTCACTTCACAAAAACACAGGGCATGCTTTTTAATAGACCCAAACGCTTTTAGCCTCTTCACAATAAGAAGCCAAAAGTAAATAACTTAGGTACATTTGGAAATAATGTTTCAGTGTTCTGTCCTATCCAAAAATGACCCAGATACTCAGATTTTTATCATTTAACTTAACTTGGCAAAAGTCAAGATTGTTACCAAAAAGAATTTCGAAGCTGTTTTTTCTCCCCAAGTATACAGACCATAAAAGTTATTGTACTCACTTTTATGACTTTTATGTATTTAAACCGTTTGTTTCCAACAATTATGTTCGGATTACCTGCGAAAACTTCATGAGACATTAGACAAAACTGGTCATCATTTAAAGCTATTATTTTGCTGACTAATTTAACAGACAACGTGAACTTATTTGACTAGTAAACCCAGGCTGCATGCCTGCATCATATGCAAATACCGACAACTCTAACAGGACTATTTTCAATCAAACCAGCAAACTTAAACAAGCTTTCATTTACCAAAGGTTAATTCACATCACGCTAACTTGAAAGACATTGGATTAATTTCTACTACATGCAGAATTTATGTAAGCGCTTACTTTAAGCCAATTAAACAGAGCTCTTGATTTCTCAGAAACCGGGTTGTAACTCAAATGACATTATGGGTTTATCTACCTGTCTGACTGCATCACAAAGGCACAGAGAAACCCCTCAAGTTTTCTCCCGGCTGGAGTTTCTGGGGCATAACCCATCCAATTGAAAGTGTTTCCAACTAATTAGAATGCACCCGAGCGGTGAGTCTCTGGGGATGCTTAGGGCGTTCCCCATGGCGGTCGGTAAAGCCAGTGTCCGACTGACAGTGGACTGGAGAAGGGTGCAGAGGCCAATTGCGGGTGTCAACATAGTTATAAGATTTAGTCAAGTCCCGCTCAGCCCGGGCACTTTGTCTCCGAGCCTGCACAGTTGAGGTAGGGAAGCAGGAGCCAAAGGCCTGGAACCGGCTGGAGGCTGGGGCTCCCAGCACCAGGGTTGAGAGTTTAGTCCCTGGCAAAAGCATTTCAAGTTTTCAATTTTACAGAAAGTCTAGGTTCTGCTCAGGTCCAGCCTGAACTTAACCTCAACTTGGTGACAACAAAAGAGGTGATGAACAAGACAGACAAAGAAAGGAAAAGAGATCAGACCTCGCCCTCATGGCCTCTTCCAGAGGGTTATCAAGATAAGAGTCACACAACAGTTCCCGTGCTGGGGCACACAACCCCAGCAGGACAGTTCACAGAATAAATCACAGGTCTCCTACCCTCATAGCCGACTCAGTAGGTGACTAAAATACTCAACGAGTCAACCGCCAAGAGAGGGCACCCCACTTGGTGTCGCCAGGGTGATCAGGCCCGGAAATCAGAGTGGGGGCTCCCATGGGTGGAGCCTCTGACTCTTTAAAGACTTCTTTGTTTCTCAGTTGCAAAGCTCAAAAGGAGACGAAAATGGCCATTGTAACTCTAAGAGAGATGAAAGAAACGGGTCCATTACCTTGAAAAATCCCCTGGGAACCTAGGGCAGCGTCCTGCCATTGTTCCTACTGTGGGGTTCCTATAGCAAGGGGTAATGCAGGAATCCCCCGGCACTGCATCCCTTGTATACCTTCCCTGTTATGCCTGGCAGTAACAGGTGCCTGGTGAATGGTCCCAGAGAGAAAAGAAGAACTTTAAGAGAGATGAAAGAAAAAGGAGCCATTACCTTGAAAATCCCCCCATTGGGGTTCCTGTAGCAAGGGATGATGGGGGCATCCCTTGAACATATTCCCTATTCTGCCTGGCAGGAATAGGTGCCTGGTGAATGGTCCCAGAGAGAAAAGGAGCCATTACCCTGAAAATCCCCCCAATGGGGTTCCTGTAGCAAGGGATGACAGGGACATCCCTTGAACATCTTCCCTATTACGCCTGGCAGTAATAGGTGCCTGGTGAATGGTCCCCAGGATAAAAGGATAGAGAAAAACAGTGAGGAATTTTCTGCCAGTCTGGGGGACATTCTACCCAATTGCAGCCTGGAGCCATTCTCCCAAGAAGGGGTTCCCGTACTCAACCAAAGGTTAGAGTTTGGTACTTTCCTTGAAACGGAGTCCCGATTGGGACTTTCCCACAGTTCAGAGTGTGGTCAGGTGCCAGAAGGAGGGATCCCAATCCAGCCTTAGGAAAAGAAACCTTTCATGGGAGTCTTGGAGATTGGCGACCGTCCTAATGACTTAAGTGGTTGAACCATGCCCACGTAAAATTTATATATTAGAGATAGAGTCAGGAAGGAATGGATTAATTCATTCTGCATCACCCTGAGGCTTAAGGTACTGATTCTCTTCAAGCTGAATGCCATGATTTTCCCCATAGAGTAGCCATGGGCAGCAAACATGGATTCATACAACTGTCCAAGAAAGTTCCCGATGGAGAAGTGAATTTAGATCCATCCTCGAAAAAGAGAAAGGCACAAGGAAGAAAAGTGCACTTACCAGAACTCAAGCTCACAAGCCGATGAAGCAAATCCCTGTACGGGCTACCAGAAATGATATGGGGTCGGTGAGCTGAGGAGTCAAAAGAAAGATTTCTTGGACTCTTAAGATCTGGCGGTAGTGCTCTTTTATTTAGAGAGTAATGTGGAATAGCATGCGGACAGGACCCATGGGCAGTCAGGCTGCTGCTGCCGGCATGGGGACAGGACCCATGGGCAGTCAGGCTGCTGTGTGGGGACAGGGCCCATGGGCAGGAGGAGCCGCTGCTGCTGCCCCTGCTACTGCTGCCCACATGAGTGGAGAGTAAGGCTAAATTTAAGGCATAGGTATGTGAGCCATCTCTTTACAAGACAAAGGAAAGAACATGTAAAAAAGTTAAAATGGTAACAGTGCAGGTGGGGTCTGGCCATTGGGTGGTCCGGAAGCCATCACCCTAAATCAGTTACATGAGGTTGCTAGACAGTAAACAACTTAAGTTCTTGCCTTTGGCATTGATTAAGAGTTTCTAGAGATAAGGTCATCTCCCTTCTTCCTGGCACAGAGAGGGAGGCAAAGTTACAGATGGAGGTTTCCCTTACAAATGTAAATGTTTCCCAAGAAAGGGCAAGCAAACTCTGCTCCTCGGAGCCTGCTTCTCATCTGCAGTTTTAAGAGTAACCAGCCTAAAATCCTCATCAATACAACCTGAGAAGGTTTATGATAATTTACTTGACAATGCTTTCCATGCAATTTAGCATATCAAACAATCCTAACGAGTTTAGTATCTCCCTCTTTATAGGAAGAGAGGACAAATTTCTTTAAGGAGTCCCAGGGGCCCTCTGAAAATTCTCAGAGAAAATTTTTTTTAAGTCCAAAGAAAGACATTACTTAGGATATGAATTTTGGGGAGCTTGTCAACATTGTCAAAAGGTTTTAGAATGCTCGGTCAAACAAGATCAGGGGGTTGCTGATCTTGTCACCATGAAACAAGGGTCACTGTGGAATAGTGCTTAGTTATCCATTTGACCAAAGTGAAACTCACTCAAAAATAAGGAAAACTGTTTATAATCTCTTTATCAAGAGCAGACTAAAAGTCCAGGAAAATTATCCTTTTAAGAGAGAGAGAAAATCAAATTCTAATATTTGTACCAGCTTAGTTTTTTGATATTAAAACTTATTTACTTAATTAAATTTATTTTAATCTTTGCCAACTTGACCATGCACAAAATTCTTTCTTCAGGGTTCTTTTTCCACAACCATTCTATAACTTTCTTTTTACATTTAGAATTTATCCCATGCCTTCTTTCCTTCCTAGTACCTTAGGACAGTATATCTTTTTTAACAAAACAAACAAAAATACTTGCAATTTTTATAGCGTGTTTATTGAACATTATCTTTCCTTGAATACAAAGGTGCTTTTCTTATTAAATTTTAGTAGCTTTAATCACATATATTAATTAGAAGTTTTAACTCTTACAGATCTTAATTTTTAGTGAAAACTAAAAAATAAGCAATTATAAACTATCTTTTACATTAGCATTCTGTGACTTGGCAAATTTATAAATACTTTTTATAATTTCTAGAAACATGTTACTTCATAATACAATTTTTAATAAAATACAAGACACGTCTACTAATAGACCCAGCGCCTTTTAGTTCCTCTGTAATAAGAAGCCAAAAGTAGATAAACGTCAGTATTTTAGTAATTAACATCTAATGTTTTATCTTACATGGAGATGACCTAGATACTCAATAAATTTTATTGTTTAATTCAATTAGCAAAACTCTAAGGTTTCCAGTCACCAAAAGGTTTTGCAATTATTTAAGTACATATACCATAACACACAATTATTGTTAAAAAAGTTCATCCAACACCCTTATCTTTTCTACATCTATTTAGTTACTTGTTCCCAATAAAAATATAGATTGCCTACAGAACTTCATGAGACATTAGGCAAAATTAGGCACCATTTTAGGTTATTATTTTTGGTAACCAGTTTTGTAATAGAGATAACCTCAGCTTATTTGACCAATAAATATAGAATAAAGCCTGCACGTCTGCACCATATCCAGTGCTGATAACACAGAAAGCACGTCCAATTTAATCCAACCAACAAGCTTAAACAGGCTTTCATTTACCAAAGATTAATTTTATCGTGTTAACTTGAAAGACATTTGTGTTAGTTTCTATTGTGTTTAGAAATGATCTATATAAGTGCTTACTTTAAGCCAATTAAACAGAGCTCTTAATTTTGGCCAAACCATCTGGAGGTAAAATATCACACATATATCACATGCATATAGACACACATACGCAGAGACTCCACAGCTGTTGTTTTAAAATTACTGCCATAAATCATGCTAAATCCTTTCAAACGCCTCGTCAGGTTTCAGCCAGGATGAACAGTAACTACTCGGCTGTATTGAACCGTTCCGGTGATCTTTAACGTAGCAGTTTCCCACGAAATCTCTCTGAGTCTCATTAACTCTGAGAGTAGATTACGGGGGTGTCTGTAAAGTCATGGCCTAATATATTTTCCTTTAGGTACCTTTTATAGCTTAATTTTCTATTAGCTTTTTGCAACAAAACTTTCAGTGAAGTTATTTTGGAATTTTGAAGTCTTTGCCTTTAAGTGCACTTCTTTTTTTAATTTATTTGTTTTTTTATTTTTTTAATGATTTTATTTTTTCCTTTTTCTCCCCAAAGCCCCTCAGTACATAGTTGTATATTCTTCGTTGTGGGTCCTTCTAGTTGTTTAAGTGCACTTCTTAAATGATCTTATCTAATCTGGACGTTCCTTCTACTGGCCAAGGTAATTCCCCTGAGGCTGGTGGCAGTTTGGTAGGACCTTTAGCCAGGAATGGAGTGCAGCCCATGTTTCTGTCTGATTATCTCCGACAGCAAAATGAGGCACAGCTGCATTTTTGTCTGACCATATTTTGGGATCCCAGCCCGTCGATTATTAAGCTAAGCCCTCAGGACACCAAACAAGCTTGGTAGGATTTTTTTTTTTGCTGTTCTTTGTAAATATTTAAAGTTTCTGGAAGCTTTAGTTTGAGCAATTACGGTGGAAGGTGGCAAGCTTTACTTTTTAGAAAAGCTTCTCTATTACCTGGCTCTTAAAAAGGGGCGCCACAGTAATTTTAAATTATCCCAGGTTATCTTGTCAGCCACTTACAGCTATCTCTATTTTGTTAGTTATGTACTTGCAAGTTTCAGCATGAAGCCAGCTGGAGTTCCGAGGTGGGGGCTGCTCATTTGGGAACTGGTCAGCTTTCAGAAGCTCGATTTCCCATTTTTCTTTTAGTTTAGTTTTACTGTAAAGTTTGAACAATTTCTAGGGACAGTGTAGTGGGTCAGAAATGTGCTGCTTGTGAGTGTTACTTCTTAAAGAAAGGTCATAAACACTCTCTTACGTGCCTCAGTTTCTGCCGCCAGCAGTCTGAAGCTACTGAAGCAGCTCAGAGCTCGTGGGCGACCAACCCTCATATGCGCTTCCCCGGAAGAGCCTGTAATTAATTAACGTGAGTGAGGATGGGGTTCCCAATGGGACCGCTGGCGCTGGCGCTGTGAGGCATTCCACCCTCCAACGCTCCTGCTCACGTTCTCAGTCACCTCAGAACGCCCTTCAGCCCGGAGAAGCTGGTGTCCCTTTTCTTTGAAACTGAACAAATTCAGGCTCTCATTTCTCTATCAAGCAGTTTGTTCAGACTTTATAAACACAATTCTTTCCAATCTAAAGCCAAATTAAATGGTCAGCTTGCCCCATTCACTCCAAGGTTCCTCTAGGCTCCTCTGACCTAGGAATTCCCCCAGGGCTCCTCTTTCCTGGGGTGTGTACTGGTACCCACTGAGACACCTAGTCTTAAGGTTTGAAACAGCTCAGATAAACTCCGGATCATTGACTTAAAGTAAGGAGGTCCGGGTCTCAGGAGAACTCCTCAGGGTCACCTGAATTCGTGAATTCAGAACGCACTGAAGAATGCAGTGATCCAGGGGCTCAATGGGCCCCTATTGGTACCAAATGCCGGTTCAGTGTAGATTCCAGGTGGTCTCTGGTGGGTTTCTCTGAAATCCTGCCATCACTACACCAAGAAATGTTGACGCAAATAATCCATAAGCAATCTATAAATCAAAATTGGGGTGAGTTTATTATGAGCCAGATCTGAGGACTAGCCTGGGGCCTTCCTTCCCCAAGGAAAGAAGGGCACCAAAGAAGTGGGGTGTACAGAGTGGTTACGTACCATCTTAGAGCAAAGAGCATACATCACGTGTGATGGCAACGTCTCCTTTACAATTGTCACGAGCTGCTCAGCTGGCACAGCAGTCGGTGGTCAGCAGGCGAGCACAGCAGGTCAGTAATTAATGCTTAGTTCCCAGGAAGAGATGCTTACCCGTAAAGAAATGCTGATATGGGGGGAAGTTACATCCCTATCTTTAGGGGCATCATTCTTGTCTTTGGGACATATTAATATTCAAAGCAGGTGTACAATGCATGCTCAACAGGCCATGTCAGGCCCTTTTGGAAAAACGAGGTCAGAACAAATTAGTTTTAAACCAAATAGCTTCCTCATATGCTCCAATATAGCCTATTGCTTTTTATTTATTTATCATGAGTAAACAGGTCTCTCCGAGTTCTGTGAGCCGCTCTAGCAAATTTATTGAACCAAAGGAGGGGGTGGTGGGAACCTCTGATTTATAGCCAGTTGGGTAGAAGGACAGGTGACATCATGGCCTTGGGATTGGCATCCTAAGTGCAGGGCAGCCTGTGGGACTGAGGCCGTAGCCTGTGGGATGCAACGCTGTCCCGGGCGGAGACAGTGAGAACTGAGCTGATCTGCAGGACGCCCAGCTGGTAGGGGAGAGCTGCCTGGCGGTGTGGGGAAGCAACCCCCACCACACTTTCAGGGCTTCTGAAAGTCTCTCCTTATCTAGGACAGTTGTCCCAGCTTTTGTTTTCCATCACGACATTGGCCTTTCAAAGAAACTGGGAAAGTTTTCCTGTAGAATATTCCATACTCTAAATTTGGTGCCATTTGGCTCGCTTCTCCAGCTTCTGTATTTTCTAGACCAGAAGCCGAGTCTATAGGCTTGGTTAGATTCGGGCTCCACTTTTTTGGGGAAGGATGTTTTATAGAAGTGCTTTCTGCTCCTCTTCGTATCTCATCTAGGGGCAAGTGAAGTCTGGTTGTCTCAGTCCAAGGGGGGCCACGAGGGACCAGCAAGTTCAGGGCTGAAGTGGCACCTGGTGATTTTACCATCTATTGATGATCAACATCTGGTCCACATGGGCCATGAAAGCCCATCCATTGTCGGAGGTCAGAACCACCCAGAAGGGCACCCCTGCGTTCCCCGTGGGGTCACCTGAGGAGGACGTTCAGGCTGCTTTGCAGCTGAGCCTCTCCCTCAGCCCATCCTTCTTCCTGCCCCTGCCGAGCACTCCCCAGGAACCATCCCGCACTCTCCTCTCTGTCTCAGAGTCCGCTTTCCGGAGACCCAATCCACTGCCCTGCAGCTGTCAACCTTGCCCAGGGTTTTGTAATTTCCTTCTAAGGTTGGTGTGAACTCATGGCTTTAATACATTCAGTGTGTTTCAATAAGTTGCAGCCATTATTTTTGATGCTTGAATTGTTCCATCTGTAGGGGGCTGACTGGTGGCCCCCAAATGATGTGTTCATGTCCTAATACCTGGAACCCGTGAATGTGACCTCATTTGGAAAAAAAGGTCTTTATAGCCGTAATTAGATTAGGGATCCCTGTAGGAGATCATCCTGGATTATCTAGATCGGCCTTAAATCCAATGACTTAAGTGTCCTTATAAGAGACATAGAAGAGACCAGAAGGCCATGTGACCATGGAGGCAGAGACTGGAGTGATGCAACCACAGGCCAAGGAGTACCTGGGGCCACCAGAGGCTGGAAGAGGCTGGAAGGACCCTCCCCTGAAGCTTCTAGAAGGAGCGTAGTCCTGTCGACAATTTGATTTCAGGCTTCTGGGCTCCAGACTATGAGAATAAATTTCTGATGTTTTAAGTGACTGAGTTTGTGGTAATTTGATGTGTCAGCCCCAGGACACTTAGGCACCATCTTGGCCCATGGGAGCCTCTTGAGGTTGACTCTTGTGTCCTCTTGACATGACCCTATGGCTTTACCCTCAACACTTTATTATGAAACATCTCAAGCAGACAGGAAAAGTTGGAAGAATTGTACATGAACACCCATATACCCAGCACCTGGATTTACAACTAACATTGTTATATTTGCTTTATCATGTGTCTATCCATCCATCTATCCACCCCTCAACCATCTTATGTTCTGGGTGGATTTCAAAGTCAACTGTAAACGTTTCCCCTAAGACTTCAGCATGCACACCATTCACTTTTTAACATGTTGTTCAATTTCCTTTTGAGGTAAAATTGCATTCAGTGAAATGCAGGAATCTTTTTTTTTTTTTTAAAGTTGGTACCTGAGCTAATCTGTTGCCAATCTTTTTCTTTTTTCTTTCTCCCCAAAGCCCCTCAGTACCTAGTTGTATATTTTAGCTGTGGGTCCTTCTAGTTGTGGCGTGTGGGATGCTGCCTCAGCGTGGCCTAATGAGCGGTGCCATGTCCACGCCCAGGATCCGAATTGGCGAAACCCTGGGCCACTGCCGTGGAACGCGCGAACTTAACCACTTGGCCACGGGGCCAGCCCCAATGCATGAATCTTGAGTGTCCCATCCCATAGTTTTGAGAACGCCTACACCTGTGTAACCCAAACCCCTATCAAAGTGCAGAGATTACCATCACTCCAGAAAGTTCGCTCCTGCCCACTCCCAGTCAGTTCCCATCTCCCCGCTGCAAAGGCAACTCTTCTGAATTTTTAGAAAACCGCATATTAATTTTTGCTTGTCCTGGAAGGTCACGTGAATGGAATCGTACTGTACGTATTCTTTTGTGTCTGCAGCTTGTGAGATTCGCTCATGTCACAGGTTTCAGCAATTTGTTCCTTTGTGTTGCTGGGGAGCATTCCACTCGATGGGTATTCCAGAGTTCATTTATCCACTCTTGTCGTGAACGCTGGGCTGTGAGCAACGTTTGGCCTTAATGACAGTTGGGGGTGTAATTGCTGGACAGGTGAATGTTTAGTTTTATAAGAATTTTCCAGAGTTTTCCCAGAGTGGTGGTTCTGTTTTATACCCCCTCCAACAGCGTGTGAACGTTCTGGCTGCTGCACGTTTCCAGCAACGTTTGATGCTGCACCAACGTCAGCCCTGAGAACGTCCTGCGCACCCCCTGCCCTGGAGTCTGCGTTTCTCCCCAGCTCTCGTTTCTTTCAGTGGTGACGGTACTCAGAGCCCACAGTCTAGGCGGCTGGTGCTCATTATCGCAAGGTTTCTATTGCTTCCAGGCTTCTTCAGTTATCAAAGTTAGGAGAAAAGCACTTTTTAAAAAAGGAAAAAAAAATCACTTTTTGACCCTCTTCTCAATTCAAATTTCGGATTTTTCATTGTGCTTTACCCCCTAGACTTTTTAAAGAGCTCCTTATGTAATCAGGAAAGTGAACCCTTTGTCTTATAAGCTTCAATTTTTTGCCCCCGTTCGTCATTTGTCTTTTGACTTTGCGTGCTTCCTTCCTCTTCTTTTCTTTTTCTCTTTCTCTCTCTCCTCCTTCCCTCTACACTCCCTCCCCGTCCCCGCTCCTTTCCTTGTCTGTTGCTGCCACGTGCGTGTTCCTTCCCACTCACAAGGTCGGGGAGCCCGTTTCCCAAGCACCATGGGACACGACTTTCTGCCAGGTGTATGGGGCAGGGTGGGAAGCGTTATTATCAGGGTTGAGGATCTCCCCTCACAGGGCCCGGGGGCCTTTCCATGCTCTTCCCGAAGTGCTAAAGGCTCTGGGCTTTGCTGATGTATTGGGATTTTGCCTCCTTCCCACCTGTCCCCATGTCAGTGGGCCTGGATCTGTGGGTCAGCGGACAGAACCTGGATTTCGCATCATCATGCATTTGGCAGGGCGAGTGGAAGTGCTGGAGGACCATGAGCGGGCAGGGCTGCCTTGGGGCCTGGGTCTAGAGGGCACGGCCGGCTGGTGGGCTCTGGTGCAGCACCATGGCCAGCTGCCAGCACGTGGGGAGCCCAGCCCCTGCACTCTCACTGCCCTGCCACCTCTCTTCTCACTGGTGCCTGCAGGGCTGGTGGGAGGCAGGTGGCTGCAGGCAGGAGCTCTGAGGCTGGGGTCTGCGAGGTCAGTGAGGGGCCACAGCTCAGTGTTGTCACTTCTAAAGTAGGGGGACAGTCTCAGCCCTGCCTTGCTGGCAGGTCTCCATGGACCTCGCCAAAGGGCCTGAGGGACTACGGATGTGATGCTGCTCTTAGACCCCTGGTGCTGGGGTCTCTGAGGGTCTCAGATGCCCAGCACCTGTCCAATTCTACACGCCTGAGCGCTAGGGACCCCGTGGTGCTTCCAACCCTATATGTCTAGGCTTAAGGCTCAGGGCCAGAGGGACCGTCTGCCTTCCCACGGGGGCCCATCTGTTGTCTGCTACTCCAGTCTTGGAGACCCCTCTGCCCAGCCTTTCCTCCTCGTGCTTCCATGTCTGTCCACGGCAGCCAAGGATGGGGAAGCGATCACTTTCAAAGTGATGGACTGGCCGGAGGGAGATCAGTGTGTGTCCGTGAGCGTCCAGTCTCCAGGCCTCCTGGCTGCCCACCAGGCCCCTTCTCCAGATCTGGTAGGACACTGGGCCGCCCACATCCTGCCCCCACCATCCCTAGATACTCCGGGCTCCATACTTGTCTCTCCTCAGCCAGGTGACAGGTGGCACTGGGGGGCAGCCAGAGAGCTGGCCTCTGGGCAGGGCCTTGCAAGTCCTAACCTGGGGGCCGGGGTCTTGGCCTTGGTCCAGCTGGCTGCAGCTCTGGGCCCAACGCCCTGGGCCAGTGAGGCTCAGGACCAGGCTGCCCCTCTGGCACCATAAGTTCTATCCTTCGAGCAAGACAGACCCTCTGCTGACATCATTGGTTCTGTCCTCTTTCTCCAGCTCAGCCCAGCGCCTGGCCCTCCCATGCCTCGTGCCCTGACCTTCCCCGCCTGCGGGTGCCTGACCCCTCTGTCTCTCCAAGTGGGCTGGAGCCACTGAGGGCAGCCTGACCTCGTCCGCACCTGTGTCCCTACTTGCTGCTGGTCGGAGGGTGACCACACCCAAGTCAGCAGGTCAACAAAGGAGAAAGTACAGAGGTGCAGGACCTGAGAGGGTGATACAGGGGCTGTGTGGAGAGGGGCAGGGGGCATCCGCTCAGATGCGGGGGAGCGTGTCTGAAGTTCTAGAATGGTAGAGCTGGGTGGACCTCGGACGTGAGCTGGTCCTAGCCCTTCCTTTCATGGAGGGGGATTCTGTGCCCAGGTGAGGAGTGCCCGGCTCAGAGCTGCCCTCCACCCAGCCCCTGGTGCCCAGGCCAGCATTGATTTTTTTTTTTTCCTTCCCAAAGCCCCCCAGTACATAGTTGTATATTCTTCGTTGTGGGTCCTTCTAGTTGTGGCATGTGGGACGCTGCCTCAGTGTGGTTTGATGAGCAGTGCCATGTCCGTGCCCAGGATTTGAAGCAACGAAACACTGGGCCGCCTGCAGTGGAGAGCGTGAACTTGACCACTCGGCCACAGGGCCAGCCCCAGCATTGATTTTTTTTTTTCAGTTCTTAAACATGTTTTTAAAACAAGACTTTTTTGTTTTTAGAGCAGTTTTAGGTTCCCAGACAAATTAAGAGGAAGGTACAGAGATTTCCCATATACCCCCTGCCCCGACATGTGCACAGCTTCTCCCATTATCAACATCCCCACCAGAGTGGTCCATTTGTTATGATCAGTGAACCTCCACCGACACGTCATAATCACCCAATGGCCACAGTTACATCAGGGTTCACTCTTGGTGTTGCACGTTCTGTGGGTTTGGACAAACATATAGACATGTATCCACCATTATAGTATCGTACACAGCAGTTTCACCGCCCTAAAAATCCCCTGTGCCAGTCTATTCATCCCCCACACACACCCCTGGCAGCCCCTGATCTTTTTACTGTCTCCATAGTTTTGCCTTTTCCAGAATGTCATAGAGTTGGAATCGCAGAGTATGTAGCCTTTTCAGATTGGCTTCACTTAGT
Organism: Equus asinus; assembly: GCF_041296235.1. NCBI lineage: Eukaryota > Metazoa > Chordata > Mammalia > Perissodactyla > Equidae > Equus > Equus asinus. The sequence continues at coordinate 84,582,784 of NC_091801.1, read as the reverse complement.
AACACGCATTTAAGGTTACTCCGTTTCTTTTCACGGCTTCATAGCTCATTTATTTTTGGCACTGAATGATATCCTGTTGTCTGGATGGACCACGTTTATCTGTCCATCACCCACTGAACAGTGTCTTGGTTGCTTTTGGGCGACTATGAACAAAGCTGCCATGAACCTCCGTGGGCAGGCTTCTGTGAGGACACAAGTGTTCAGCTCCTTTGGGTAAACACCAGCACTGAGGTTGTCCCCCAAACGTCCATCCCCCTCCTCTTGGTGATGCACCACCCCAGGGCCCAGCTCTGGGGAGCGGGGCTCAGGTCGAGATCATCGCTGGTGCCTCGCCTGTCTATGGTGAGTTCAGTGGGCTCCTCACACCACCGGGCCCAGTGGAGTGAGGGGGCTTCTGGGATCTTTGGGAAGTGCCCCTCCTCCCCATAGACAGGGAAGCAGATCCACCACCCCGAGTTCTCGGCAGCCAGGTGGTAGCCCCCTAAGGAACCAGGTTTGGGATGAAGCCTATATGACCGAAGACAGAGCAGAGAAATGGAAAGAAATAGGGTCCTGGGTGCCATCACTGAGCAGCTGAACCTAAGTGACCCCAGACCCCATCGCCCTGGACCTCCGGCTCCTTCCACCAAGGGATCCGCTGAATTGTGCAAAGAACCAGTTTCCGACTCATTCACGCTCTCTATGGCGACTTTGTCTTCTATTCCATTAATTTCTGCAATTGTCTTTATTTCCTTCCTTCTTCTTTCTTTAGGTTTATATTGCTCTTTCTCTAACTTCTTGAGATGGATGCATGGCTAATGAATTTTCAGCCACCTCTTCTACTATTCGCATTTAAGGCCAGCATCTTCCTGCTGAGGTGAACGTACTGTTGTGAAGTGACCTTCTTTATCTTGAGTAATTATTTTTGCCCCCAGGGCTCTTCGTCTGCTGTGAATACAGCCCTGGCAGCTCCATCCTTCCTCCAGCCTTACACTGTACGCTCTCTCTGGTAAACAGCATACACTGGGCTTTCTTTCCAGGAGGACAGCCTGTCTTTCCATTGGAGATTTTCATCCTTCTACAGGTAATTCAATTGCTGATAGAGCTGGGATAAAATCTTTAACTTGTGTGCTTTCTGCCCATCCTGCCTGTCTTTGCTCTAAGATGCTCCTTCCAGATACTTCCTATCCACCCCAGAAGGCCCCCCACACGCCCACTCCTCCGATGCTCATGCCTCTGCCTCTGCCACTATCTCTGCTCCAGGTCACCATGCCCCCTGCCGTCCTGGTCAGTCCCCTTAGCGGAGGACATGGGTCCAGGGGTTCAAGGGCTTCCATTCTACCCTGCTCCTCAGCCAGTGTGGACGCCCCACAGCAAGTGTGGATACCCCATGATGAGTGTGGGCTCTTGGGTTCTTCACCTTTTCACCTCCAATACCCTTTCCCTCTGCTTCACCCCGCCAACCCCTCCCACGGTCACATCAGCACAGCCACTCTTGGCCACCCACATCTCTGCCTCCAAACCCTGACCCTGAAGGGTGAGATTGGAAGGTGGGACGATGGGAGCCATGCGGGATGCTTCTGTGTTCTCTGAGAGTTAGGACGTGAGAGCATGATCCCAGAGGAAGGACAGGGAGGGGAGGGTCCTGCCGCCCAGCCTCTGCCTGCCTTCTTGGACCTAATCAGACACCTCACCCATGTCCTTCACCATCTGCCCCCTCCTGGCTTCCTTCCTTCTTCAGTCCCAAGGCTCAGTCCCTTGGTCCATGCCATCAGCTCCCTTTTTCCTGGTGAATGGCACATTCCAGTCCCAGTGCACCTCTCCTCTGCAGCCCCAGGACAGCTGATGTCCACTGGGGAAAATTACAGACCCAGCCGACTGGCCTCAAATCTCAGAGGGTCTGTCGCGCCCTGCAGCCCTTCCACCAGGCTCCAGCGGGCTTGTTCCTCCTGCAGGCTGGCAGCCTCTTTACACCCGCTTCTCACCTGTCCTGTCCTCAGATGACACCCTAGAACACAGGAGACCCTCCTCTGCCAGCACCCACCGCCACGCTGCCTGCCCCTGCCTGGCCCCTCCTGGCCGGCCCGTTGCCACAGAGAAGGTTCCCTGCTCCCAGCAGACACGAGTCCCATTCCTCTTCCCTCAGGTTCTCAGACTTTCTTCTGTGGCACCTCCCACCCCTGGCATCACCCAGCCTCCCCTGCAGTGTGCACACCGCCACCAGGATCCCAGGGGCACCCCCCTGCCCCACCTCCTGCCCCCTGCCTGTCCCGGGGGGTGGTGCCCTCTCCTCCCTCCCCTCTGCTCCTCTCGCCTCTGCCATCCTTTGGCCAAGTCCATGGATATTTCTCTGTCCTCATTCCCCTGGCCTTCTTGGGACACACAGTGCAGCGGCCGCTCCCACCCGGAGGCCCCCTTCTTACTCTGTGATGGGGTTGTGCCCATTTCCCTGCTGCACCTTGTAGCCCCGATGCTGGCGCATCTTCCCTGCCAGCTTCTCCCACAGCGCTCCTGCTGGTGACCCATCCTTTCCCTAACGCCATCTCCAGGCACATCCTCCTGACTCCTCGGGCACACTGACCATCTCCACGTGCCTGAGACCGGACACCTGAATGCCCTCCAAACCCCTCCCTTCCTTCCTGATACACTGTCTTCCCCACCTACCCAGCAGTTCAAGAACAACGAGTAAGGCCTCGCTATGCCGCCTTCCTTCTTTTCCTTGAAATGCAACTGACCAGCTCCTTCCATCGCCCTACCCCACACCTCAGACCTGCCCCTTTCTGTGCTCCGCATCTCTCCCCTGGAACAGAGGAGAACTTGGAAACAATTCTGAGCAGGAAGAAAAATATTTTTACTTGCACTTGTTTGCAAGGGAGCCTGACCCCTGGGATCCTAAGCACAAAGGATAAAGGATGCAGCAAGAATTTAAGGGACAACCCCCAGAGGTCCAGCTCGTTTCTCTCACTGATGAGGAGGCAGCAGCGTCCTCCACTGACTCTCATCCCTGTGGGGCCTCTACTCGCCGCAGACGTCAGAATCACGGGTTTGTTTTGTAAGGGTGTCAGCCCCGGTGAAGGTCTGGTTGACCTGGGCTGAGTCTTCCTCTATTTAGGGTTCCAGTGCTCCACAGGGTGTTACATCTATTTGTGGTTCATCCCAGGATTCGATGTGTTTTTCTGAGTCTGATGCTCGGTCATGTTGGCCACAGGGCAAGGGGCCTGGGGTCCCCAGGGCTGGCCATGGAAGATGCCTCCTGAGTGCCTATGTGAGAACAGACCCCCTAATGGTGACAGGGGGATGTGGGACACCCAGGAGTGTCCACGTGGGGTGGACTCCCTGTGACTCAAGGTGTTTGCATATCAGGATGAGGTCGAGGCCCAGGGGCTCCCCCTCCCTGGCCTCGGTGGCATCCTGGGGTGGGGCTAGGTGGGGGTGGCTGTGGTCGCTGAGCCCACTCCTAGAGCTGATGCATCCATCCACGATGTCTTCCCTTTCAGCGGTTCTGGGACCTGAGTCCAGGAAGCACAGGCTTCTCATAGGCGACCCCAAACCCTGAGAGCTGGCCCCAGCCAAGACTGCACTCTGGGAGCACTGGGCTGCAGGCCACCCAGGGAGAGGGTCGGACAGGGAGACGGGGGGCTTCTTGTCCTGAAGCCTCCTGAGAGGAGGGGGCAGATACCCCTTAAATGTTCTCTGGAACCTGCTTTGCTGGATCCTGAGCTGGTACAAGGAACTGAAAGGAGGACAGTGGCTGAAGCTGAGGGTGAGGGGATGAGAGGTGGGAGATGAGGCAGAAAGGATCGGCACCAGACCTGCAGGTCCTTGTGGGCCACATGGGGCCTTTGGACTCAATCTTGAGCACAACCAGAAGCTCCTGAAGGGTTTAAACAGGGAAGTGACCCAGTCACCTGGATGTCTGCTGAGGCCCCTCGGGCTGCCCGGGAGCATGGGCTGGGGTGGGTGGGAGGGGTGCAGGGAGCCCAGGTGGGGCCCTAGTAGGGCTCCACGGGAGTGACAGTTAGGCCTGGATCAGGCAGGACCTGGGAGGACGAGAGATGGACAGAGTCTTCCCAGAATGCTGCTGGCCCTCACAGGCGGTCGGACCTGGCTTGGTCTCCTCTCTGGCCCTTGGCCCCTGCCCACCTGCCTCTCCCGTTTAGCTGGGGCCACCCTCGGCGAGCCCTTCCCCAGGGATGGGACCCTCCTTGTGCTGCCCCCAGCCCCAAAGGGGACCCCTGGGAGCTCTGCTCCCTCCAGCTTGGGGCGGGTCAGCTGTCTGCCCCTCCCTCCCACGGCTCTCCGCCCCAGATGGGTCTGCGTGTGAGGTGACATGACCATGAGCATCCCTCTGCCACGTGCCCGGGCCCAGAGGCATCCCTTGGTGCTCAGCACCTCGCGTGGACAGGCAGCGGCCAGGGTGGGTGAGGCCGGGCCGCCTTCCCTTGCTCACGGGGCCTGTTACACCAGGGAGTTGTGTCCTGAGGCAGCTGCAACAGATCACAAATTTGGTGGCCTTGATGACAAAGAGGTTCCGGGGGAGGAGCCTGCCTGACCCTCCAGTGCCCGCGGCTCTAGGCTTCCTTGGCCTGTGGCCGCCCCACTGCAGGTCTGCCTCCCTTGTCACGTGGCCTGTCCCTGCGTGTCTGTGCCTCAAGTCTCTCTATCCTTTATCTCATAAGGACACCCCCCAGGGACCCAGGATCCACCCTAAATCTGGGATGACCTCCTCTCAAGGTTCACAGCTTAATCCCATCAGCAAAGACCCTTCCTCCCAATAGGGTCACAGTCACAGGTGCTGGGGATTAAGACTCAGACATCTTTTTTGGGACCACCATTCAGCTTAGCACGCACCCTGCCCCCGCCCCCCCCTCCCCCACTATTCTGGGGGCTCCTGGGGGTCAGGAGCTTTCTCCCTCTCTGATTTCCGCCGCCCTTCAGGAAACGTTTGATATGGGACCAACACAGTGTCCCTGTCGACCCTTGGCTGGCCCTCTCGGTGAGGCAGGGCCGTGTTTTGGGAAACGCCCCTTCTTTGTAACCGGGCCTGTGGCTGCATTCACAACCTCCGCCGGCTCAGAGGGATTCTGACCATGTCAGCCAGGAGTACAAGGCCGGCAGCTCTGCAGCCCGTCTCCCCGTGACCCCAACCTCGGCCCCCTCCCGCTGGGGCCTGACCCAGAGGCTTTTGTTGGCTTCAGAGCTCCAGACGCCTGGCAGCCCAGGGCGGAGAGTGGCGGCCTCCGACGTCGTCCCTGATTCTGATCACCTGGGAGGTGGCTCTGCTGTGGGCGGCCCGGACCCTGAGCATAACGTGAGACTTGGGCCACAGCCACACAGTCATCCCAGGCTGCGGGATGACAGCGTCCCTCACCAGGATCTGGCATCTGGGCCAGGTCAGGCTTGGAGGAGGGCCAGCTGTCACCAGCTCCGTGCAGAGGTTGTCCAGACAGAAAAGGCCAGGGCCCCACACTGGCGTGTTCTGCTCTCATTCCGTTACAGAAAGCGCTTTCTCCTGCTAATCACGACAGACTGTTACTCCCGTTTCCAAAAATCCTGATAGGGTGAAACTGGCCCACTTGCGTTGGGAGGAAGGCAGAGCAGCTTGGAAACAGCCGGGAATCTCTGTCTCCCTGGCAACCAAGCCCAGCGTGGGGAGAACCCGGCTCTTTGCTCTCCGAGGAGCAGGCCCAGAGCTGCATCCTCAGGGGCTGGCCCCTGACCCCTCAGACGTTACTCCTAGGACATCTGGCAGCTGACTCCTCCTGCCACGATGCCCAAGCCAGGCCTGACCCACCTGTGTTATCTTTTGCTGTACAACAAGTTACCCCAAAACTGAGAGGCTTAACACAACACCATTTATGCTCTCATGGTGCCTGTGGGCCAGGAATGCAGATGCTGGGCCTCGGGCTCACGTTCTCTCTCCAGCTTGCTGTCAAGCTGTCAGGTGGGGCTGCGGTCTCATCTGAGGGCTCGACTGGGTGGACATCCACTTCCAAGCTCCCCCATGTCGTTGTTGGCAGGCCTCTGTCCTTGTCGTGGGGGTCCCCACCATGGGGCTGCCTCCCGACGCGGCAGCTAGCTTCCCCCAGGATGAGCCACCTGAGAGCGAGAGCGAGTCCACGTCAGAAGCCACTGTCTTTTTATAACCTAATCTCAGAAGTGACATCCAGTCATTTCTGTCCCAATCTCTTCACCAGGAGCGAGTCTGTAAGTCCAGCCCATGCTCAAGGGGACAAGATGCATGAGGATGAGAATACCAAGGGGTTCTGAGAGCTGTCCACACACCCAGGCCCAGATGTGGGGGGCTGGCTGCCGTGCCTGAGGCGTGCGGGGGCCTTCCAAGTGTCTGCACAGAAATTTGTCAGATTCCTTCTCCAGCAGTGGACTGACTGTGGTCAGCAGGGGCCCCATCAAGAGACACCCTGAAGCACCCCCTGCCTGGGCAAGGATTCCAGAATCCAGCTGACCAAGAGGGACAGAGGCTGGCCTTGTGTCAGGGCACCAGGAATGTCTGTCCCCCTCTCCCCTCCACCCCATGGAGAAGGCGGTGTGAAATCTGAAATGGACATGTCAGTTCTACCATGGATGGCCGGATCCGGACGCTGCTGGCCTCCACACGGCCTGAGCGACCCCTCACCCTTCCCCCTCCTACTCCTCCTGCCTCTCCTCCCTCCCCGTTCTCCTCGCTCCCTTGGCTCCTCCCTCAAACACTCCTGCACTGTCCTCCAGGCCCCCTCAGTGTCTCCTGCAGAGAGGCCTTGTCCACGCCGCCGGCTTCCTCTCTCTGGACCCCTCCTCACGCTCTGTAGCCACCTTTCTATTTGCCCTGTCGTCCCCTGCCTGCCTTCCCTCCCTGGAATGTCAGCTCCACAGGACAGGGATCCTCTCTACTGCTGTCACCCTGTGCCAGCCGTACCTGGCACGCAGCGGGGCGTGACTGCTCCCAACTGAATGGCTGACTGTGCAGATGGTGGCGACCCCTCACGCTGCCCAGCCTGGGCTGGATGCCTAGTGCTTACTTTACCCATGGTGCCTTTGTGGCCCTCAGAACGCTTTCACGTGGTTACTGGCATCACCCCCATTTTACAGACAAGGAACTGAGGCTCAGAATCACACAGCGTACCCTGAGTGTGGTCCCGGGCTGCCTGCATCCAGAGCCTGGGTCTTGCCTTTGTGCGTCTTGCCTCTGCCTTAGGAAAGAAGCCCCGGATGAGGCTGGCCATGGGGACATACGAAATGCCCGCAAGAGCTCATAACAGAACCATGTGCAGAGTCGGGGAGAGACAGGGCCGACGTGCCGGGACTGAGTTCTCAGGGAGTGTGTGAGTGAGTGTACGAGTGTGTGCATGTGTGCAGGTGTGGCGGTGTAAATGCACGAGTAACGCGAGAGTGAATGTGTGTGTGCTGCGCATGCATGTGTGTGAACGTGGGGCGTGCCTGTTACTGTGATCATGTGTGTGAGTGCGTGAGTGTCTGCGCACACAGGCAGCTGGGAGGCGAGGAGGCCTAGTGCACTGCCTTCCCCAGCGGGGGACCTGGTGGTCCCTCGAGCCCGGGTGGGGTGTCCCGGCCCAGGCCTGGGGCTGCAGGTGGGTCTCAGGCCCAGAGGCAGGCTTTGTGCAGCTTGAGCTCCTGGTGGCCATTTCCTCAGCGTCGGTACTTTCACGAACTTCTTACACTGCGGGGAGGGTGCTCTGGAGCAGACTTGGGCTTCCAGAAAGTTCATGCGTCTTTAAGGAGCCGCGCATGCTGAGACACGGCCGTGGGCAAGGGCAGATACAGGTGTGGCGGCGTGGACCCTGGCGCGAGGCGCGGGCCTGGCAGAGGCTGCGTGCTGGTTGCGGGGCGGCGGGGCGTGGTCTGCGCGAAGGGCTCCAGGAGGCACGGTGCGCTCGGGGAGGGGCTGGGAGGACTCGAGATCCCACTCGCGCTGCGTGTCCAGGGCCCCCGGAGGGCCAGTCGGGGGAGCTGGGGGTGCCCGCGACAGTTCACAGCATGAAGGCAAGGGCGGGGCAGGAGGATTCGGGGGGTCGATGGGGAGGCGGGGGGTGTGAGAGCAGGTGGTGCGGGGACACAGGGGGGACCCAGTGCGGCGTCTCTGCGGGAATCTGTCTCTGATGGCCTCCACCCTCGACACGGGGAGGGTGGGGAGGAAGGTGGCATGTGGGAACGGTACAGGAGGCAGACGCTGGAGGCAGAAATGCCACAGGGTGGCGGCCTGGAAGGAGTTGGCTGTCCCACGGATCCGCTCGGGGATACACACATGCAGACCTGGGCAGGGCCGGGGTGGGGGTGTCTCGGAGGGGCAGGCGGGCTGTGAGCAGAAGCTGAGGGAGAAGTAAAGTAGAGGGGCAGGTGGGGTGGGGAAGGGAGGGGCGGGACCTGGAAGCCGGGACATTGGGGCTTTGCTGAGGGCCTTGTGGGTGAGGTCTGGTGGGGGGCTACCCTGGGAGACGTGGAAGCGGTTGGCGTAGCCTGGGGGTGGGGTGGCAGCAGGAACAGTGGGACTAGAGAAGAGAAGGGGCCCCTGGGAGAACCCTTGCTGGGACTCTAGCCAAGGTGGGCCTGGCGGACGTGAGTGGACGATAGATAGGCAGACAGCCAGCCAGCCCCCGGACTCATGGTCACTGGGGTCCAGGCGGAACAACAGGCGTGAGCTCTCATCAGCCTGAGGAAGGGCGGGCGCTGGTGTCAGGCCCTGGTTTGCATCTTAGCAAGAAGGGCCGAGTGCTTGGGGCTGGGCCCCACGGCTGCCCAAGTGGTGCCTGGGGACCCCTCCCCTGTCTCTCCACTCTCTCCCCCGAGATGGCATCTGTTCCCTTTGTGCTGACCACGCTGTGTTGATGTCTCCCGCCCAGACCCTCCTCCGAGCCCATGTGTACCTGAGGTCCCTGGGTAGGGCCTCCCGGCTGTCTCAGACTCAGGAAGGTGCTTTAGCACCCGCGGGGGAGCTGCTCTCTCCGTCCTCCAGGCCTGGACCCATCGGCTTCCTGAGCAGGGCCTGGGAGGCAGGTGTCCTGGACAGACATCGCCAGGTCTTGCGAGCCCCGTCACCTACTCCACTTCTACCGCCATCCCCTGATCTCAGCCACCGTCCTCCTCACTGACCTCTGAGCTCCATTCTGGAAGCTTTCGGTCCATTCTCCACTCAGCGGCCACAGGGATCGTCTGAAACGTAAGGCAGTGGTGTCTGCCCCTCACCTCAACCCTTTTCATTCCCATTTCTGCAGACCTTGCCAACCACTGACCTCGAAGCCGTTCCCAGGCTCTCTTTCCTTCGTCCATCTTCCTTTGATGATGAGAGGAGGGCCAAGAGAGCCAACCAAAAGGGACCAGAGCCTCGATGTCAGGACCTACGAGTCCCACCAGCTCTCCCTCACCTTGGGGGGAAGCCACTCCTGCATCGGTCACAGTTCTCCACGGAAGCGGAACCAACGGGATGCAAATATATAGAGAGATTTCTTTCAAGAACTGGTTCATGTGATTACGGAGGCTGGCAAGTCCAAAATCTGCAGGGTGGGCCAGGAGGCAGGAGAGTCAGGAAGAGTCGATGTTTCAGTTTAAGTTCAAAGGCTGCTGGCAGAATTCCCTCTTACTCGGGAAAGGTCAGTCTTTTGTGCTATTCAGGCCTTCAACTGACTGGACGAGGCCCACCCACAGCATGGGGGGCAACCTGCTTCACTCAGAGTCCACTGATACAAATGTTAACCTCATCCAAAGACATCTTCACAGAAACATCTAGAATAATGTTTGACTGAATATCTGGGCACCCCGGCCCAGCCAAGTTGACAGATAAGATTAGCCATCGCATTGGATAAGTATTTTGTCACTTGCAGTGTGAAGACTTCCCAACCAGTACACTGAGGTGCTTAGGACACAGTCCGGGGTCTGTACTGGGATTTCAAAGCCACCTGGGGTCTGATATTGGCCCACTTTTCTAACCTCATCTCCCTCTAATCTCCCTGGACCGCCGTGTGCCAGGCACGCTGACCTCCTTTCCAACTCTAACGTGGCACAGGTTGACCCTGCCCTGTGAAATGCTCCCCCTGGCCCTTTTGCTGGTTACCCTCGAAACCCCCTCTGCCTCCTCAGCATCTGCACACAGTCTCTGTGCAGACGACCAGAGCTGCCTCCTCAACAACGAGGGTCCCCGGACTCTTTGACTCCACCACCCCTCCCGGGCCACGGGCTGTTGCCGTCCTGGGTCCTGTTCAGTCTGTTAAAACCTCACACAGGAGACCTTCTCACTAGCTTATATGACAAACAATTTAGATTTCCCTTCTTTTTCTTTTTAAGACTGTTTTTTGTTTTTTTTCCCTCCACAAAGCCCCAGGACACAGCTGTATATTCTACTTGTAAGTGCTTCTAGTTCTCCTACGTGAGCCACCACCACAGCGTGACTGCTGACGGATCAGTGGTGTGGTTCCGTGTCCGGGAGCCAGGCCCAGGCTGCTGAAGCCGTGAGTGCCAACCTTTAGCTGCTCGGCCCTCAGGGCTGGCTCTAGATTTCCCTTCTTGAAAGCCAAGTTCTTCACTCACAATTCCTTCTTGCGTTCCTGCCCGTCCTCTGGAACACTTCCTCTTGAAGCGCATTCTTTAGGAGTTCCTTTAATGAAAGGTTGTTAGTGGTGAACTCTCAACTTCTCTGATTTATCATTGATCTGAAAACATTTATTTGTCTAAACTTTTATCTGAAGAATGTATTTTGTATTTATTTTTGGAAAACAGTGTATAAAATTCTTAGTAGGCAGTTATTTCCCTCTGAGCACTTTAAAGATGCTATTTCACTGTCATTTGGCCTCCTCTGCCGCTGTTGAAATTCTGCTGTCAGCCTAGCTGCTGTTTCTTCAGAGTCGATCCCGTTTCTCTTTGGCTATTTTAAAGCTCTTCTTTCATTTTTGGTGGTCTGCAGTTTCACTATGTTGTACATAGGTGTGAATTTTATTTTTATTTATTCTATTCAGTTTTCATTATAGTTTTCAGCAAATACTTCTCTCTCACCAGTTCTGGAATATTCCCAGGCATAATCTTTTCAAATATTGACTCTTTTTCCTTTCTGACTTCAACCAGACTTATATTAGCTCTTGGCACACCATCTTTTGTGTGTCTTAATTTCTCTTTGCTATGTTCCATCTCTTTATCCCTGGTGCCACATTCCTCATAATTTCTTTAGATTTATCTTCCAGTTCACAAATTCCCTCTTCCACTTTGTCTAATTTGCTCCCTAACACGTTTGTGAAATGGTTTCTGTTTTTTTTAAAAAACAGCTTTATTGAAGTATAATTCACACACCATAAAATTCAGCCTTTTAAAGCCTACAATTCAGTGGGTTTTAGTATATTCACAGAGTTGTGCAATCATCAGCACTATCTATTTTTAGAACACTTTCACCACTGGGAGAGCCACCCCTTGACCATGAGTAGTCACTGTCTACTCCTCCCCTCCCCCAGCTCAAGGCAACCACTCATCTATTTTGTTTCTCTTGGATTTTTCTATTCTGGACATCTTCAGAGAAACGAAACCATACAATATAGCTTATTTTATGACTGGCTTCTTTCACTGAGCATAATTCTTTCAAGGTTTCTCCTGACATTATAATTTCAATAAAAAGTTCTTCCTTCTAAAGGTTCTGTTCTTTTCAGTAAAGCATGGTCAGTGTTGACAGTGTCTCCTTCCTTCCTTTAATATGTCTTAAACTGACAAGACATTAATTTTATATTCTATACCTGATACGCTCCATTTGGAAAGTTTGTGGGGGTTTAAATCTGTTACTTGTCATTGTTTCTGCTGTGTCTTACTGTGAGGGCTTATTTTCTCTGGATGTTGGCTGATTTTTGACTGTGAACTCATATCTGAATTCCATTGAATCTGCGGGAACCCCAGTCCCCAAGTTCAGGTTGCTTGTCTGTTCCTTTGCCTTCACTCTGTGGAGTGGCAGTGGAGCAGTGAGGTGTCCATCCTCTGGAGTCAGGCTGCTTATGTCCCAGCATCGGCTGTCACCTGGTCACTGTGTGACCTTGGGTGGGAAGCTCAACCTCTCTGAGCCATGTTTTCCTTAACATAATATGGGGATGATAATAAATATCAAGTGTTTAAAACAGAACACATAGTATGCGCGTAATCAATGCTAACTATGATGAGCACACCTTGCAGTGACATATTAGTGACAGTCATTTCTCTAACGTAAGACGCAGGGAGGCAGAAACCCTCTTCTACCTTCTCACAGTGTTGCCCAGGGCCTAGGGCAGCGCTAGCCAACAGAGAGTACCCTGTAGAAATGTGTTGGACAAATGAAGGCAGGACGAAAAGGAGCGACCTCCAACATTTGCACGGCAGCTGTGGCTTATCCAGTGCCCTGCAGAGCCGGACTCCAGGCACAGGGGACGGCAGGCGCAAAGGCACTGCACCTCAGACGCTTTCTGGAGCGGGAAGAGACACCTAAAGCTGCGAAACCGGCCGAGGCGGGTGCAGAGGGCCTTGAATGCCGGGACCAGCACTTGGGACTTGCCCTCTGTGGGTGGGTGTGCTTGGAGACAGCGGTCCTAGGGGGTTGCGGCTGCTGGGGGCGCGTCTTGGGTGCTCGCGGGAGGAGAACAGCCTGGAACAGTCGGAACCCGGGATGGGAAGCGGAGGGGCCCCAGGGCTGAGCGTCTGTGACCCGGGACCCGCGCAAGCTCCGCGCTCATTAGTTACCTCCCTCCCTCTCTGCGTCTTTGTGCACTTCGCTTCCTTTCGCAGTAAACGTTCTTCCGAGAAATTCCAAGGGGATCTCAGCCAAGCGGAGGGGGAAGGGATCCTGCTCTCGCCTGGGTAGGGGAAGGTGGGATGGGGGAAGGGCGCAGGGGGAGCGGCGGAGGGAGCGGGAACCGGAGAGGGCTGGCGCGGGGGCGAGCGGGGCACCTGCTGGCGAGGGGGCGCAGGACGGCCCGGGACCGCGACCTGCAGTAGGCCCCGAGCCCCGACCCCCGATCCCCACCCGCGCGTCTCCGCCGCCCCCGCCCCCGCGCGGCCCCCGCCCGGCTCCGCCCCGCCCCTCGCGCGGGGTCCGCGTCTGCGGCTGCGTCCCCCGAAAGACGAGGCTGCGCCCGGGTTCCGGTCCGCAGGGAGACCGAAGGGCACCGCCGCCCGCGCCCCAGAGTGCCGACACCCCAGGGATGTGAGTGCGCCCCCGACTCGAGGCCCGCGCTCCCCGCCTCCATCCGCGGTGAGCGCCGAGGCACGCGGAGCGGGAGGCGAGGGGCGGGGGCTCGGCGCGGGGTTCCCGGCCCCCCAGCCCAGGGGTGGGGGTGGGGACGTGGCGCGCGCCCCTCCCCCTCGGCAGGTACTGTTCGGTCGCACCTTGTCCTACCCTTTCCTCTCCGGACACACCCACCGATCCCCAGGGTGGAGAAGTCTCGCCCCCGAGCCCCCCATCCGACAGGTGACGAGCGCGGTGGGGGCGTTTCGGGCTGTCACCCCGCCGGAGAGGGCAGATCTCTTCTCTTTGGAGGCGATGCTGTGATGGTGGACGCCCTGGGGGATGGGCTGGGGGTGGGGCTTTCCGAGCTCCCAGACGACCCCCGGCCTTGGATTCCCCGGAGGAGGTTGCGTCCGCAGGCCAGAGAAGGGGAGGGTCCTTCGGGCTTGACAGCGGCCTGGGTCGCCTGAGCGAAGCTTCTCTCTGCCAGGCCTGCGCCCCAGAAGACCCCCACCCACAGCCCCTGCGCTGTCCTGAGGCCCGCCTGGAGCATGCTGCCTGCAGCCATGAAGGGCCTCAGCCTGGTACTGCTGGCCGCCCTGCTGTGCTCTGCGCCCGGTGAGTCTGGGGGCGGCCCGCGGGGTGGGCCGGGTCGCCTGGAGAGCCCGAGGCGGCTCTGGAGAGAGACAGGCTGGGGGGCCACCGACTCCGACGGTAGCCGTGAAACCCACACCGCCTTCCGGACCCCTGCGACCCCAGCCCGGCCCTTGCCCCTGTCACCCTGGCTCACGCTGCTCCAGCTGCAGCCACGCGGGTCCCTCCCGGCCCCTGAGGGCGCCGAGCGCTCTTCCGGCCGGGCCTTCCCCCAGCAGCTCGTCTGTCCTTCGGGGATGTCTGCTCTCAGTGCAGGGCTTCTTGTGCTCCATCACTTCTCAGAGCCCCACCTGGCCTCCCATCCAGTGTGGTTTGGTTTTTGTAGCTTGCAGCCAACCTAACCTTGGGGCATGTGTGCTTAGGGGGTAGTAGAGAGTGTAGGAGGGCACCATGGGTGTGAGATATGGGTGCCTGGGGGTGTGTGTGTGCATGTTTATGAGGCCAGGCAGGGGTCATGGGGATTTCCAGAGTCCCGCTGGTGGGACCCTCCCCTGGAACTGCCCAGAAGGCTCACAGATCCTCCCAGGCCTGTCCTCCAGGTGCCCGTCTGGCCTGGTCACTCCTGGCCAGGGGGTGCCCGGCCTCCTGCAGCCGTGTGGTTCTCCTAGGAATGCCTATAGCAGGCAGCGGGGAGGATGCAGGGGGCTGGCCGGCCTGCCCCCCCCCGGTTGGTGTGATCATGCTCCTCCTCGTGCCCCACACAGCACAGGGCCTGTGGTGCCAGGACTGCACGCTGACCACCAACTCCAGCCATTGCACCCCAAAGCAGTGCCCGCCGTCGGACACAGTGTGCGCCAGTGTCCGCATCACCGACCCCAGCAGCAGTAAGTCAGGACTGGGCCCGAGTGGGGAGAGGGCAGGGGTGCCATCTGAGCTTCTCTGGCTGGGCATGAGAGCGGGTGCCTGTCTCTTCCTGGTCCTGGCTGGGTCCTGGGCATGAGGCAGAGGGCCCAGGTGGAGTCTAATGCCCAACTTCCCACTTTTTCCCAGGAAGGAAAGATCATTCCGTGAACAAGATGTGTGCCTCATCCTGTGACTTCGTTAAGCGGCACTTTTTCTCAGACTATCTGATGGGCTTCATTAACTCTGGGATCTTAAAAGTAGAGGTGGACTGCTGCGAGAAGGATTTGTGCAACGGGGTGTCCGGGGTGGGGGGCAGCCCCTGGGCCCTGGCCTGGGGGCTCCTGCTCGGCCTAGGGCCTGCCCTCCTCTGGGCTGGGCCCTGAGGTCCCCTCCCTCCCACAGGGCTTCTGAGCTTGTTCCGCGGAGCCGGTGGTTGCCCTCTCCCCAGCCTGGCCTGGCTGGGGCTGGGGCAGCCTTGGCCCAGCTCCGTGGTCTGTGGCCCTCGCCCCTCCCCGAGATGTGAGACCTCCCTGTCTCTCTACCAGCGTCGAGTCCCAGCCAGCAGGACATCTCCGGGAAACCAGGCATTGGGCAGGAGGCCTGGGGGGTGAGGGCAGGGGGCTGGGACCCCCAGCTGTCTGAGGGGAAGCCAGGCTGAGCCAGGCCCAGTCCAGCAGCCTGGCTGTGAGGGCATCTTCTATGGAGAAATAAAGTCACTTTTGAGTTCGGAGACCCAGGTCTGAGTCTGGGTGTTGGGGGGTGGGGGCGTTCCTGGCAGAAAGCAGGGAGTAAGGTGCTGAGAACAGGCAGGCACTGGCACCCTTGGGGGCCGTGGGGTGAGCTGGGCTGCCTGGGGGACCCAGGGTTCGGTAAGGTTTGGGAGCAGCCAAGGGGCGGTTAGAGTGAGAGGAACAAGATCACAGGGTGGGCCTGAGGGCGAGTCCTTACAGCCATGTGCGCGTGCCCTGTGGACGCCGGACACGCACACAGGCTGACACTAGCACACACACAGCCATGCCTGCAGAGTGGTACACTCCACCTCCACGCTGTCATCTTTACACGTTCACACACTGAAACAGTTACATCACACCAGCTCATGAGTGGTGTGCCCCACTGTGGGCACACCCACACATCTCCATGTTTGTGTGCACACTGCTCTCGAGTTCGCAGGGTCCTGCGCACGTGGGGACACACAGACACGCACGCCCCGTGTGTGGGTCTCCTCTCGCTCTTGCTCTCACTTGCTGTCTCTCAGCCTCGAGGGTGGTCATCCTTGGGGGCCAGCTCCCCTGAGAGCTGTCAGGGCTGCTCCAGGCTCTGGCGAAACCCTTGCTTCCCAGACTCCGCTTCTTAACCAGACGTCCCCTGCCCCCGCCCTGAGCTGGGTGCCACTGTGGGCAGGGTCCTGAAGGCCAGCCCCCTGACTAGGGGCTGAGGAAGCCCACCCCCTGTGGGGGATGCTTCAGGTGGGAGGAGGCAGACGAGGCCCAAATAGGTGAATCCTAGCGTTCTGCTTTTCCGGGTCCTTCCTGCTCCAGGGCGGGCTTATGATTTCGTCCCTGCACCCTGAGTCCAGCGCAACCTCCCACACCCGCTGGCCGTGTGGCTTGTCCTGCGGCCCAGGCTTGCTGTGTGACACTTGGTGGCTGCTCTAGGCTTCTCATGGGGTCTGGTCTTTGGCCAGATCTTCCTTGTCTCTCTCTGGCTGCCTCAGGCTCTGGTCACTCGTGGGTCCTGGGCTCCTTGGAAAGAACAGTGGTTTCACTGAGAGCTGGCCTTGGCATTCCTCCTGGGGCTCCTCTGCATGAGTGAGGGGATCCAGGGGGAGTGAACCAGGGAGGAGAGTGGGGTCGCTGGAGATAGGTGTCAACTTCCTGCTGGTGGAAATGGCCGAGGGACTTGTCCAAGGGTCGTCTCACGCTCCAGTGTGAGTTTGCTCTGCTGCTCTGCAGTGTACGCCACCCGCCCCCCCCCCCCCACCAACCCTCAGTAAAGTGTGCTACCCACCGCCTGTGTGCTGCTCTCGGGAGCATAGGGACCAGGGGCTGCTGGCGGGTGACCTGGAAAACTGCTGCTAGCTCATGGGGAGCGTGAAGAGAAGCTTGAGGATTCGGAGGAGGCCGGAGGCTGGGAGGCTGGCGCCTGCAAGGCTCTGGAGCGATGGAAGCCATGGAGGAGCTGGGAGGACATGGACTCGCCGCCCCATGGGATGGGGTTCAAACCAACTCGTGTCAGTCTTTGTGTGCTGAATTTATTGTTTGGGGGAAGTGTTGAAAACACAAAAGTGAGTGAAATTCTCCCAGCTCTTCAAAGAGTGATTTACGGTTAGAAGTGAATGGGGCTCTCTGGGAGGGCAGCATGGCCCGGATGCCTGATATCTCAGCCCCCACTTCCCAGCCACCGGGTTGAGATCTGTGCCCCCCCCCCCGCCATGAGCGTCTGAGTGTAACCCCCACCTTAATAATTGTCATCGAAGGGTTGAACCCCGCAGTCTGTGACGTGCCTGCTCCACGGGGCACATAGATGGTGCAGATAAACCAATGTACCACTTGGTTCTTTTCTGAACAATCCACCAGCGACATCTCTCCTGGTCAGCGAGTCTAGACGGCCCTCTGGTTTCAGTGTCAGCCGAGTGTCCCTTGAAGGGATGAGCTGGGGTTTAATGACCCACCCTTACCTGTGGGTGGGGAGTCGCTCTCAGTGTTTTCATCAGCACTCTGCCCTCACCGTCCTCGGCCTCCTGTCCCGACGGGCTTACGTGATTCTTTATTCGGATCTACTCTGAGAGGTGGGCAGCTGAGCCAGGGAAGGGATCTACTTAACACCAAAACAGATTCCTCAAAAAAGGCTGGGTCAAGTTGCATTCCCACGTCTCTTCCACCCTCATGAGCAGTGGATGTCATCCAACTTCGGGAATTTTTGCCCGTTTGGTAGACAAAAACAGAATCTATTCTGATTTCCATTTAAAAAAAGATTCATGAGGTTGAGCGTCTCCCATTTCCGTTGGCCATTGCTTGTCCTCTGTAACTGTCCGATCACACCCTTCACCCCCCCCTTCCACGAGGCCTTGGTCTTGTCTTGCTGATTCGCAAGACTCTTCTGTGTGTGAGGAACACGGTCTTTTCCGTGGTGTGTGTTCTGCAGACGTTTGCCTGTGTCTTTGCTTGTGGCGTCTGCACTGTACACATGTGCTTGTTCTCGAGTGCCGTGCGGTCGAATCTCTCATTGTTTTTTAATGGTTTCTGGGCTTCGGATCTTAGGAGAATTTCCTCTGCCCTTCCCTTATGGAAACAGCCCCTGCGTTTTCTTCCAGTGCTTTTACAGATTTGGCTGCTACGTTCAGACGTGCAGTCCACCTGGAGCGCCCGGAGGCAGGGCCTCCTTCCAAATAAATGGCCAGTTTTCTCAATGCCATTTATTAAACATCCTGTCTTTCCCTGTTAGCTTAACGTGCTGCCTTGATAACAGAATGCGTTCCCACGCACTCTGCAGGCTCCACAAGCGTGAGGCGAGTGCCCCTCCCTCCTGTTTTGTGCAAAGGTTGTTGCTACTTCTCACAATCTATTCTTACAGATGAGTTTTAGAATCTGTTTGTCCAGTTCTAGAATAACACTCAGAACTTGGATGGGAATTTGACGCTGTTGGGTCTGAGGTGGGGAAGGATGGTGTGGTCACTGTGCTGAGTCTTCCTGCCTGGAAGCTCCGTGGAGCCGGCCCCTTATTTAGCCTCCTGATAACGCCCCTCTGTGCAGTCTTACGTCTTCCTCGTGCGGGTCTCGTGTCTTCCTCGACGGACTTGCCGCTGGGTAATTTATGGTTGTACGGTGTAGTATATGGTGTAAGCGGGATTTCTCCTTTGCCTTTAAATCGAATTGGTCATTTTTGGTGTGGTGAGCCAATGTTCTTCCTTTTCTTTGTGACGCTCTTTCCAGAAGTCATGGCCTTCTAGAAAGCACCCCCCCCCCGCCCCCATTTAAGCAGGATGACCGGCAGAGGGACTGAGGGGTCCGTAGGGTGGACAGCTGACAGATTGTGGCTTCCGTGTTTCCAGACGCCCCAACCCTGTGTCCCGGGCCTTTCGGAGACAAACGTCAAGACAGAGGGATGGAGTCTGCGGAGAAGCACCTCGACACACTTCCAGACAAGGAGCAGGAGGAGGAGGGAGGGAGGAAGGGAGCTCCTTAACCCAGGGAGAGATGCCCTGGGCTGAGAGGGCAGAGGGATGGAAGGACTGGAGGGTGGGGTGGGTCCAAGAGGGAGGCTGCTGAGGGGCAAGGTGTCAAAGATGGTGGGTGAGGGGGTCCGGGCAGGTGGGCCACCGACAGCTTCAGGTGTTGTTGCTGTGCTGTGGCCCAGGAACAAGGCGCGGGGCGAGGCACGCAAACCAGTGTGAGGGCCATCTTGGTGCCACCTGCGTGCATTGGTCAATGGGTGAGGATTGGATGGACCGAGGGACATTGGAGCAGATATGCGAATGGACACATGTGTCAACCCGACCCCAGTGGACACAGCCCTGGGACAGGAGCTGTGGCGCCCTATATTGACCGAGACAGCGGGCTCTGCCACCCTGGCAGAGTGGGTCTGGAGAGAAAATTCGATACGGGAATTATTACAGTTACCTTCCTTGTTCACCTGAGGTTTGGGGCTGTGCTCACATGCTGGGTGTCTCAGCCCAGAGTCTCTGAGTCGCTGGAGGCAGAGGGGTACACAGAGGACTCTGCTGGGTGGTCTGAGGAGCTGCTCCAGGTGGCAGAGCTGGCCGCTGGGCACTGCCACTGGCCCTCTATAGCACTCTCAAGTGGCGGCATCTGCCTGTATCTCCCTGGCAGAGCCGAGGGCATGTGGCGACACCCTAGGGGCCAGGAAGTTGTGGAATGTAGTTTCTGAATTCCAGAAAAGTGTGGTTCACAAGGTGGGGACTGTCAGCAATGTGCAGGGGGTGTAGGGGTGACTTGGGGCAGCTGCAAATGGCATTGTACCCAGAGCACGGGAAAGTTCCTTATTTTCCAATGCATTTCCTCCTAAATTCCATTGTGAGCAGAGTCTCTTAGATTTTCAAGGTATACAACCCGGTAAACTACATGGAGATAATTTTTTTTTTTCAAAGATAAGCTTTTTGGTGAGGAAGATTGGCCCTGAGCTAACATCTGTTGCCAGTCTTCCTCCTTTTTTTTTCTCCCCAGTGCCCTAGAACGTAGCTGTATATCCTAGTTGTAGGTCATTCTAGTTCTTCTATGTGGGATGCCGCCACAGCATGGCTTGATGAGCGGTGCCGTGTCCGCACCCAGGATCTGAACAGGAGAACCCTGGGCTGCCAAAGTGTAGCGCGAGAACTTAACCACTCGGCCACAGGGCGGGCTCCTGAAGATGATTTTGATTCTGCTTTCCTAATATTTTTATTGCTTATTTAACTTTTGTTTCTATTGCATCCGCCGGGACCCACGAAACATAGTTGAATAATGACAGTGACCTGGGGCGTGTGGGTTAATGGGTAATCGATGTTTGCTTTTGGATTTGAGAATCAGTTTTTATTCAGCTTCGACTTTTTATTTATTCGTATTTCAATTCGCTTTTTTTTATTAGGAATGGCTGATGAATTTAAAAGAAATACTCTCCCATTGTCTGTTGTTGTAAGCACATGTTCCCTCGTTGAACTGACGGTTGATAGAGTGGGTTCTGTTGCTGGACTTGCTGATGGCGAGCCAGCTTGGTGTGGCGGCACAGATCCACCCCGTGGGCCCCGGGGCGGTGTTCTTTCCCACCCCTGCCAGATCCGCATCGCTGGCGTTTGGGGAGGACTTCTGCATCAGATTCGCGATCCAGACCTGTCTCTGGTTTTCCTTGGATAGCTCTGCTGGACGTGAGGATTTCGGCAGCCTTGTAGACCAGACGGGCCATTTCCTACCTCCCATGCTCTGGAACATTCCAGCTCTGGGGGTCCATGGAGTTCATCTTCCCCAGCACTTCCTTGGAGGTGGGGGCGCGGCGGGGGCTCTGGCGCTGGCCCAGGGAAGCTGCAGGACTGATGGGTGCTCCACACCCTGCCCCCTGCCCGGCGGGTGCTGCCCCTCACGAGAGGCTAGGGCCTGTCCCTCTCAGAGTGTGTGTCCATCTCATCCTCGTTTGCACCAGATCGTGGACCAATTAGAGGTCTTGTTATGCCCACTCGATACCTGGGAAACAGACTCGGAAGAGGGAAGACACCGACATACCAAAATCTTCACAAAATGCCTGGATTCATGTGTCTCTTCTACCACCTACTTGCCGTGTGATCTTGGCCAAGTTCTGCGTTCCCTCTGAACCTCATTTCTGTATCTGTGAGTGGGTACACACCCAGCTCACAGCGGGGTTGCACGTGGAGGAGGGGCTGTGCCTAGAACCTGGGTCTCTGGCTCCTTCTGTTCCAGCCTGGCAGAAGGCTAGTCCAGGCAGGGTGGATGGAAAGTGGCGGGGAGTGCAGGGGTGTGGGAGGATGAACACCTCCCCTCACTCAGTTCCCTCCTTGGGGCTTAAGGCTTATCTCTGACCCTCGCCCCCCGCCATTGTGTCCAAACACCTCCCAGACTTCAGGGCTCCTCTTGAGCACAGCCCCTCCTGGGACACCTTCTCTCGCCGCCTCTCTCCCACACCCCACCTCCTGGCCTGTGCTCCCAGCCCCCTGTCCCCCAGGATGGCTCTGCCTTGTCTGGTCCCGTCTGGATTCTCTCACTCCCCCAGCCCCTGCCTGGGTGCTCCTGTGTCCTCCTCCCCCTGGGGCCCTGGGGGACAGCTGCAGCTCAGCCCCGCACAGGACACTGTTGGTCAAAGGAGTTGAGCTGGACAGGACGCCCAAGCTCCCGGCTTCCGCACGCTCTCCAGGAGGCACGTTGCTGTGTGATGTTCCCACCGGGTCTCCTACTGTCACCCAGTATGTGCATGCTGGAGACCCAGAGGTCCTTGGGGTTTCACAGCAGGTGGGAGGGAAGTGGCTTCTCCCGAGGCAGGTGAGGAAACGAGGCAGGCGCAGGAAGGTCTCTCGCTTCCCTCCAAGCTCCCGGGCAGCTGTGGGGTCGGGGCTGAGCTGGAGCAGTGGCTCTCAAACCCCAGTGTGCATGAGAATCCAGCAGATGAGGGTCTGAGCAGGCCCGGGCCCTCGCCAGGAAACCCTGGTTTAGAGAGCCCTGCGGGGGCTCCAGGAATCTGTGCCATCTACATCCCTAATAAGCAGAGGGTGCCCACCAGAAGGGAGGTGAGGAGCGAGCTAACAGTTGTATGTGCTTATTTATTCCCTTTACTAGTGTTTGGGGGCCAGGTGCTAGGCTCTAGGCCCTGGGGACAGAGCAGTGGGCAAGACGGGTGAGGGGCCTGCCCCTGCGCAGGGTGCCATGAGGAGCCGCAGCCCTTTGCTGGTGGGCTCCCGAGAATGAGGCCTGGGGGCTGGGGGGACAGGGGAGCGTGGGGCAGGGAGAGTCGAGGGGACTCGAGTCCTGGAATTAGGTGAGAGGCTCCTCCGTTTTTTTAACTTAGTTCTTGACTAGACGATCCACTCCCGTCAGTAAAGCAGGTGAGAAGTGCGCCTCGCACCCCCGGTGCCTCCGCCCGCAGTGCTCCTGTGCAGCCGCTCAGCGCATATTTGTGCAGACCGGGGATGCGAGCACCCACTCCTGTTCTCCACGCCCTTTTACGCAGACGTCGTTCACTGTGGGTGTGTCGCCTGGAGACAAGCTGCTAGTCTCTCCGCGCGGTGCAGACGCGCTTTCCCGCTCTTTCTTACGGCCATGCTGTGCCCTGCAGACCGACCCTCTCTTTCCAGCTTGTGTGCTCAGTCCCGGCTTCGTGTTGAGGGTGCCTCCACCTGCAGCGCTGTAATGTGTCAGCCAGCACGTGTGTCCAGGCAGCAGGTCCCTGGAGAAGGCCTTGCTGGGCGAGGGTCTGAGCCTTTGTCACCGTGATGGGTGTGGCTGCCATACCTGCCTTGGGAGTTGTGCCAGTCCCACTCCGGCCAGTGATGCCTGAGACACAGAGGGCCTCTCCCGGTTACACTGCATCTGAGGGCATCCCAGTGTTGTTGCACTCGTAGTGAATCTTTCACTCACCCCTTCTCTCTGTTAGGGCTTTATGCATCTGTGTGTCCTGGCTGGCGTGGAAATCCCAGAGATGTACAAAGAGGAGAAGGTCCGATAATGTGACCACGAGTGAGGAGAGGGAGGCAGGGGTGGACTGCAGGTCTGGGCTGCGGATCCCTCAGTCCCACCCGGTAAGACGCACTTTGAGAGCCTGGGCAGACACAGTGGGGGCCATGAGGGCCACACCTCTCACTGTTTGGGAAAGGGGGCTGGCTGTTATCAGGGAGACCACGTGCTGCTGGCCCTGAGCTTGGGGAGGGCTTGTCAGGTGGGTCTTGGTGCCAGCGAGCTTATTAGGGGAAAGGGTGAACACTGACTGACAAAGTTCAGGCTTGAGCCACCTGAATTCCAGAGGACCAGGCTGGCTGGGTGCCTTTGAGCTCCAGCCCATGGGCAGTGAAGAGCTGACCGCATATTGGAGTCACAGGCTCTGGTCCAGGTCCTCAGAGGGCCAGCTGGCCACTGTGTGGAGGTGGGGGAGGGGGACTGGAGGATCGAGGTCTGGGGCGTGTGACAGGGGTTGGTGGTGCCCGTCCAGGGCAGTGGGATGTGGAGACTCTGGGAGGGGATGGCTGGGCAGGGGTGCCAAGACTCGTGTTTGCTGGTAAGCTGGGTCGGAGAGAGTTGGGGCTGATGGAAGGGCTGGAGATGCCCAGCACGGCCCTGAGCCTGGCCCGGGGGAGGGTCACTCAGGTGAGGGGCGCAGGCGAGGAGCAGGTTCGGACAGGTGGAACCGACAACCAGCTCAGGGCTGTCTAGGTGGAGCTGGGACACCCACAGGCCATCCAGGGAGACGTCCTGGAGGATGGAGAGATAGCGGACAGGGGCGAGAGCAGGGCCCTAGGCATAGGCGACAAGGAGGAGGGTCTATGGTCGTGACAGGCATCATATCACCTGCCCATGGCCTTGCCAGCGGCTCCCTGGGCCGAGGTTCTGGCTCTCTCCCTCCGCACTGGTTGGAGTGGCTGGGAGCAGCCAGAGAGCACTGGAGAGCAGAGGAGAGCAGGGGGCTGGGAAAACTCACTCCACTGTCCAGCCAGGTGAGCATGTGATGCTTTGGGGGGTGGGGGGTGGAGGCAGCAGCGAGGCCAAATCACTGGCATGGGGGTGGGGCTTGGTCTTCATGCTGCCTTTGCCCAGGAAGCACTCAGCTGTTTGGTCTGGTTTGTGCGTGCGTGTGTGTGTGTATGTGTGAGTGTGAAGGGGCTCAGCTCACACCCCAGTCCTGCCCCGCCCCCCACTCTCCCAGGTAGGCTGTTGGCAGGTTGGTCTTCTGGAGCGGGGACACGGACCCCTTCCCTGGACAGAGACCCCTGGAACGCAGGCCTCTCCGGCCAGCCCCTGAGCGGCAGGCAGTAATTCTGCTGAATGAATGAACGAATGAAGGACGAGGAACAGTAATTGGATATGTCAAGAATCATGAATTAATGAGAAGGGAGCTTCACGTCCGAGTGCTGATAAACAGGCATGGCGGAATGAGCCTCCCTCTCGTGGGCTGGAGCCCCAGTGTCAGCCCCCATTCTCTCCAACTGCCCACTGTCCCCAGTTCTCCCTGGTCTGAAGGGAAGATCTGGGGGTCCTTACTCCATCCATCCTGAACACTGGGCCCTCAGCCCCTAACTTGGGGACCTGAGCAACATGTGGCCCCAGCCCGACATGCGATGGACAGATCCCAAGGATTCACCTTCCTGAGGAGACAAGGTTGGGGGTCTCCATCCTGGGGAGGTCTCGAAGGGGAGGGGGGCCATCTGAGGGAACGTGGCTGGGAAGAAGACCTGAAGATTAGCTAATCTGTCGGTGGCTGGCCTGGTGGCCGAGTGGTTAAGTTCGCGTGCTCTGCTTCCGCGGCCCGGGGTTTCACTGGTTCGGATCCTGGGCGCGGACATGGCACCGCTCATCAGGCCACATTGAGGCGGCATCCCACATGCCACAACTAGAAGGACCCACGACTAAAATATACAACCACATACTGGGAGGATTTGGGGAGAAAACAGCAGGGGAAAAAAAAAAGATTGGCAATAGTTGTTAGCTCAGGTGCCAATCTTTAAAAAAAAAAAAAAGATTAGCTAATCTGTAATTAAGTCATTCTTCGGTGACTGTCCCCAGTGTTCCCTGCAGTGGTCACCATGGTTACCATGCCTTCGCATCCCCTGAGTTTCCTTAGAGAGCCCTCTGCTCGAGCTGAGCGTTCCCATTTCTACGGTCTGGAGGTTTATGGGGCCCAGGAGAGTCCTCAGCAACCTGTGAAAGACGCGCGCAGGCGTGTCATGGAGCACGCGCACAGGAGAGGGATGTCCAGGTTCAGGAGTCACCAGGGAAATGCCGTGCCCCTCGGCTTAGCAGCTGTGCAGAATCTGACGTCTCTGATGGAGTCCATGTGTGTTACGAGGACTTCTTGTACGTGGCAGGTTGGTCATACATCGAACCAGACACTGGGAAACAGCATGGTGCGTGCTCTAGAGTTGAATTTTCATGTTCCCCAGAACCAAGCAATCTCTTTCTGGTACGTCGCCCAGTAAAACGTCACACAGGTGTGTGCCAGGAGGCGTGTGCAGGAAGGTGTGTGGTTGCACTGTTCACAAGGGCAGAAACCTTGAAACAGCCAAAATGACCATCACGCGGAGAATGGGCTGATGCGTTGTGATAGAGTCACGCAATGGAATACGGCAGAGGAGTCGCAACGAGTGAGCTATAGCGTCACAAGACTATACGGCAGAATGTCAGCGACGTGGAACTCGGTAGACAAGTCCAGGCAGATCACTTGGCGCTGATGCTCATATAGAAATCACTTTATGCTGTTATTTTATATGAATGTGATAGAAAAAATATAGCTTTCTAGATAATAAAATTCTGTATCATCTCCCCCTCCCCCCATATATCTGGCGAGTATGAGAACAGTCAACTCAAGATTCCAGAATCTGATGTTGCCCTCCAGGATGGGGAAGCAGGGGCGCATAGAGCCTTGAGAAGGGTCCCACAGGGAGCAGTAAAGTACCGTCAAAGTGTTGATCTTCCTGTTGCTTGGTGAGTTCACAGAAAGTTGTTACGTTATTAAGAGGAAAGAAAGAAACGTGTGCCGGGTAGGGACCAATGATGAGGGAGTGTCACAGACTGAAGGCCATGAGTGAAAATCGGTTTCACTCACCTGAAGTATCAGAAATGCCCTCCCATGAAACCACACAGGGCAGAACCCCTCGACACTTGTGTCCACATTGGGCATCTCACATTTTAACACACGAGCCTGAGGACAGCAACAGGAGGGCGCTGTGAACCACTGGACTTGCCTGCTCTGGCCCCAGGAGCAAGAGGCGTCCCGGAGACCTCTTCCCTCCTGAGGGCTCCTTCCTGAAGTCCCTGCTCACACGGACGAAAGCCATCGTCCTTGGGGAGCAGGTGTTGCTTTCATGGTGAAAATGCCGCCTCCAGGGGCCAGGAGGCACATCCGTCTCGGCGAGCAGCGTGACTGACCTTCGCTCCAGAGGCCTATAGATCTTGGTGGGCGAATGCATTTCGAGAAGGAAATTTTGAATGTGAGGAGAAAGGACATTCTCCAGGGAGGAAAAGGGGGCCTTGAGGGGCCCTGGAGCCACAGAGGTCCAGGTGCAGACGTGGAGATGGGGGACGGAGCCCTGAACTGAAGAGGAGCAGGGACCACAGATACGAGGGTCCAGCCGTACTGATGCTTGTTGTATGAGTTTCTTGGGGCTGCTGTAACCAAGTACCATAAACAAAGTGCCTTAAAATAACAGAGACGTATTCTCCCGCAGTCCCCGAGGCCAGCAGTCTGAAATCCAGGGGACTCCAGTGGAAGATCCTTCCTGCCTTTTCCAGCTTCTGGGGGCTCCTGGTTATCCTTGGCTGGTGGTCGCATCCCGCCAGTCTCTGCCCTGTCTTCACATGGCCTCCTCCCTGTGTCTCTGTGGGTCCTTTCTGTCTTCTATAAGGACATGCTCATTGCCTTTGGCACCCCCCTTAATCCAGTATGGTGTCACTTCAGTCCTTACCTTAATTGCATCTGCAAGGACCCTGTTTCCACGTTAGGTCACATTCTGGGGTTCCAGGTGGACAGTGGTCAGCCCTGTATACTGGTTCCGGGGCTGGGTCCCCTTCACTCCCAGTCCAGTCCCTGCTCAGTCCTCAGTAGAGGTGTTCACCTTTACTCTTAGAGTCAGGCTGTGTCTGCTCTGCCTGGCGACTCGAGGGAGGGCCGTGCGCCTGTCTGCAGGGACAACGAGAACGCTGCGGAGAGGGAGAGGGGGCTGGAGAGTGGAGCTGCAGGGGCCCAAGGGACAGGCTGCCGGGGACAAGCTGAGCACTTCCAGGAAAACCTCAGCAGTGTTCAGACTTCTGTGTCTGCGAAGGATGGGCGCAAATTATTTACCTGGTGGTTAAAGGGAACGCGTTCTGGAGATGGGCAGAGCGCACACACGCTGGTATTAAAGCTGGAAGCGATTTCTGACTGCGGCTGTGTCTCTGCTGTGCGGACAGAGCAGGCTTCCTTCCAGTGACGTGGGAGGAGGGGAAACCCAGCCGACTGCACTCTTTCCCCAGGATGCCCCTTATTTGGGAAACTAACACCCCGTCAGTGTCGTGTGGTCCCGTCCCGTCCTGTGCTCTCTGCCCTCCTATTGGGGTCCCGTTAGAGTAACCACCTCGACTTTACTTACGGGTAGTGATAATTCTGGAGAGCTAAGCAGTAACAGTCAGTTAAAAAAAACCTAGGTAATTGATTTTCAAGTTGCACTTTCATCACTTCGAGAAGTCCATAATGTGAATGACAGGCTTCAAGTCCGGGACATTGATGGGGACAGGCTGGCATCACATACGTAAAACCAGACCACAGAGCATTTTTGTTTTTCTCAAGTTTGGCTGTGTGCATTTCTTCACTGTTTGATTTAGAGTAAAGGTGTGTGGGCCCCCGTTACCGCAGGGCACCGTGAAGTCAGAAATTTATCCCATAGGAAGCGGAAAACACTCAACAGTTGTTGCTAAGCTGTCTCACCCTCACCATGGTGAAGCTCTGCTTCTCTCCCAAGACCGAGGTGTCAAAGAGAAGCAACAGGTGACTCAAAATCTGAGAGTGTCAGGAAAACAGCAGCCTGCAGCCTCCCCCACCCCCGG
This sequence comes from Equus asinus, assembly GCF_041296235.1. NCBI lineage: Eukaryota > Metazoa > Chordata > Mammalia > Perissodactyla > Equidae > Equus > Equus asinus. The sequence goes on along the minus strand of NC_091801.1, from coordinate 84,554,905 downwards.
CGTCCTCACGCCCTTCCCGGGACGACACGGTGAGCAGGACCCTGTGCTTTCCACTGCCGCACACGCATCTGGCCTGAGGTGGACGAGTTCTGTGCTCTCTTGAGCCTCCGATAAGGTTGGTGTGTCCAGATTTCCTCTCTATAAGAAGGTTTTGTTTTTGTCTTTTTTTTTGGTGAGGAAGACTAGCCCTGAGCTAACATCTGTGACAGTCTTCCTCCACTTTGTATGTGGGACGCCTTCACAGCATGGCTGATGAGTGGGGTCGGTCCACACCTGGGATCTGAACCTGAGAACCCAGGTCACCAAAGCGGAGCACACAGAAATTTCACCACTCGGCCACAGGGCAGTCTCTATAAGGAGCTTTTTAAATGCTCTGAGCCTGTCATTGATCAACCTTGGCTCTTGTGGCCAGGAAAGAAGCAAGACGATGAGGTTCAGGTTTGGAGTTTTTGCAGGTTCTTCTGACTCGGCTAAAACAACAAGATGAATCAACATGAAAAAAAATGTTTTTGTGAGTCTGAGTTCCGTGAGGCTGCCCGGTGGGCGTGGGGTGGGGCTTCAGCTTGGCCCCCAGGCTTCAATCTGTGGAGCCAGCGACGGTGCAGAGTGGGGACTGCAGGCAGCTCACTTTCATTCAGCATATCTGCTGGCTGTTGTTTCAGTTATTTCTCGTTGGGTAACAGATCACCCCAAAGCGTAAGTTCCACGGTCTCATTGCTCATACCTCCCAGGTGTGCTGGGATGGCTCACTTTGCTCTGCGTGCCCTCAGTCCGTTCTCTCCAGGCTGTGGTTTGGGCTGGAGGAGGCAGCTGGCCTCCCCCCCCAGGATCCTGGAAGGCTGGGTATAAAATCCTTGATTCACACGTTCTTTCCTTGAATTTCTTGGAAATGCTGTTCCATTTTGCCTGGCTTCATATGGTGCCTTTGAGAAATTTGATGTCAATCCAATTCTTGTAGGTTATTTAATCTTTTCTGCCAGGGTCCTTGAGGATTTAAAAACAAGTCTAACATTTAATGAGTTTACTCAGATATTTCCCAGAATCGATCATTTGAGGTCAGTTTCCCAGGTATTTAATTGGCCCTTTTAATGTATACATTCAGTTTTTCTTGTAGTTTCAACATTATTATAATTATTCATTCTTTTTTTCTTTCTCTCTTCTCTGTTTTTGTATTTCCCATTTGAAAAACCAATTTTCTGTAGATCAGTTTTCTTTGCCTTTCTTCCGTTCTAACCACGTTTTCTCTGACTCGTTTCACTTCTTTCTTTGTCTCAAATTCTCGGGTTGTCCCAGTCTCCTCTTACATCTCCTGCACCAGACCTGGAATCTGCCATTTCTCTGAGAAGCCCTCGTTTCCTTTAGTTTGAGATGATATTTCAAGACCATGGTCTGAGTTTGAGAGAGATAAAACCTCGCGATTTTATGCTGATTCCTCCGACTCAAACTCCGGGCTACAGGGTTTTCTTTTCTTCTATTTTTCTATGCTTCATCGTCCACACTGAGAATCCTGGAACACAGGGGAAATAAAATTGTTGGAAATTTTAGCATTAAGCTCTCTCATAATGACTCACTTATTTTGTCCCGTATCACACACACAGCAGTCTCAGAATAACAACCCCAGAGTGTCAGTGCAGACTGATGACTGAGGACGTTCACCGTCCACGTTTGCAGCCCCTTGCATTCCTCACGGCTGTGCTGTGTCCGCCTGGTCCCAGCGCACGGTTGTGACATGTTATGTTAACTCCGCTCCAGTGCTCAGGGGTCGTGGGTCTACGTGACAATAATGTTTGTCATCCACAGCCCTCACCTCAGTGTCTCTGCTCTGACTACCTGTGGCTTTTTCTCTGGTAGATTCCTGAGGAACAGCTCATGGGAACAAAATTCCCTGAGTTCTTCCAGGTTGAAAACAGCTCGTAAGTTTTCCTAGATATAAAACCCTTGGCCCCCATTTTCTCTCCTGGAATATTCTGTGTGTTTTCCCACTTTCTTGTAGCCCAAGGCCCCGCTGTTCTCAGAAGGAGCTGTGGCCCTCAGGGTGAGAGGTGCCTTGGGGGTGACATGGGTGGCTGTCCTTCTGTGACTCCCCCGAACTCTGTCTAAACCCCCTCCCCATCCTGGCCGGCCCTCCTCCATCTCAGAATCTCTCCTTTGGTTTGAGAAAACCCTGTCTGCTTCCTGTTTCACTTACATCAGAGCCTCATGAGATCGCCTGTGCCTTTGAGCTGCTGACAGTTCCTGGAAGCAACATCTTAAAAGAGCTGGGACCTCGAATGGGTGGGAAAGGAGAGGCCAAAGGCGGAGCCCCAGGCTGCAGCCTTGGGGAGAGGTGGGAGGACAAGTAGTTGGGGGGAGCAAACAGGACTCAAATGAGGGGGTATGGAGCCCCTCTGAGCTCACGGGTGTGTGCCTGTGTGCGTGTGTCCCTGTGTGCGTGTGTGATGGTGGTGGGCTCAGGGGAGGGCACCGTAAGTGTGCCTCAGGGCATTCTGCACCCTGACCCTGCACGTCCATGCCGGCCCCTGGGCCTCCATCTGCTCTGGAACGGGCTTCTCCTCCCACCTCCCCTGAAGCAGCCCTGGTGAGAGCCTTATGCCTCGTCTGGCTGTGAAGGACACTTCAGCCCCTCAGGTCTGCGGGTCCCCCAGGATCTGCTCAGTGCATCTGGAGAGTGAAGGGGAACGTGGTGTGTTAGGAAGAACGGGCTCACCTCTGAGAGCAGCCCTGTGTCCCAGTGGACACACCACGTACCGGCTCATGCATCTCATGCCCAACACACACGACACACATGCGGGCAGAGGTCAGGCTGTTCCAAAATGCACGCATGTGACACCCCGCATGTGAGCACTTGGGGGCTGCTTCCCAGCCTGCTCCCCTGCTCTGTCCTGTCCGCCCTGCCCTGAGGTGGCTTCGCCTGCCTCCACACACCCCTGGACAGCCGCAGGGTCAGAACACAGCCCTTCTGGGGAGAGACAGCCTGACCAAGTGGAGAGGGATCCAGCCCTCCCACCCTCTCTGGACCCCTGCTGTCCTCTCACTCAGTCCACTTCCTGGACCTCCCCCCCCCACTGTGACCCCGCCTGCATCCGTGTCCCACCGCCTCCCGCTGGATGATTCCCCAGCCCCTGTCCTACTCTCTTTCCCTGTCTCTGGGCTCAGGCTTCAGGGAGCCGACCCGAGTAGAGCCAGGCATCAGCCCTGGTACATCCTTCTCTTCCTCTAGCAGGCGCGGGGGGAGCAGCGCCCCAGGTCTCTCCATGCAGACACGGGACCAGATTGGGTCCCTGCTTCAGGGGCCCATGCATGGCTGCAGGAGACACTCGGAAGCCCTTGAGCCCCACGCCCCCCGATCCCACAGGGGACTGCCCCCAGCAGAGAGCTCTGCACACGATGATGGCTCCCTCACACCACAGCTGCCCCAGGCCCTCGGGGTCCCAGGCTGCCTCCCAGTAGATGAGCCCCTTTCCTGGGAGTGGGACTCTCCCCCTCACCCTCCGTATAGGGGTCCGAGGTCTGTCGGACACGCTGGTGTTTGCTCAGACCCCAGGGTGCCCTGCTCCGCATTGTCCTCCCCAGTGCCTCCTGGGTCCCATGGGAACCTTTGGGCTCAAATGAGTCGTAGACGAGCGCAGGGGAGGGGAGTGGCCCGCCAAGTCCTAGTTCCAGAAGCATCTCAGGTTCCCCAAATGCCGAGACCCTCCCCTCCCCAGTCCACCCCTTCTTCCCTCTTGGTCAGAGAAGGCACTGCAGAGGGTCCTCCAGCAAGCTCGTCCTCACAGTGACCAGAGAGAAGGGTACTCCCGACCGGTGGCGACACAGCACAGAGTCTGCACCCCAAGGGCAGGGGTAGTGGTCCCTCTCCCCTCTGCCCTCTGCCCTCTGCCCTCTGGAGGTGCCCTCACACGCCCATGACCTCATCAGGGTGTCGACGACTCTAAGGGCCTCGCCTCAACCCAAGTTTGGGCCGGAGATGCTACCATCTCCTCTGACCCCTCCCTGGGACCCCCGTTTTCTGAGGGTGCCCCCATAAGGGACCGCACTCCATGCGCAGGCGCCCTCAGCTGGTGTCAGGTGGTGCCACACAGCTTTCACACCATGTCGCATCGTCAATGAGGTTTTCTGCTGGAGACCGTCTGTCTTCCTCTTCTATCTTCTCCTGTGTTCATTTCTGTGATCACACGTTTTGTGAGCAAGGCAGGGTGTGGCCTGGTTCTGTGGCTGCTCCGGGCAACAGGGTACCTGCGGCGCAGATGGTAAGCAACTGTGGAGGCACGTAGATGTGGAAGCACAGTGGGAGAAGAGCTCTGTCAGAATGACCTGGGCGTGGTGGTGAGGCTCAGATACTGAGGCTGCATGCACCTAGACCTGGTCGTCAGGGAGGACTCCCCCAGGAGGCAGCACATGAGGGTGAGGGCGCTGAGGCTGACAAGAGCCACTGCGCAAAGATCCAGGTGGAGTATTCCACGTGGTGGGAGCAGCATGTGCAAAGGCCCTGAGGGGCCAGGGGCCGTGTGCCCGGAGCTGAGACAGCAGGAGGAGGAGTGGGCGGGCAGGAGCCAGAGCGTGTCAAGCTGGCCACCAGTCAGGGTTGCCGGGAGGCAGATCCCACACGGCGACCTGGACAGGGGGAGTTTAGGAGAAAGAATTGTTGACGGGTAATGGGGGACTGGGACATCAGGGGACTGGCTGCCAAGGGTAAGGAGGCCTACAAAGAGCAGATACTGGAGAGCCGCGCCCCCCAGGGCCGGCAGAGCATCCTAGGAAGAGACACACTTGGGAGAGGCCCCTCCATGGGCCTCAATAGCGGGGTGGGTCCCACAGGCCACGGTGGGCAAGCAGGAGATGGCCCTTTGGGGTGCTGCAGTAGAAGCATCCAGAACGCTGGCCACACTCACCAGGGGCCACCAGGAAGCTGTTCGCTGGGGCACCACCGAAGCTCGCTGGTGGGTGAACTCCACCAGGTGTCCTGTTGGCCAGCCACGTGCGGCAGGAGCAAGTAGGAAGCCAAGCAGGAACCTGGCATCCCCGCAGTGTCCCCCTAGCGACCTCTCTGAGGATGCTTAACATGCCCAGTGGCGCAGGATGCAGCCCCATTAGCCACGAGGGGTGGCTTTGGAGCTGGGAGCAGTGCGTCGAGAGCCAAGAGCCAGCACAGGCGGCTTTGCTGGTCAGGCTGGGCTGTTCGGTTACTGTTCTAAGTGTTAGGGTGGCCAAAGAAGGGTTTTAATCCATGATGTGATTTGATTTGTGTTTCAAAAAGATCACTCGGGGTCCGGTATGGAGGGCACAGGGGAGGGCAAATGTGGTGGAGGGGCCCTGGTGGGAGCGAGCGCGGGCATCCCAGTGGGGACAGGAGCCGGTGGCCCAGGCAGGGTTGAGAGGCACTTTGGAGCTGGACGTGAAGACAAAGGGTGTCTTGATTCAGAAGTTTCAGGAAGGGACAGCTAGAGCGACCGAGGGCCTGTGACTAGAAAGAAGGGTTACAGATTAAATGGTCAAAAATTAAGATTTTCATTTTGGTAAATGTTCCTAATCTTTTCCTAGATTTTGCTCATTATTCCAAACACTAATTATCTTAGCTACTTTGGTGCACAGGGCCCGGTTGGTTTTCTTGGCGCACTTTTGGGTACAAGGGACCACTGTTTTGTGCCCCATTAACATTTACTTACAGTCAATCCTCATTATTCACGGGTTCCGTATTTGTGAACCCACCTACTTGCTAAAATTTATTCATAACCCCAAAATCAATACCTGTGGCACTTTCACAGCTATTTGTGGACATGTGCAGACTGACAAAAACTTCGAGTCACCCGCCACACGCGCTCCCAGCTGAGGTTGAACAAGGCGGCGCTCTGTCCTCCCGTTCCAGCCCTCCCCCCGAGAACAAGTGTCCTTTCTGTGGTCTGTTCAGGGACATGGTTTTTGATTTTTGTTGGTGATTTTGCTGTTTGAAACAGCCCCCGGCCTTGCAGAGCTGAAGGGCTGTCTAGTGTCCCTAAAGCCAGGAGGCTGTCACGCGCCTCACGGGGAAGTCACGCGTGTCGGATGAGCTTCGTTCAGACGCAGGTTATAGTGCTGTTGGCTGTGAGCTCTGTGTGAACGGACCAACGCTGTGTATGAAATATGTAAAGAGAAACATGCATGAAACAAGGTTACGTTTTCTTCCAGTTTTGCTGAGATATAATTGATGTATACCATTGTATAAGTTTAAGGTGTACCACACAATGATTTGATACGTATATATATTGTGAAATGATTGCCACAATGAGTTTAGTTAATATCCATCACCTCACATCACCTTACAAATTTTCTTTTCCTGGTGATGAGGACTTTTAAGATCTACTCTCTTAGCAAGTTTCAAATACACAATACAGAATTGTTACCTATAGCCTCCATGCTGTACGTCACATCCCCAGACCTTACTCATCCTAGAACTGGAAGTTTGTACCTTTTGACTACCTTCACCCATTTCCCCAGCCCCTACTCCCTGCCTCTGGAAACCACCAATCTGTTCCCTCTATCTATGAGTTTGGGTTTTTTTGGTTCCACATGTAAGTGAGATCATACAGCGTTTGTCTTTCTCTGTCTGACTTATTTCGCTTAGCGCCATGGCTTCAAGGCCCACCCATGTTGTTGCAAGGGCAGGATTTCTGTTTTTTAATGGATGAATAATATTCCATTGTATATACCACCTTTTCTTTATCCTTTCGATGGACACTTAGGTTATTTCCATGCCTTGGCTGTTGTAAAGAATGCTGCAATGAACATGGGGTTGCAGATATCTCTTGACATAGTGTTTTTGTTTTCTTCAGATAAAAAGCCAGAAGTGGAATATATGCTATTTCTATTTTTAATTTTTTGAGGAACCTCGATATTGTTTTCCATAGTGGCTGCAGCAACTTACATTCCCACCAACAGTGCACAGGGGTCCCTTTTCTCCACATCTTTGCTAACACTCCTCCTGCTGTCTTTCTTTCTTTCTACCACAGCATGGCTTGTCAAGCGGTGCCATGTCTGCACCCGGGATCCGAACCGCGAACCCTGGCCTGCCGAGGTGGAACGTGCGAACTTAACCGCTGCACCACCAGGCCGGCCCCTCTCCTGCTTTCTTGATGACGGCTCTTCTGACGGGTGTGAGGTGGTGTCTCACTGTGGTTTTACTTTGCATTTCCCTGTCGGGGGTCATGTTGAGCACTTTTTCATGTACCTGTTGGCCAACTGAATATCTTCTCTGGAAACATGTCTTTTTAGATACTTTGCCCATATTTTAGTAAGATTATTGATTTATTTTTGCTATTGCGTTGTACAGGTTGTTTATGTATTTGAGATATTAGCCCCTTATCAGATGTTTGCAAATATTTATGGTTATTGATTGGTTGAATGAAAGCATTGTGCCCAGAGGCTCGAGGACCTCATTCTGGGTTTCTCCTAAGAGCAAAGTTCAAGGTTTGCTAAATCGGTATTCGCGGTACTTCATAGAACAGAACTACTACAAATAACAAGAATTGTCCTTATTTGCAGCCAAAGAGAGTCCTTCAGAAAATGTGCCATAAATGATCGGGGCTCGAAGAATTGTGGTGGAGGGTTTGGGGTCAGTTTGTGGGGCCTCCGTGGCTTGCCCCTCAGCTGGGGCATCGAGCAGCTAAACGTCGGTTTCTCCCTTGGCCAGGAGGGGGACACATTATTAGATTCCTCAGTTTTTGTAATGTAACCAAGCAAAAAGGGGCTTGTTCTGCTCCATGCAGTCTCATGCCAATCAGTTGCACATGAGCCGGTGGTTGAGAAAGGAAAGTTTATACGATTAGCTGGCAGAATTGGAAGATGGCGTACTGATGTCCTAAAGAACCATCTTAAAATTAGACAGAATCTTGAGGCAGTTACACAGGGGAGATGGGCCAGGAAGGGGTGTTTAGGGATGTTGGCCATCTCATGTAACGGACTTCAAGGTGCCCCATTATCTCTTTCTTCTGTCATTCATGATGGGTAGCAACTCAGAATTTTTCTTTCTGGAGGTCATCACGTTCCTGGGGAAATCAGAGAACAAAGTTATCGTCTCATCACAGCCAGGAGATATACGTAAGCAAGAGTCATAGAACTAGCAGATCACGTATATGGCAAAGGCGAGAGGCGGTTAATCATCTAGGCTACGTGCGGGAGAGAATATATTCACAGAGCTAGTGAGTCGGGGTCGTAGTTACAACGTTGCTTCCTTTCCCTCAGGCTAACTTAAGATCTAGCTGTTACAGTAACAGTTGCCCAAAGATGATCAAAACTTCCAGTAAGAAATGGAGGGGCCTGGGGCCGGCCCGGTGGCGCAGCGGTTAAGTTCGCACGTTCCGCTTCTCCGCGGCCCGGGGTTCGCTGGTTCGGATCCCGGGTGCGGACATGGCACTGCTTGGCAGCCATGCTGTGGTAGGCGTCCCACGTATAAACTAGAGGAAGATGGGCACGGATGTTAGCTCAGAGCCAGGCTTCCTCAGCAAAAAGAGGAGGACTGGCAGTAGTTAGCTGAGGGCTAATCTTCCTCCAAAAAAAAAAAACAACAACAACAACAACAAAAAAAAAGAAATGGAGGGGCCGGCCCGTGGCCGAGTGGTTGGGTTTGTGTGCTCCGCTTCGGCGACCCAGGGTTTCACCAGTTCAGATCCTGGGCGTGGACATGGCACCGCTCATCAGGGCACACTGAGGAGGTGTCCCACATGCCACAACTAGAGGACCCACGACTACAAATATACAACTATGTACCGGGGGGATTTGGGGAGAAAAAGGAAAAATAAAATCTTAAAAAAAAAAAAAAAAAGAAATGGAACATTTAGAACACTTAGGAGGGAGGAATGCCAGCTACCATCACTGATGCTTAGTGTATGCGCATTGCTCCAGCCCAGCCCGGGCTGCACGGGCTGTGGCTGATTTCATGAGGAACCAACCAGGAGAGCAGAATGGACTCATTCCCGCGCACACAGGGGAGGCGGTGTGCCAGGATCCAGGACGGGTCTCTCCTCCAGCTCCATGACACTTTATCCTCAGGCTCAACGATTATTTGAGGTTTTATATGTGTCAGTGGAGGCATTCAACTGTGTGTGCCATTTTTCAAAGGCCAAATGCACTTCTTTTCCTGCTCAGGTTTCAAAGGTATTACACCAGCCTAGGGTTTCACAGGAGCCTCCCCAAATATTTTCTCATTCAGGCTTCATTGCCAACATCAGCCTGTTGTTTTTGCATTTAATCCTATCAATAAGCTAATAAACCCTTTGTTATACCACATAGTTATGGCAGAGAGATTAAAATAATGTTTGCTATGTGACACTTAAAATGAGGGCACCATTTCCCGTTCCTTTGAAACAGAAACGACCTTTACTTCTGTTCCACTTGCTCCCAGGAGCTGGGCTGCTGACTAGAGCTGCTGTCTCACCACACCTGCATTCCTTCCGGTTTGCGGACATAACTATTTCCCAGGCAGCGTGGAGAACAGACACGTGCAGATTCAGGCTTCCAGATGTCGTCGTGTCTCAGCGGACATTGACACTGGCCCTCCCACAGGGACGACATGTTCAGCTGAACCAGGTGAATGATGGCAGAGTCAAGTTTCCTTGTACATTGTGATTCTTGGGTCATCAGAGAACAGTGGAGGCCACACTGACCAGTAATGTCCTTCTGTGACTCGGACTCACCTTAGGGTCCAGTAAATGCCGCCTCCCCGACCCCTGCCTGGCCACTGACTTTGGAGGGATCGGAGGCCACAGTGATTAGAGCCTTCGGTAGCCCCTTCTGGGCAGGGAGGAGGCGCGCCCTCTCCCGGTGGTGATGTCCGCGGTGTCACACCTTTTGATGAGCCCGATTTGCTAATGGTTTTTCTTGGCCACCCAAGCTAATTTGCAGCCAGTCTCCTGGAAGAGATCTCCCTCTGGTGTCCCTACTTGGGACAGCAAGTCCTTTTCATCGGGATGATGAGCTTCTAGGAACATTATTTCTGCCTGACTCAGCACTCCGAGACCAAATCCTGAAATCCCCAAGGAACCTCTGGTCGGGCGTGGCATCCTGTCCAGGCCAGCACGCGTGTTTCTGCCAGTGAATATGGTTAGAATTTGTTCAGTTTGGGAAGATGGTGTTCTTCCAAAAATGTGTGTGTCTGTGAGGAAAAACTCAGTCAAGTGTACCCTACCCCTGACTGCGGCTCTGCCCCCTGTGTCAGAGCTTCCCGTAAACGGTTGTAGGTGTATCTGCAGGAGGGAGCTGTCGATGCTATCAGGCCACTAAGCCACACATTCTCTGTGTCCCATTCACATCCATGTCTGGTATATTTGGTGAGCAAATCAGGTTCTGACTCTCCGGGGAGCAGCAACCCGCCCCCACCTGCCGCAGGCGGCTGCCTTGGCTGGCCCGAGGCTGCACAGAGAGGGAGGCTGCGCCACTCGGCATGCCCCGCACGGGCCTCACTGGCATTATTTCTCGCAGGTCGTCTGAAAATAACCAGATGGCAAATACAGCCACGTATTGTGCGCTGACAGCTCCAGCTGGCTGCCAGTGAGCAGAGGCCCCGAGGGTGCTGTCTCACGTGTGCACCCCGTCATGCAGGTGGCCGTAGGCCTGCGGAGCCCAGCCCCGCTTGGGAGGTCTCTCCATCGTCGCCTTTTGTTGGCACCATGTCAGGAGGGATGATAGCTGCGTGTTATTCTTTAGCTCTGCGGGCTCTTGTGGACACACTGGGCCGTGTCCCTCTGGCGTGGTGGCCCCTGGGGTGCACCCCTGTTTGCATGCTCCCTGCCTCCATTTGTTCCTGTGTTGGTCCACACCCATCCTCCGGGTCATCTGTGCCCTGACCCCGCACTGGGCACCCACAGCCTTGCTGGCTCTTCTCTCTGGCCCCACTGATGCCGGGGCATTTGCGGGTCAAGAATCACGGGATGACCCTCCTGCCTGGGGATGGAGCCACATTCACAGTTAGTCCCAATTTGGCGACACGGGGTCAAATGATGACCCAGACTCAAGTTCGTTCAGGAGCGTGTTGCCAACGTTAATGGCAAGGACATCAGCTCCTGGGACCACCGGCTCAGGTGAAATGAGAGAGGTGGGAAAGGTACAAAATGTATGACTGCACCCTCCCGCCCCTCGCTCACTCCTCCGATACAGAAACCTTCCCAGTGGACGCCCTGCCTGCCTTCTCCTCATGTTCCACCCGGAAGCCCCTTGCCTGCTGTGGCTGGGAATCAGCCCCTGTCGGCAGTGGGCAGACTTTCTCCTCACCTTCATTTCGCTGGGTGCGAGGGGAACATATCGCCTGCAGCCGGGGGCGCTTGGCCTTAGCACCCACACACTGCATGGTCCATGAACCCATAGGCCCGCTCCGGGGGTCTAACCAAGGTACCAGCCTCGCCTTCATGCCTCTGAGCCGGCCGAGGGGTTTGGTGGGTGTCTGCGTGAGGCGTTAGCTCCTCCTTGAAATTCCCATGGGGACGTCCATCACCGAGTGCTGGGATAAGCCCTCGCCTTCACCTCCTGAAGCAAGCTAGTTGCTAAACCGTCTGGAGTGTCCCCTCGAAAGTCTGTAGCCAGTTTGGGATTAATTGGAATAAGCACTTCCATCCAGCAGCACCTAGAGCTGGTGATGTGCCCACCGCCACCCCCACACCGTCAGTCTCAGGATTCACGCCTATAATGAGTCATCAGACTTCTCCTCAAAGGGCCCTAGCTCTTTAACAGAACACCCTTGGGATTCCATCGTTACCTGGCGTGGCCTGCAGCCACCAGCACAGGTTTTTGAGTAATCAGTGTTCTTAATTGAGTTACTTCTAAAGGTGCGGTGTTTACCTGGGCCTAGCGAAGAGCAGCAGAGATTAGAGCTCTTTTTCCTAATGTCCTTCTGTCCGTCCATTTGGCCAGTTCCTTCGTGTTCCACTGAGAAGACTTTTCCCCATAGCCGTCTCAAGACCTTCACTGTTTTGTGTCAAGGATGGGTAGACAGGCCTCTGGGCACCTGATCCTCAGGTTTTTCCATTTTCTCTTTTTCTTGCCCCAAAGAGCCTTAGTCATTATAACAAAAACAATACTACTGATAGCACCAGTCTAAGATAGTTCTGGATTCTCGAATTCACCTGTGAGACCTGAGGAAACGCAGAGAAAGTGGAGACTGCCCACCGTGCAAACCCCATGGCCCTCCTCCCTGACACATCACGTGCGTTGTGCTCCAGGTCCAGTCAGAAGCTCCCAGCGGTGCGTGGGGCCGTCACTCACACATGAGGGTGTTTCTGCTATGAAACATTTTCCCTTTAAATTCCTATAATTACACGGGAGATACTGATATTTTCCAGTGGCCATGCCTCATAAATCCAGATTTGTGTATTACAAGTCTAGACAGGCCGAGCTAAGGACACTCCTTTATCTGTCTGCTACTAAATACTAAGGGCTCTGACTAAGGTTTATAGGGAAATTTGCCTCATGGTTTCCTTTTTCTTTCTTATTTTTCTCTTTCTTCACTGCATCCCCAGGGGAGGAAGGAAGGGTCACAACTAGCTGCTAACACTTTCCTCTCCATGTACACATAAGTGTGTGTGCTACGGTTGTGCGTATTTGTGTGTGTGCATGAGTGTGAGGGCGTATACGTGTATGTGTGAGAAGGTGTGTCTGTGTCTGTGTGCGTGCACCTGCACGTTGTGTCTCTTGATACGGGTCGTGGTCAGAAAAGTTGAACGGCCACTGGCTTAAAAGACTGAACTCAACTTGTCTTCCTGAAGTCACTTCCAGATCACGGGAGTGGGGCATACCATGCCCCACTGTTGCTGAGTGACCGCCTGCAGAATAACCATGCACAGAAAATGTGAAACTCCTTCTGCTGAATTGGACTATGGTAGATGTCAAGAGGCCAGTCCGGCGTGGAGTTACAGGGAGCCTCTGGTTCTCGTCACTGTCTCCTCTGTGAGGACGTTGGGTTGGAATTTTGACATCCAGGTCACTTGCTCTCCTTCAGCTTATAGGCACAAGAGAGGTGCACCTGGCACCATTTCCTTCACGTCTGATTCCCATCTCCTCCGCCCCCCGCCCCCTCAACGGGCTTGGTGTTCAGCCTTGTGTTTGCTCCTTCTTGGCTAGTCTGCATCACACCTTTGGATTCTTTTCCCTCTGCCTATTGGCCTCTGTGGTCCTTTACTCTTTAGCTCTAACATGGGGTTAGTGCTTCGTCTCTTCCGACCCTCCTATTTTTTTTTATTTCTGCACAGAGCAATCCCTGCAAAGTCCACCCTCACTCTGCCTTTGATTCTGATTCCGCCGTATGGGCTGAGGCATCTCACTCAGACTCCCTTTAGCTGCCTGGGGACAAGGCAAAGAATAAAGTTAAATGGATCTCAGCATTTGAGTGACATCCGGGCAGAAGTGAGTATGCTCAGATGCTGTGGGAGCATCACAGATGCTCCCAGACCGCATGCCACACCCTGAACATTTAACCAGATCCCATGTGGGGAGGCTAAAAATCAGGTAGGAAACCCACAGTCTTACTGACTTGAAGAACCGGAGAGGAGAGTTCAGGACCACAACAATGGCAGCTGGAAAATGAGGGAGCAAATACAAGAAAGATAGAGTCAGAGAAGAGGTGTCCAAATTCCATGTATTAAGTCTCCTCAAATCTCCGGCTGACCCCTGAACCATCCCAGCCTTGGGAAGACTCCAAGTAGCCCAGCTAAGTTTAATAGAATTGAACTAAAGTTTTAATTGCCATCCACTGCAGAGGAAACAGTTAGCATGTTGAGCTCAGCCAAGTTAATGGCCTGATTTAAAAAATTTGTACTCCATAGAGAATCATAACAAATTCAGAGTTTCTATTCATATCATTCTTAATGTCCAGGAAGCATTTTGTCATGTGAAAAAACAGGAAAATATGACCCTCCACTCTAGAGAAAAGATAATGAATGGAGATCAGCTCTGAGATAATTCGTATTTTTTAATTACCATGTAAAGGCTTTGAAGCAGCCACTATAACTGTGTTCAAGGATGTAAAGAAAAATACGCTTGTAATGAATGAAAAGATAGGAAATCTCAACAGAGAAATAGAAACTATAAGAGGATACAAATAGAAATTCTAGAACTAAAAAAATAAAATATTTGAACTAAAAATTTGCCAGTTGGGCTTAACAGAAGATTGGAAGTGGCAGAAGAAAGAGCTAGTAACTTGAAGATAAATTAATAGAAATTAACCAATTTGAAGAATACACAGAAAATGATAGGAAAAAATGTACAGAGCCTCAAGGAACTGTGGAACAATATTAAAAGGTCTAACGTAAATGTAATAGAGTTCCTGAAGAAGAAGAGAGAGGGAATTGTTTGGAGAAATAATGGCCAAAAATTTCCATATTTGATGAAACACATGAAATTACAAATTTAAGAAGCTCAAAAAACTCCCAAGTAGTATAAATATGGATAAAACTACATTTAGGCACAACATAGTCAAGCTGTTGACAGCCAAAGATAAGAAAATCTTGAAAGCAGCCAGAGGAAAACATATATTACTAAGCAGAGGAACAATAATACAAACGTTAGCTGACTTTTCATTAGAAAAAGTGGAGCCCAGAAGACAGTGGAACAATACCTTTAAAGTGCTGAAAGAAGAAATGATCTGCCCAGAATTTGATATCCAGTGAAAATATTTTTCAAGAAGGAAGGTGAAATAAATATTTTTATTGATACAATAAAACTGTGAGAATTCATTGCCAGCATACTTGCACTACAAGAAATGAAAAGTTGAAACTATAAGCCTCTCAAAAGAATATTAGTCTTTATTTTTCTTTCATACAAGCACAGAAGGATATAAATTTTGGTCAAACTACCAAACTTTGCTGCATCCCAAACATTTTGAGAAGTGATATTTCTTTCCTTCATCTGTTCTAGGTATTTAAAAAATATTTAAAATGCTCTATTTTTAAAGGCTGTGCTAATGTGAAAGGCATTTTTTAGATTTTTACATGTGTTAAAATTGTATTTATCTCTTTTGTTATTAATTTCTAACTTAGCTGTATCTAAGTCAGAGAATATGGTCCTGAGATATTAAATAAAGAAGACTTTTAAGACATGATAAAATCTGGACACTTTGAACAAAATCAAACTACTGGAATGCCTTGTTCAAATTTTAGTCCCAGTGAATTGCTTTCACAGAGGGAGAGCCTGAAGGAACCCATTGGACCTTTTGTTTTATGGAACATGAACTTAATACAATGAACTGTCCTCTCTCATTTCAATGAACTAACTGTAACAAACTCTTCTTTGACGTTAAATACTACATGCCAGGTGGCCCTAAAGTCTAAAGAGTTTATTGAATTTCTCAGGGAATGAAAAGTGGGTAAGGAACATTTTTGATGCCCCAATTGTTTGCTATCTGATTCTAGTTCCACTCACATTCTCTGGAATTGAGTAAATGTTTATCTTTTCAATAGTGGTGGGGAAAGTCAGAGAAGAGCCACCCATTGCAGGCTACAGCATCAACCCAGGGGAGGAGCTAGAACAGGCCTTCTTCCCAGGCTGGACTTTACATACAGAACTGAGGAAGGGCCCCGGGAGAAGATGCAGAGAGGTGGAGTGATCAAATGCATTGTGGAGTCAGGGATGAGGGAATCGCAGATCTGAGAGTCAGAGACTCAGAGTCTTAGAAGGAGGGGAGAAGGGAGAAAGTCATGAGGTGTGTGACATAGAAAGGAGACAGAAACGTACAAACACAAATAGCAGAGAGCCACACATGCTTGCTGGGGTGGTGCAAATGGAGATCTAAGCTTCCTAGCAATCCAGGTGAAAAAGAAAGTAGGTAAGCACATACATACTCATTTACACAGACAGGTAAACACACTCGTACACACACAGACATGAACATTAAATTTATATATGGAAAACCAAAATACACACATTCACACACCCTTTCATATATGCATTGTGGAAACAAATGTCAACTAACTTGGAGTAGGGCAGGCCTGTAGGGGGAGCTCTCACCCCCATCACCCATGTCAACTACACCAAAACTGGAAGAGAGGATGCTAGCATGTCTCTCAGGAAGTACAACTGCTTTACTATGAAGGAAGATTTCTCTCCCCACATGGCAATAGCTCAGCCAATGAGAAATGCCACAGCTCAGCCAATGAGAAATGCCACAGCTCAGCCAATGAGAAACACCACAGCCCAGCCAATGAGAAACGCCACAGCTCAGCCAATGAGAAACGCCACAGCCCAGCCAATGAGAAACGCCACAGCTCAGCCAATGAGAAACACTGCAGCTCAGCCAATGAGAAATGCCACAGCTCAGCCAATGAGAAATGCCACAGCTCAGCCAATGAGAAATGCCACAGCCCAGCCAATGAGAAATGCCACAGCTCAGTCAATGAGAAATGCCACAGCTCAGCCAAAGAGAAATGCCGCATCTCAGCCAATGAGAAACGCCGCATCTCAGCCAATGAGAAACACTGCAGCTCAGCCAATGAGAAACGCCGCATCTCAGCCAATGAGAAACACTGCAGCTCAGCCAATGAGAAACGCCACATCTCAGCCAATGAGAAATACCTCAGCTCAGCCAATGAGAAACACTGCAGCTCAGCCAATGAGAAATGCTGCATTTCAGCCAATGAGAAATGCCACAGCTCAGCCAATGAGAAGCCATTCCCACCCTGAACTCTTACTCTCCCCCAATGGACTTTCCTTTAGAACAGCCCCTCCCTCTCCCCCTTTTTCTCTATAAAAGCAGCTCCCTTGCTTTGTTTGTTGGATTTGCCTATGGTTTGCCATAGTGTGTACATCCTGAATTGCAATTCTTTCAGCTATTCCCGAATAAACTGGCTTGAGGGTAAAATAACAGCCCAGGGGCTGGCCTGGTGGCACAGTGGTTAAGTTTGCGCATTCCTCTTCAGCGGCCCTGGGTTCGCCAGTTTGGATCTGGGGTTCAGACATGGGACCACTTGACAAGCCATGCTGTGGCAGGCGTCCCACATATAAAGTAGAGGAAGAAGGGCACGGATGTTAGCTCAGGGCCAGTCTTCCTCAGCAAAAAGAGGAGGACTGGCAGTGGATGTTACCTCAGGGCTAATCTTCCTCAAAAAAAAAAAAGAAAGAAAAGAAAAAATAACAGCCGAATTTGCTTTTTAAGTTGACAGCGTGTATGTGCAGAAATTTCGTTAACAATGCTCACCCATGCGAGGTGCAGCGATCTCTGATATTTTTTGTTCTAATGCACGTCTTTTTTTGTAGTGCTTGCTGCCCTCTAAACTGGTTTCACGACCCACACAACCTTTCTCAAACAAGGTTCTCTCCTGAACCCCAGACGTCAGACAATGATTTCTGTGGCTATTTTCCTGGTTCCCCCGAGAACGGCACGTGACTTACTAGGAGTGTGCCTCAGGACAAGAGACCACTTTCTCTGGCAGCCAGACCAAGCAAAGCTGATGGCTGCCAATGATGCTGGGGCCCGGGTGTGCCTGGGGGGGCGCCAGGCTGCTGGGGGACAGAGCCCTGCACTTGTGAACCTGTGACCTTGTGACTTTGCAGACGCCCTTGCAGCTCTGGCAGCCAACTCGTTCATCTGTGAAGTTGGGCTAACAGGAATCCATCACCTAGTGCAAGTGAATTCTTGGCTCCTGCTCTGTCTTACTGGAGGCTCAGTTATGGAGATTTGGTCATTTCCCAGCTGTGCTCACATGTTGGTCAGGTCCCCGCATGGTGGAGGAAGGGCCACAGTGCCCAGGAGAGACCCCTTGGTTCTCCTCTCAGTGCGTGGGGTGGAGAGGAGGCAGAAAGTTCTCCACACTTGTTCTTGACCCTCTGCAGTGCCTTTTCTGACCAAGAGGGAAGAAGGGGTGGAGGTCTGGCCAGGACTGGACTGGGGAGGGGAGAGTCTCAGCATTTGGGGAAACTGAGACGCTTCTGGAACTAGGACTTGTGGGGCCACTCCCCTCCCCTGTGCTTGTCTGTGACTCGTTTGAGCCCAAAGGTTCCCATGGGACACAGGAGACCCTGGGGAGGACGATGAGGAGCAGGGCACCCTGGGGTCCAAGCAAACACCAGTGTGCCTGACAGACTTTGGATCCCCACATGAAGGGTGACCAGAGAGAGGGTCCCCACACCCAGGGGAGCAAAGGGCTTATTGGTGGGAGGCAACCTGGGACGCCCAGGTTGTGGGCAGCTGTAGTGTGAGAGAGCAGTGGCTCTGCCCAGAACTCTCTGCTGGGTGGAGCTCCCTGTCAGGGGTAGGGGGATGGGTCCTCAGCTCTGATGATCTGGAACAATCAGAGGTGAACATGAGAGTAAGTGGAGGAAGGGGGAATGGTGGCTCTGTGACCTTCAGCCTGTGACTCTCAAAATGTTATGACCTTAACCAAGAATCAGATGCACTTTGCCTTACAGAACCATGCACACGCACACACATGCACACTTGTGTGAACAACTTTCCCCAAATAGAACTAAAGAGGCCATTCACACAGCAACGTTGAGCTGTACGATGCCTGGTGCCCTCTGACCTGTCCTGTCCTGTTCTATTGCATTGAACAAAAAGCTGATTGCTGCCAAGCAACATGACTTCAAGATGTGACACAGGTCATTTGCAAACACTGCTCCTGCCCCACAGACTCAAGGTGGGCAGTCAGGACAGCTCCCCAGGATATCTGTCCAGTTGCTCTAAACCAGTGTGGTACAGCAATGCATGTGGGGGTCACCCTTCATAATCTAGAAAAGAAGTTGAACACGTCACCCAAGATGAGTGATTTTGCTACATTTATTAGGTAAACTGGAACCAATTTTTCTAGCCATACCTGCCCACTTGGAGCATCGGTTCTCTGGTCGAGTGTCTCCAGGATCCAGGTTTTTAAGACTCGGCCCCCTGTGTGTGAGTGGGTGCCTGCTTGCCTCCTGCTGTGTCCGACTGGAGACCAAGTTCCTAGCAATGCCCAGCTGTGGCCATATCGGCTCAAGTCTCCGCATGCTTGGGAGAGGACCCAGGGCCCAAACGAGGTAGGGACGGTGACCTGGATGTTCTTTTGAGAACAGAGAGACTTGGGAAGGGCAGCAGTTGGGGGTTGTGGGGAGAGACGGAAGGGGCTTGACACTGAGGGCTCCAGCTAAATGAGAGATGGAACCCGTCCATCCCTCCCTCCATCCATCCTGTTGTCACATCTTCACTAAGAGGAATTCCCATTGATCTGTCACTCAATCCTCATTTCTTCACCACCCAGAACGCCTTCCTCATTAAGTTATGACAACTGCCATCACCTGTCTTCACCCTGCGTCCAATCCCCCCATATTCCTTGTGTGTCCCCGTGTTTATTGGCCCACGTTCCTGACTGCCTGCTGCGTGCACTTGGTGGTGGGGCTTCCCTGGGGGACGCAAACTCCAGGGCCCATGTGAGGGGCAAATGTCACCACTCAGTTCATTGGCATAGAAGGGGTGGGGCTGACCCTTTGTCAGGGTGGGGCCCCTCCTGGGTGGACTACAGGAGCTGGAACCTGCTATCCCCCAACACGGGGCAGAGAGGACGGTGAGGCTGGACCCTTTCTCAGACTTGCCAGGCTCAGGGGAAGAGCGTCAACATTGGGGGCATTGAGCCTGCACCTCCCCCATCAGGGGACCCTCACCCCAGAGAGGGTGGGTCCTGTCGCCCAGTCCACACAGAGAGGGGACTAGAGTGGGAAGCAGTCATCAAAGGGCCATGGAGAGTAGGGGGAGGGCAGGAAGGGGAGGGGTCCTCACAGCAGGGCGTGGTGGAGGCTGAGCCCCAGGTTGAGCAGGAGCCCCGCTTGCAGGGTCCAGGTGACACTGCTCACCCAGCCTCCCTGTTGCACAGGTTGGTGGAACAGCACCTGGTGCTGGTGAAGACGATCACGTCTGCAGGAACCTGGCCCCTCTCCGGAGGGCTCCTGAGGGTGCAGGAGGTCGTGCAGCTGCTGGACATCAGTGTCTTTTGTTCCTGACCTGGGGGCGGAGGGCAGCTGGTGCTTGAAGCCAGGGCCTCCTGGCAGTGAGGAAGGAGTGGGACTTTCCTGACGTCACGAGGGGACAGTGGTCAACCAGGCAGAACTCTGGGGCTGCAGGTCCCCTGCGTGTGAGCCCTCCGGGGCAGCCCCTGTCAGCCCAGGTCCCAGGGCATGCGGTGGGAGTTGGTATATGTGCAGAATTCGGGGGAACCAGAGATTTCCCAGCACCTGCAGGTGCCTGGTGCCAGGCTTGGCCCATTCCTAACTTTTGAGTCCAGACATGACAGAGACCTTTAGAGACATCTCTGCCTGAGTCTGTCTACAGGGGTCCCTCCTGACAACCCACAAAAGGAAAGAAAAACGCCAAGCATCCCCCAAATAGAAGAAAGGGTCACTTGGGGTGGGGTAGGGGACGTCACATCAAGAGCTCCAGGATGTTTTCCAGCTGAAGCCCAACTCAGAACCCCCCGAAAGAGGTCTGAGGTTCTCCCACATCCCTGGGGGCACCGGGCAGCGCATGGCGGGAAGCCCTGGTGCCGAGCAGCTCCCAGCAGCCCGCCTCCCTCCTCCCGGGGGTCCACCCTGAGGGGGCTTTACTGCCACTAACCGACACCCAGAGAAAGAGACAGCGCTCAGCAAGGGCCAGCTCTTCCTGGAGTCCCCCCACGCCGTGCCACCACCCCCTGGAGCGCGGAGGTGGAAGGGAAGGTAAAGGCCTGGAGAAGAGCAGAGGCCGCAACTAGCTCCCCACGCGCAGGTGAAGCTGCCCTCTCTGTGAGCTCCCTCTGCGGCAGCAGCCGGCGGGGGCGGGGGCGGGGGCGGGGGGGGGCGGGGGAGAAGACCCCAGAGGAGAAACAGCGCTGTGCTGGCAAACCAGGTCCCCGCAGAGAGAACAGCCCAGCACAGGCCGGGCTAGAGGGACCCGCATCATCGCTACCCAGGGTCTTCCCATGAAATTGAAATGAGATCCTCTAAGTTCTCCTTCTATCTGAGCCCAGTGAAAGGGCAGGGTCTCTGTGGGGCTCTGAAGGCCTCCTGGCCGGACGCCCCCCTCCGGAGCACCCCTCTCCTGAGGCCGCCCGGCCTGCAGGCTCTGTTAGGGAGTCAGAGGTCACTCCATCTTTGTCCTCTGGATGGTTCCTGCGAGCTTCAAACGGAGGGAGAAGGGAGGCCAAATGTGAGGCCCACAGACAGCAGGAGCCCCTGGAGGGAGCAGCCCCGGGAGGGAAGGGGCGGCTGAGCTGCGACGCACACCCCCACCCTCTCTGGGCCCCGCCCTGCAGGGACTCACCGTCTTTGAAGACTACATGTGGGAGAGACACAAGATGTCCTGGGGTGCAGATGACGGGCCTGCAGTCAGAGCTGCAGACAGTGGTGGCGGTGCAGGCTGCTGTCTAGGCTGACATGGTGGAGTCGGGCTCAGTGCACACTCAGCGCATACTCAGTGCCCCCCCCTCCCCCCACCACCACCCGCTGAAGACGCCTGTGACCACAGGCCAACAGCTCCCCAAGTGACACCCCGACCTGAGCACACGGGCACCCTCCGGACCTGGGCCTGACAGTGACGCCTGCAGGCTGACATCACAACCCCTACCTCCCTGCAGGCTACACTGCAAAGTACACACCACACACAGGCCCAGCCGTCCTCAAGGAAACACACACACGCCACACACACATGCCACACACACATACACCACAGCAGACACACCAGGCAAACCACACCACACACACCACACACACACCCCCCCCACACAGCACACCACACACCACACCACACACACAAAACTCACATCACACACACACCACATGCACACACGGGTGAACAAGCTACTGACACTCCATGCAGCCTTCACCCCACACGGAAGAGACCCACAGAGCCTGCCCTTTCAGCGCTCCCCTGTTGGCCGCACCTTTGCACACGCCAGGGCCGACCACAGGATCAGGAGGGCCCCTCTCACGGTGCGGGCAGTCAGGCCCAAGTGGGGGAGGCAGAGGAAGAGCCTTACCCAGGGCCTGCCATCCTCGACCCCTGACCTCATGCACCCCAACTCCTGCTCTCCTCCCCACCCCCTCGGTCCCACCCCTTGGACACACCCTCTGTCCCCATTTGCATAGGTCCTCCTACGCCCCTCAGGTCCTTTGTCCCCACCTGGGCCCGAATCCCAGGGACCCTCACCTGACCCCCCGTCCTGCACCTTCCCCCAGACTTGGACTTGGCCCTGATGGAGGAAAGAACCAACCCTGCTTGTGAGAAGCCTTCCTGGGGTTCTTTAGTCGGCAACCTCTGAGGCCCAGGGAGGAGGAGGGGACCGAGTCACAGCCCGGGGAGCAGGGACCTGGTCTCCCCGCCTGTGGGTCCCCTGACCTGGGCCAGCCTCAGACTCAGCTGTCAGCTGTGATGCATACTTTTTGTGTGTTTGTAATAGACCCATGGAGCAGGGCACAGCATTCAGCACCACGGAGGATACACGGAAAAGACTTGTGGGGCCACAGGTGGCCGGGGGGGAGACCCGAAACCCCTGAGCTCCCGAATGGGTGGGGACCAAGGGCGGAGACAAGGGAGGACAGAGAACTGCATGAAGTTCATGTTTCATGAAACGAATGGTCCAACGGGCCCCTCAGGCCCTCCTCTGAGAAAGCAGTCACACACTCATGCGCCTGGCACTTGGTGTTCAACTGGAACTTGAACAAGACATTCTAGTACTCTGATTTTGTTCAAAGTGTCCAGATTTTATCATCTCTCAAAAGTCTTCTTTATCTCATATCTCAGGACCATGTTCTCTGACTTAGATACAATTAAGCTGGAAATCAATGACAAAAAAGATAAATACAATCTTTTCACATGTAGAAACTAAAAAGAAACACATTTCAAATTAACACAGTCTTTAAAAAGAGAGCATCTTAAATATTTTTTTAAATACCTAGAACAGATGCACGAGGAAAATGCCACGTCTCGAAATGTTTGGGGTTCAGGGACGCGTGGTAGTTTGGGCAAAGTTTATGTCCTTCTGTGCTTCTATGAAAGAAGAATGGAGACTCCTATTCTGCCGAGAGGCTTATAGTTTAGACTTTCATAGTTTAAATTTGGAAATAACTTCAGATTTATAAAAAAGTTGCGTGCAGCTATAAGAATTATTCTATATCACCCTTTACACAGATTTTCAAATTTTGACATCATACATAACCACAGTGCAATGATCAAGATCACGAAATCAACATTGATACCAGATTGTTATCTAACGTCCAGATCTTACTCCGATTTCTCCGGTTGTCGCCCAACGCCCTTCCAGTCACCGTCCGATCTAAGGTTGTCGCTCTGCTGTCTTGCCTCCTTAGTCTCCTTCAATCTGGAACAGGCCCTCAGTCTTGATTTCTTTCGTGACCTTGGCACTTTTGAAGAGTAACGGTCAACTATTTTGTAGAAAGACTTTTCATTTGGGCTTGTTGTTTATTCATGATTAAACTCAGCTGAAGCATTTTGGCAAAAACCTCATGGAAATGTGGTTGTGATCTGCTCAGCGCATCATATCAGGCGGCACGCAATGCTGACTTGTCCCCTCACTGGTGATGTTGACGTTGATCCCTTGTTGAGGCGGCCCCTGCTAGGTTTTCCCACTGAAAAGTTACCATTTGTCCCACTGTACTTAATAAATGTCTTGTGACAGACACTTTGAAACTATGTAGATATCCTATTTCTCATCATTTCTTTGCCCACATATTTCGCGTCAACTGATGATTGTTGCCTGAAGCAATTATTACTGTGGATTTTTGCCAAATGGTGATTATGTATTTCCATCATTCTTTCTCATGGATTAGTTGGAATTCCACTGTATTTTACTCTTAGGTTTCCTATCCATATGCTGGGATTAGCTTTTTTTTTTTTTTAAAGTTCACACTCCTTTGAGAAGGAAATGTTGTTTTATGGTATTTAAAAACCAAATCTGGGGCAATGCATGCTTATTGCTATGGGGATATTCCACTCAGAAGATACATATTCACACTAACACCTCTGCAGTCACCATCACGTTTCATGTTTCCTTCCGCTTCGACACTTTTTATCTCTTTTCTCCCACAGTGAGAATCCTGACTTGTAACAACATCAGTGTATTTAAGCGGTTTGATTATGAATGTCTGAGTGTGTATTTCTTTGGATTTTTGTTATCTGGAATTCATTTGGCTTCTTGGACTATAGTTTTGTGCCTTTTTCCAAAATTAGGAAATTAGCAGTCTTTATTTCTTCAAATATTTTTTCTATACCCACTCTTTGCTCTCTCCTTCTAGGACACAAATTACACAGATGTTGGACTTCTTGGTATTTCCCTGAGGCCTGTTCTTGTTTTCCCAATATCTTTTCTTTATGCTGTTCAGATTGGATAATTGCTGTGATCTATCCTCAAGTTGACTGAGTCTTTCTTTTCTCATCTTCATTCTGCTATTGAGCCCAGTTGGAGAGAGTTTTATTTTTATTATTGTATTTTTTCAGCTCCACAATTCCCATTTTTAATTCTTTACATGTTTGACTTCCTCACTGAGAGTAATCTATCCATTTATCTCAAGAGTGTTTGCCCTTAGTTGTTGGAGCATTTTTATAATAAACGCTTTAAAGACCTTGTGTGATAATTCTTAGTTGAGATTTTCCTGATCTTCTGAATAAAGAGTAATTTTGGATTATATCCTGGACATTTTAAATATTATGTTAAGAGACACTGAACCCTATTTCCATCTTTTGGAGAATGTTGATACTTTTGTTTTAGCAGGCAATCGACTTGGCAGTTGGGCTTACGCTGCAAATGCAGATCAACCTTCTGTGGGTTGCGGCTTCCATTTCAGTTCAGTTTTCGGAGACCTTGCAGTGGTTGGGTGGCCAATGGCCAGTCTGATACCTTAGTGGGGGTCAATCCCACAGGTCAGTTCTCACGGTCTGTGTGTTCATGTATGCACAGCTCAGGAGTGAGCCTGAGTTTTCATACACACATTTACGTGCTTTCTTTCCCAAGCTCCTCAGTCACTGCTGTCTCTCAGGCACTCTGTAGTTACTTGGCATTCATCTTTTCGGTCATCTAGCCAGAAAGCTGGATCTTAGTTATTCCACACTGCCGCATACTTCCCACTCCTGCCACCACATCTGGGGTCATGAAAAGTGGGAAGAGGTAGAGAGAAAAAAGCCAGTGGGTTTTACCTCACCCCCTGGGGTCACAGCTCCTCTGACTGGAGAGGCAAGTTCCCTTCTCTCAGAACGTTAGCATCTGCAGGCTGCAGTGGCGGCTGCTGTAGCTGCTGCTTTTCCCGCTCACTGAGTGAGATCCAGAGAGGGTTTCTTGGAGCTCTTCTGTCCGTTCCAGGATCCGCTGCCAGGTGTGGGCTGTCTTGAGTCACGTCCAGAGAATAGCAGAGGAAATAAAAAGGGAAAACTTACCACCAGTTTGCTGGCATGCCAGATTTCTGTCTTATTCCCCAATCTTTCTGCTACTATTTTCTGTTCACAGTCCTTGCATAGCTTCTCCATGGATTTCACTGAGGTTTTATAGCTGTATTCGGTGGGAGAGACGGGGGTGGGAGACAACGTCTATTCCGTCGGACCCTGAGCCAGAAGCAGCCTCGACCCCCTGCCCATCAGCCCTGCAGCAGGTGCGGGACCATCTTCCTTGGCACCATTTAGTTTGAATTTCTTTCACAAGTGAAAGCAAACATATTTTCTTACGTTTAGTGGTATTTTATATCATTTTTGTTAATTTTTTTGTACTTTGCTCGTATTTGCTATCAAGCTTTTGGCCTTCCCCCTTCATTTTTCAAAGAGTTCTTTACGGCCCTGGAGGGGGGAGCATCCCAGAGAAAATCTTTATATTTTTGTATAGTCAAATTAATCTCTCTTTTCTCTTCCTCCGTTTGGATTTTGAATTATACTTAGGAAGCCTTTCTCCACGTCCAGGCTATAAGATAGTCACGTATCATTTCTTTGGGTGTTTGTACAGTGGGAGCTGTTGAATGTTGTGGTTATTCTCATGGATGACGTGCAGATGTGTGTGCAGAGGTCCAATTTTGACTTTTTCCAAATAGTCATTCATTTGTTCACATACCAATTATTTTTAAAATTTCCTCTTCGAGCCAGTGTCTTGAGATTCCTCCTGTCATGCAGTAGATTTACATACGCTCTTGGGTATATTTCTGGTCTTTCTACTCTACTTCACTCGATTCTCCATTCACATAATATTAAAGTACCGTTTACATTTTTGGGGTTTTTTTTTAGTATGACTTCACTTCTGGTAGTACTCATTTCCCCAAAACTCTATGTTTTTTCCAGAGTTTTCCTAACTAATCTTGAATATGTATATATTTTTTAATCTTGAATATTTTTGTTTACATATCTTTCAACTTGTTCAGTTCAAGAAAAAAACGCATGATTTTTGCGGTAATAACATTAAATTTAAAAAAGTACAAAGAGAGAACTGACGTTTTAATGACATTTAGAGTCGTCAGATCCAAGAACAAGGAGCATCTTTACAATTATTCGAGGCTACTTTCACATCTCTCAGGAGTGTATTGAAATTTCCTCCTTTAATGCCACAACTAGAAGGACCCGCAACTAAGGTATACAACTATGTACCAGGGGGGATTGGGGGAGATAAAGCAGGAAAAAAAAAAAAAGGATTGGCCACAGTTGTTAAAAAAGAACAAACAGAAATTTCCTCCTTTAGATTTTTGCATACTTTTGGTCAGATTTATTTTTAAGTGTTAGCTGTCTTGTCCCCATTTGTAAGTGAGATTTTCTCTCCCCTCATGCTCTAGTTGGCCATCGCTTGTACATGAATTGGCTATTGATTTCCATTTTAATTTCATATTCTACTAGCTTCTTGAATGATTTGATCGGTTTTGCTGGCCTTCACATGGATCCTTTCGGGTTCTTGAGATAGACTATCAAATTAGCTGCAAACGGAGACTGTACTTTTCCCAGTGCTCCTCTCCCTAATTGTCTTCTCTCGTTCACTTTCATTTGCTCGTGTCTCCTGTACAGTATTGAAAGCAGTGACGACAGGGGCCGTCCTTCGTCAGGCCTGGCAGGGTCGCACCCGGTCCCTCCCCCAGCGAAGGGCCTGGCTGCACGGCCGATACACACACAGCCATGTTCTTGTATAATATGCTAGTGAATTTGCTCTCCTAATATTTTATTTGATTTAAGATTGTGGCACTGATACACAAAAATGCTACAATTTCCTTTTTTCTGTCATTATCATCAGGTTTAGCTATCAATGTGTACTTGCTTTGTAAAAGGAACTTGCAAGTTTCACTTCTTGGATCCAATGTGGCACACTGTGTTTTCATGAGGAAATACTTCGTTTCGTCTGAATTTTCAAACTGACTCCACACAGGTATGCAAGGGGTCTCTTGTGAGAATTCCATCAACTTTACTGAAGTGTGATTTACATACAATAAAAGCATCCCTTTTTTAAGTGGACAGTTCAATGAGTTTTGACAAATTTATACACCCCTAAACCACCACCACACTCAGGATACAGAACACCCGCCTGGACGCCGTCAACGCCCCGGGGCCTCCTTGCGTGGCCCCCAGGACTCTGCATTCACCCTCTAGTTCCCACCCCTGAACTGTGCACCCGCCTCGCCAGAACGTCCCCCTCATCCACGCAGCTTATCTGTATTTCCTTCTTGCTCATTCGCGATCTCAATGCCGCCACCCTTCTGTGAGTCTGTCGGCTTTGTGGATCTTCTCTGTGTGATTTTGGTTTACTGTTTCACTAAACAATATTTTCAGTGTAATTTTGGTTCTTTTGGTTTGATCTGCTTTCTCCAGGTTCCAGATTTAAACACAAAGCTTGCTAATTCTCAATCCCTCTTCTCTTCTAACGTGAGGTTTTAGTCTATCCGTTTTCCTCACAGTGCCACTTTTATTTTAAAATAGAAGTTTGTACTAATTTTCCACTACTGTTCAGTTCAAGGAGTTTAAAAAATTCTCAGAATTTCTTCTTCAATAGATGAACAATCAAAATGTAACAATTTAATTTCCAAATATTTGGGATTTTAAAGTTTATCTTCTTTGTTATAAACATTTAATTTCAATTGATACGGTCAGGGAACATGGCCCCTGGGATAATTTACTGCTAAATGATATGAATGATAAAAATCTGGACATTTAGAACAAAATGAGAGCACTGGACTGCCCTGTTCAAGGTCCAGCAGAACGGGCTGGGGTGGCCGGTGCGCTCAGAGGGCGGGGCAGGGGGAGGAACAGAAACCATGGAGACACTGGGCCATCTGACTCTCCTGCGGAGAGCTAACCGTTAACTGTGGCGGTAACGGGGACCTGTCTGATTCGCCATCTGTACCAGGGACTCGGCAGTCTGGAGAACGGAGTGTTGGGTGTGTTTTCAAGGACAGGGGCAGTGGAGCCCTACAGGGGATGCCCCCACGGCCAGCTGTTCCTTGCTACATCATCACAACCCCACGTGCTGCCGTCTGGCTGCTCTCCAAGTGCCCCCGAGAGCCTCATCCTCACGTGGGGGTCTGCGTAGGGACCCCCAGCTCTGTCAGGGGATGGGGACCTGAGACAGGAAGAGGGCAGGAGTTTTTCCCCAGGTTTAGCCCTGCACACAGAACCAACAGAGGTCAAGAAAGGCAGAAATTATGGATGCTGAGTCACCAGATCCATTTTGTAGTTGAAGAGTTAAGGCAGCAAGACACAGGAGAATTGGAAACACACTGTCATGGGGAGGTGAGGCAGAAGAAGGGCAAGGCTGGGCGTGACCCAGAATGGATGCGGAGCTGACAGATGCGACCATCTCTGTGAACTTAGACCCTCGCTGGGGGCGGGGCTTGTGGCCGGATCTGAGGTTCCTAGCAGTGAATGTAAAAAAGAGCCCAACCCCAAAGAATCACCCCAAACTCCTGGAACCAATGAATGTGTGTAGCAATGCCCGCTGCAGGATCACACCCAGCGTTCACTGCCGCCCCGTGGCTTCCATGTGTTGCTCATGGGGAAGGAGGAGGGCCGAAGTGTCCAGGAGGGGTTGGGACAGTGATCTGGCATTGTGTTAGGTCAGAGGGACTTGAGGAAGCTGAGTGGTTGGGTGAGAAACAGAGGGCCCCACTAGGGGTGGGCTCCATCTTCCTCATTGTCCTTGATCGTCCTTTCTTTTTTTTTGAGGAAGATTAGACCTGAGCTAACATCTGCTGCCAATCCTCCTCTTTTTTGCTGAGGAAGACTGGCCCTGAGCTAACATCTGTGCCCATCTTCCTCTGTTTTATGTGGGATGCCGGCCACAGCATGGCTTGACAAGTGGTGCATAGGTCTGCACCCAGGAACCGAACCGGTGAACCCTGGGCTGCCAAATCGGAACATGAGAACTTAACCACTGTGCCACCAGCCTGGCCCCATTGATGGTCCCTTCTGTGGTCACTCAGCACCACATGCTCAGCCCTCATTAAGCTTTTATTCATTGCTCAAGAATGCCTATCTCATTAGCGTCTGGACCATTTGGTTATCACTCATCTCCATCCTCCCCTCGCTTCTTCTTCATTTACTCACTTATCCGTTTATTCAGCAGTTCCTGATTTCCAGCTGACAGGCTGTCCTGAAGAGCCTGCAATCCTGGTGTCCTGTCCAGAGGGAGGACCAGGATTCCCAGCTCCAAAAGGGTCCTTTTCATGGAGAGGGAAGCAGAGAGCAGCTGCTGCAGCGGGCCATGGGGAGACAGGGTGTGATGGCCCTGACGCAGCACGGGTACCACCCAGACCACACACACATCCTTCCTGGGAAGGCGCAGCTCCTAGGCAAGACTCCTGATTCCCGTGCAAACACCACGTGGTCATCTCGCCTCAGCAGAGCCTTGCCGGCTGGCCGAAGCTCAGGGAATCAGAGCTTCCTGATGCCCCAGTGTGCCAGGGACCCTGTCTGGGGAGATGGGAGCAGTAGATGGGGACAGGCCTGCCCGGCCAGCCCAGGGGCCTGGATGGGGTTTAAATTCAGCGTGAAAATTTCCAACCGCAGTGAAGGGGAGAGAGGTCCCACTCCAGGATGGGAATTCTGGGACTCTCACGGGTGAGCTCCTGGTGACTCCAGGGGTCTCCTTGGCACAGAGGGGTGCCAAGGTCCAGTGTCGTCCTTAACCCACAAAAGCCCTGGAGCAACAAGGCCTCCTGCAGTCCATGGGGAAATGATGAGGAGATGGAGACCGGGGACGGGAGTAAGATGAGGGGACACTACGCAGCCCCCAGGTGGGCAGGCCTGAGGAGCCAGGAGTGGGGAACAGATGTGGACCCGGCACTGGCCCACGTTCTGGGGGATGTGCTGCCTGACGATGCTGCCCCCACCCACAGACTTCCCTCCTTGTCCCCAAGGCCCAGGGTCCCACTCTTGGCCCCCATCCTCCAGGAAGTCCCCCTGGATGGCCTGTGGGTGCCCCAGTTCAGCCTGGACAGCCATGAGCTGGTTGTCAGTTCCGCCGGTCCCAACCTGTACCCCTCACCTGGGTGACCTCCCTCAGGCCAGGCACAGGGCTGTCCTGGGTGCCTCCAGCCCTTCCCTGCCCATTGGGCCTCACCTCCTCCAACTGAGCTGCCAAACAAACACCAGTCCCCTCGGCCTCACTGCCAAGTTGTCCCCTTCCAGCATCTCCCACATGCCACTGGCCTAGACAGGCAGCTCCGAACTCTGTCATGTGCCCCGACCCTGACCTGCCAGTCCCTCTCTCCCACCTCCACACAGTGGCCAGCTGGCCCTGCTGAGGACCCGGACTTGAGACTGTGACTCCTGCTTACCCTGTGCTGGTCCCAGGACGCAGGGGCCATCCCTGATGGACATGATGGACAGTTTTGTCCAGAGTCTACTGAGAGCTGGGCTGGAGGGACACAGTCTGGGCACGGTGAGTGGAGGTCGAGGAAGGAACAGGCAGGAGGTGGAGCAAAGAGTTTATTGTCTCTGGAAGGAGTGAGGGTCATGGTCTCACACCAGTGGACACCTGCAGCGTGACTCTGCCTGGGCCCCACGGATGGAGGTGGCTGAGACAGTGGAGGGGGCTGCCCAAGGTCACAGAGCAAGTTGGAGCCAGAGCGAGGGCAGGAGCCACCCTCTGCATGCCTGGACTCTTCCTGCCCCTCACAGGGCATTGAACAGTCCATTCAGGGCAAGGGACCTGACACAGTTTGCTGTCACCCCAAACTGGGAAACACCTGTCTCTTGCCAGGGCAGCTGAGGCTCAGCTTGGGCTGTGTGAGCAAAGCGCCCTTGCCAAGGATGAGAGAGGTGGCCAGGTCCTAGGTGGAGGCAAAGGCACCTTTCGCACCCCCTCAGAGAGGGAATGTCCACCCCAGTGTCTCCACGGATGGAGCCAGGACAGAGGCGGGAGGTGGGAGGATGGGGGGGCCTGCAGGCTTGGGAGAAGGTGCTCACAGCAGGGCCCAGAGGAGGCTGAGGCCCACCTGGAGCAGAAACCCCATCTGCAGAGCCCAGGGCCTCCCCTGGGAGGCGAGCGCCCTGTTGCAGAGGTTTCTGGAACAGCACTTCCTGGTGATGCTGTTGACCACCCCAGGATTCAGGACCCACTTAAACATCATGTTGGTGTTGGGGCACCTGGGAGCACAGTGCTTGCTGAGGAAGAACCCCTTCACTGAATCTGCGGAAGAAAGAAGACGGGAGGTGCCCCTGAGGCTCCGGGAGGGAGGACTCTGCTGTTACAAGGACAGGTGGGGGTGGGGGGGGGTGGGGGGGGCAGGGGGGGCCGGGTGCTCTTGAGGTGGGCAGCGAATGCCAGAACTAAACCTCAGAATCATGGAACTGTTGGCCCCTCAAGGGCTACAGATACCACCCCTGACCCTTTCACAGGGCTGGCGCTGCAGAGCAGTGGGAGCATGGCTGCCCAAGGTCACCTTCGAGGTCACAACAAAGACAGGGTCTAGGACTGCTGGCCCTGGTGGGGGCTCTTCCCTGAAGCCACCCATGGTCTGGACCACCCTGGCCAGCCCAGGGGCCTGTGAGTCTCTGAGAGACAGGGTGAAGCAGGGCAGAGGGGACAGGGGCTGGGAGCCACAGAGAACCTGTGGGACACTCAGCCCGGGCTTGGCCGTCTCCCCACCGTTCACCCGAGGACGTGGCAGAGACCTTCGGAGGAACCCCTGGAGGAATGCAAAACTCAGAACAACCCGAACTGTAGGAGAAAATCCGCTGGTGGGTGGCATCCACCTCTTCTGTTGTATGACGTTGTGTTGCGTGCGTTGTGCAGCACTGTAATTTGTTGCGT
Source organism: Equus asinus (assembly GCF_041296235.1). Lineage (NCBI taxonomy): Eukaryota > Metazoa > Chordata > Mammalia > Perissodactyla > Equidae > Equus > Equus asinus. The sequence continues at coordinate 84,522,734 of NC_091801.1, read as the reverse complement.
TGATTACGTGACGACGTATTCTACGATAATCGTATTCTATGATGTTATGTCCTCTCAAAGGCTACGAAGAATGCTGCTCAGTGGCACATGGCTTAGAAGAGCCTGAAGGTGGGAAAGAGCGTGGCTCTTCCTCCAGGAAGCCTCCAGGGCCCAACCTTTAGCAGCTGCCGCCTGTCTGCAGTAGTCAGGGTGGGGATCTCAGGCAAGGTCAGGGCACAAGGGGAGGGACCCCCTGAAGAGAGCCCTCATCACTGCCCACTCCCTGCATGGAGGACCGCCATCACACTCCCTCCAGCTACCGCCTGGAAGGCCCGGAAACTAGAAACACGATGCTCGGGTGGAGCCAAAGGTAAAGGCAACGGCGCTGAAAGAACAACAGGACGGGGAGCCTCAGATCGCGTTCAAGCAAAGGCTGACTTGCCCTCCTCATGCGCAAAGTTCTCTATGGCGGCGAGGAGGAGGGGGAGGCCTCCCAAGGGGCACCATGGGAAAGGGTCACCATGGAGATGAGGGTCAGACTGTGGAGGAGGGGCTGGGCCTCCCTCCGTGTACAACGCCACCTTGAAATGTCTTTTTTTTGGCCACTCACTCTTCGTCTATTTTGTATGTGGGATGCAGCCACAGCATGGCTTGACAGCGGTGTGTGGGTCAGTGAACGGGTTCCAGGCAGGAACTCCAGGCCACTGAAGTAGAGCGTGCAAACTTAACCACTGCGCCACCGGGCCGGTCCTCTTGAAATGTCTTTTTAACCCACCGGAAAGGTAATGGGGAAAGGAACCGATGGGCCACAATGCTGGGGGGAGCTGGGCCTGGTGAGTGGAGCAGTCCTGCACGGGGCACCGTGGCAGACGACAGTGCCGCAGCAGGGGCCACAGCCTCAAGGGCGCCTGCGTTTCTCACTGGCTCGTCCGCTTTACAGGTTTACCTCCAGGAAGCCCAGTCATGCAACATATATTTTCTTGCATCATTTCTGGAAAATCAGGACCTGAGGTTCATTATAGGGAGCAGATCAAATGAATGATGCTCCAGCCAGGCCCCTAGGACGTGCAGCCACAGAGAGGAGGCAGCTCTGCTGGCGCTGGCAGGTCCCGGGGACCTGGAACCACCTGGCTAGAATCAGCAAACTGTGATTGTGCCTTCTCGGGAGAACAGATGGGTCTCTCCAGCTCCGGCTCTCTCTAGACATCTGTATCATTTCACAGCATCGCTGGAGGTTTGCTGGGTGACATTTCAGTGTGGCTGGGGAGTGTGTTCAGGTTTTACTTTATGATCTCCTCTAAGGCTTGTTTTTAAGTGAAGTCTTATCTCTTCAGCCCCACAGTCAGCCACGTGGACGTGGGGCCAGGTGGGCAGCCATGGGACACCAGGTGGCCCAGGTGCAGCCTGCCTGGCTGACCCTCCTCTCCACGGCCACCCCTCTGGCCGTCCTGCCCTCCCTGTAAGTTCAGTGACACCAGAGCTGCTGCCCTGCTGGCTACCCCTAGGGGAGTGACACTTAAGAACCAGAACCTCAACAGGAGGAGAAGGAGCAGCCCAAATTCAGAGTCCGCGGCCATTCTGCCTGGGGTCCAGTGGGAGGAGAGAGCACGAGGTGCTGTCAGAGCGATGGGTCTCAGGGCGCCCCGGCCCCGGCCCGACCCTGCGAAGAGCCCAAGGGTCCAGGCCGGGTCCCAGAGGCTGCGGCACCAGCCCCTTCCCTGGGCGCCCAGGGACTCACCAAGGTTGACGAACACCTCGTTGGAGACGCAGACCCGGTCTGTGGAGTTGCACACGGTGGGCTCGCACGACGCCGGGCTGGAGACTTTGAAGCACTGGTAACAGCTCAGCTTCAGACCTGTGGGGAAGCCACGGGCCTGGGTGGAGCGGGCTGCGCACCTGACCCGGGCGCGAGGCGCGCCCCCAAAGGCGCGTGTAGGAAACACCGCGCAAAGAGCCCCAGCGCCCCGCTGGAGCTCCCTGCAGCCCACTAGAGGCGCGGTCTCGCCCAGCTTGCCCCTTACCTGGCTTTGCTGAACCTCCACCAAACTCCGCAGACACCAGCAAAGCCCAGAGGCCTAGAACCAGCCCCTCCATGATGCCAGACGGCTCAGCCTGAGGGGGTGGGGTGGAACAGAGAAGGAGGCTTCACCCCAGCACATCCCGGACTCCCTGAGCCACAGCTCCCCTCCCCTCGGTGGTCCCGCCTCCCTGGACCCTCCTCATTCCATGCCCTTCAGATCCTGGTTCTCTCGGGACCCTCCTCCCAGCCCCTCCCCTCCGCCAAGCTGCAGGGAGCTGGGCCCTTTGAGGAGAGACAGCCCAGGACAGGAGGGTGTAGGGGCCTCCCAGCCCCTCCTCAGCAGCTCCTGCTCTGGGCAGGGTCCCCTGGGCTCCCTGAGGACGGCAACCTCAGCCTCTAGCCACCTCCTACTGGAGCAGAAGCGGGGCAGGGACTGCATCTCCCCTGCCCGTCCACCCCCTGGGCAGCCTCAGCCCAGGTCAGCTCTGATGGCCCTTCTAGCCCTGTGACAGACCGTGTGCTGCAGGGCTCCCCCCCACCGTTGGCACCGCGGGGACTTGGGATCAGGTTGCGTCCCTGCCTCAGGGGCACTCGGATGGCTGAAACAGAGACGTTCCTTCCCTGAGGGGTAGCAGGAAGTGGTCTGATGCTGGAGGTGGAGGAGAGGGCCGGAGGGCTTCAAGGGGGAGGAGGGATCATTGGAGCTGGAGAGCAGGTGATGTGTGGACAATGAGGTGAAGCAAAGGCAGCCCAGTGGGTGAACGTCCTGAGCCAGGCGGCAGCAGGAACCCAGGAAAGTACCGCTCAAGGGCCAAGTGGGGGGAGGAGGAGGAGGGGGGAGACGAAGGGGGAGGAGGAGGAAGGAGGAGGAGGAGGAACAGGGGAGCAGGTCACCGCACCGACTGTTGAATCTTTTCATTCTTTCTCCAGGGCTTGGAGTGCCTTTGAAACCAGCAAGCAGTTAGCCATTGATGATTAAGTAGCTAGGAACTAAAGGTTTTTTTCCTTTTTGCAATTACTGAGTTTTTGCAATTACAGCTTTTAGCTGTTTGACCCGCCCATTGTTAACTGGCCGCTTAGGCAATACGCTGACTCCCACTAGGCTCCTGTGGATGACAGCACCCTGGAGCCTGGGTCACCGTGGTAATGGGCGTGTGAGCTGTTCTTCAGCAATTAGAACCCCTTTGTCCACTTCAGGCCGGTTGAGACCACCAACCCCATCAACTGGGCCCGCGCAGATGTCCAACAGGCGACATTTTGACATCAAGAGACTAAAAACTCCACCTCAGGTTCTGCTAATGCTGCTATTTTGTGAGTGTGGGTCCTATGAAGAGGCGTGGAGTCTGACTATGCTTGCACAGATCGACAATTCCCTCACCTCTCCTCACCTCCAATCACCTCTCTCCACATTTCAGACCACCTTGCCCCCATCCCATAAATGTCCCTGAGTCCCCATTTTCGAGGAAGCGAATCTGAGACTCATGCTCTCGCTTCCTCACATGGCTGCCTTGTGAGTAAACTCTCTCTCTGCTGCAATCTCCTCCTCTGGGTGTTTGGCTTTGCAGCTGGGTGGCAGGCAAAAACGAACCTGGCGCGGTAACAACTTTCCCACTCCCCTGTGTGAGGAGGTGTGGGAGGCCGAGGAGGAGGGGGGAGAGCCTGAGCATCAGTGGGCACCTCTACCCAGGCGGCCTCTTGGCCCTGAGGGACTGCGGGCGTGCTCGTCCCACCGGCCACGGCTCTGTCCACCGCGGGGCACCGGGCTGTGCTGCCTCCAGGACCTGGGAAGGTCTGGGCCCCTGCAGAGCGGCTGGAGCCTGAGAGCCTGGGCTGCACAGGGCCTCACCCTTGTCTGCATGCTGCTCTTCTCCTCAGCTCCGCCCGGGGTCGCATGCAGCTCCTCTCGTCCACTCCACCCAGAACCACACGTGGCTCCTTTCCTTCTGCCCGGGGCTGCCGCCCACTGCAAGGTTGGGTTCCGTTTTGGAGACTGACGTCCTCAGCTCCTGCCAGGCTGCCTCCAACGGGGCGTCTTTCTCCCGTGGCTGAGTCCCTTGGGACCGTTGACTGTCCCTGTGATGGGCCCACGGGGTCTACCAGGGGGTTTAGATGTGCTTGGGCCCCATGGAGTTTCATTTCCCGAATCTCCCCCACCTCGTAGGGCTGCAGGCAGAGTGTGGGGGCCCTTCCCCTCACAGCGCAGACCCGGACCCCTCCCCACCCAGCTCCTCCGCTCAGTCCCCTCCTTTCTTCTTGTTTTCAGAGCCCACTGGCTGACACGTTCTCACTGGGCCCTGGTGCCCAGGAACCTGTCCTCAGGGGAACCAGCCTTAAAGAGGAGAATCCAGCAACACTTGTTCCAGCCCAGTGAGGCTCACTCGGGGGAGGCTGGGGCTGTCACAATGGGTACAGGGCCCGCTGCAGCGGGCGAGAACTAGGGCTGGACCCTGAATACAGCAGGGACAGTGGGGCTGACAGCCAAGGAGCAGTGGGGGCGGGTGCTGGAAAGTACCGAGAGGAAACCTGGGGGCGGTTCCGGATAAACCGATTTGACAGGATTCTTGCTGAAGGCAGCAGGATGGTCAGACCTCACCTGGGGGGTGGGGGACGAGGAACCGGATCAGATATCCAGGGCTGGGGTTCTCTCTAAAACTGGATTTACAAGGAAGGGCACAGCTGGGCCCCGGAGGAGGTTCCGGAGATGACTAGAGGTTGGTCAGGCACAGATCTTTGTCACCAGACAGCACGCAGCTGACGACGCAGCATGGAGTCCGGGCCCTGAGGGCTGGGGCAGTGGTCCAGGGTGGGGCCTCGCCCCTCTGGGGGTGCCGTCACCCCCTCATGACCTCACCTGGGACCAGTCAGTTCTAAGGGCCCGATCTGCGCCCAGGTGTGGGCAGGAAACGCTGCCCTGTCCCCTGACCCTCCCCGTCCCCTGTCCTCCACAGCTGTCCCCAAAGGTGCCCTCAGCTGGGCGTCAGGCGTTCGCATAGCCTTCCGCACCGTATCCCGTCAGTCCAGTCTTCACCCGGTTCCTTCTTTCTCTGGTCCTTCCTGACTTTGTTTGCTCAGTCACAGCCTTGGAGCACCTGCGATGAGCAGGCAGGGGCGGCTGGATCTGGGCAGGCAGGTGCTGCCACCCGGCCCTGCCCTCAGGGCCCCAGCCAGAGGCGGGTGATTGGGAAGTCAGAAGGGGTGGCTAGTGGTTGGGAAAGGCCGTCCCTGACCCCGCCGTGACTGCTGCCCGCCACCTCCACCAGTGGCCACCAGTCCACCTGGTGATCCAACCAGCAGGACTGTCCCTGCTCCCTGTCTTGCCTGGGGTACGTTCTAGGGATCCGCCTAGCCAGGCACAGCCTCCATGGGGTTGGTGGGCCCGGGGGGTATGGGACTGAAGAGGTTCATTCACTGCATCATGTGTTTCCTCAGCTGTCCATTCATGCTGTCATCACATTGAACATGAAGCTGGGGCTGTGAAACCCACAAAGCCGACAATCGGAAGGATGGTGGTGCTGGATGCAGGTGTGAGAAAGGGGCCTGGGCAGGGGTGGGGGTAGTTGGCAGGCATGGCTGTCCCAGGAGGAGCGGGGCCGGTTCATCTGGAGCAGGGCTGATCGCACGCTGTCCTGGCCACACAGGGGGGACGCGCTCAGGTCACACCGCTGTCAGCACCCCCACACAAGAAGTGGCCATCCTCCCAGGTGACCACTCTTTCTCTGGCACTGGGCCAGGGACGTCAGCGGGCACACTGGGCAGCGATTGCTCGACTTCCAGCTGCCCTCCCGGCCTCGTTTCTGATCTCCCTTGTGAAGGAGCTTCTGGGAAGCTGGTTCCTGGAGGCGATGGGAGTGGCTGGGGACGTGAGGAGGCAGAAGGCTCAGAGGCAGGCAGGAAGGGCAGGGCGCTACGGGGAGGGGAGGAGGTCCACCTGGGCCTCCTTAGACCCGGCACACGGGTGCCTGAGCTTCCACGGTCCCTGGCACCAGGACGGGGCCCCACCACCCCGCCTCTGCCCCAGCCCGGCGATGGGTGGGTCCCTCGGGTCCCGGCAACTGCCACTGTCATGGTCCCCAAGCCGAGGGTGCTCATGGTGTTGGTGTGTGGCCTTCGCCCCGAGGCCGGACAGGAACTGCGGGAGTTCAGGCCTTCTCGGGCATGGGAGGAGGGCAAGCCCACCTGGCTCATGGCTGTGAGCCGCCACTGGCCAGCCTCAGGTGGCACAGACAATGAGTCCCTTGAGGGACGGGGCATTTGGTAAAACTCAGCTCTGCTCCCGGTGAGCATTCTCTTACCCACACGGCTGCGCCCCAAAGAGGACGCTCTGCAGCCCCCACTTGTCAGCTGAACACTGAGAGGAAAGAGCCCTCACTCCGAGCGGGCAGGGCCCGGCCTGTGGTTCTTGCTCCCCGAGAGGCCAGCCCATGGGTGTCAGCCCCGTCCCTGCCTGGGCCTGCACATGACTGCCCCCTTTATCCCGAGACAGGAACAGCAGGGAAAGACAGCGGCCTGCCAGACCCTGCTGAGGCCAGACACCGCTGGGGAAAGGTCCCTGCAGGTGGATCCCCTGGGCTTCTGGCTCTGCCAAGGCGTCCACTGGGTCCTGGTGGCATTGACACTTGCTCCAGGTGTGACCCTGTGCATCCTGCTGACCCGGCCACACCGTCCAGGCCCCGCACAACCATCTTCGGTTCCTGTTTGGGTCCCGAGCTCATTGCATTGGACGACAGCACTGGGTTCACAGCCCAAGCTGTGCATCAGTGGGCCCATCCTGGACGTGCAGGGGACTCTCCAGGCCCCATTTCATCCTCAGGCCACAGGGTGCTGGAGCGAGCCAGTGGACAATTAAAGGACAGGCCCAGGCAGCCGACGAGGGGGACAAGAGGACCCCCACCAGACCGCATATCTCGGGCAGCCATCTGAGTCTCATGCGGCTGCACGGCGAAGGGCACTTCTCACTGACCGCACCATCCACCCTGCCATTGGCCGGCACCCTTCCTTCCAGGCACTGACGCCGCGGCCTCCGTGGGAGACCCTGCGAGGGCCTTCTGGCCCCTCTGCCCGTTTCTTAAGACTCAAACAGATGGGAAACTAAGACGGCTATTAAGCGGCTATGTGAACCCATTTGAGAATAGTTTAGAAATTCAGGATTTGGTGCTGATCAATTCTGGAACAGGACGGATTCACAAAGAAATGTGTTTCTGTTAAATGCTCCGTCCTTGGGTGACGGAAGTTCGAGAGGAAGAGAGCAAGCAGTTCTCTTAGTAACGTGGAGTTTGACGACTGAAGGGGACACACTGATGACAGCACTAGGCCTGGCGCTGGGGGAGGCCCGAAGGGGACACTCACGGGCTGTATCCAGACTTGCTCCTGGAAGCTCCTCCTCCTCCTAAACAAACAGACCAAACCCACGCAGGACGAAACACTCCGGTGCTGCCTTTCCGAGCAGCAGCACTGAGTGGCTGGTGAGCCTGGGTCAAGTGGGGCCGACAGGGGGGCCTGGTGGGAGGCCCCAGGGCAGGGGCCCATGAAGAAGGCCTCACTGGGAGCCCTGTGACCCTGCCGGTCCATTTCATGTCCTGACATCACAGACTCTGTGTGTCTAGGGGACCCCACGAGCCCCGTGGGACTGTGTTTTTTCCGTGTGCCCTGGCCGTCAGGACTCTGCCCAGCCCTGGTGCCATGGGCTCAGCCTTGAGTCACTGGCCAGAGCTGGTCACCTGAGCTGCTTCCTGGCACAGGTGAGGACGACGCAGGCGGAGTTCTCCGAGGTAGACCCGGTGCGCTTGGCGGCATCTCTCCCTGCCGTGGTCCTGATGAGATGCACAGTTGGGGTCCGCCCGCCAGGCTGGCCCCATTGGCATGCTGGGAGTGACCTTGATCCTGGACTTGGTCCACTGATGCCTCTGACTGCTTGCCTGGTCACTGTCCCAGACCCTCAAAGTCCCAGCCATTCGGCTCTGTGATGGACAGCCTGTGTCTCACTCACGTCCCAAGAAACCGAGGAGTGGAGTCGGGTCGTCCGGCTGCAGGCGGAACCCCTGTGTGTGCTTTCAGCTACAAAGGCTCTCCCAGCAGGCGGGCCTTGGGGCCAAGTGTCCCCACAGCTGGCGTGGGGCTTGGTGGAGCACTGCAGCCTCTCAGGGGAGTCAAGGATGCAGGCCCCCAGCCACTATGCCCCGACACACACCTGCAGGCCCAGCCCAGGTGCCAGTGGCCTCCCCTCAGCCTCTCCCCAACCCCTGGGTCCTAAAACTGCAGGAGCCCTTGCTCAGGGTTCCCTCATGGGGAGATGATCCCCGACGCCCACGTCAGTCAGACATGCTTTTCCACACTGTTCCATGCAGGGAAACGGAACAGGGGGAGGTGGCGCTTCCCTCCACTTCTAGCCTGTGGCTCACACTGTCACAGGAAGTGCTGAAGACCCACCCTTCCCTCCATTTCTGCTCTGGCTCTTGGGCTCCTCCGACCCCCGACAGCTCAGCTGTCTCTGCAGCTCAGCTGAGCTCCTGGCAGCCCCCACAGGCCCCGCGCTAGTGGGGGTTATGACAGTCTTTCAGGTCTCGGGACATGAATGACAGCTCACACCCTCATCCCACAGTTCCTGAAGCGTCTGGTGCCCCCTTGCCTCTGTGGACAGTCCCCTGGGCTAAAGCCTGCGCACCTCTGGGGGAAGGGCTGGGGTCCCTACCTGTGTGCTCCTGTTGTGGTGAGTTCCTTTCTTGCGGGGACCCAGCACCCCCAGCCCATGAGTCCCAGGTCTGAAAACTGGCTGAGGTCCTGAACGCGGGTGAGGGGCTGCGACTTTTTCTTGGGGTGACTGCACTCAGCCTCCCATTTACCGTCTAGACCTCCTCTGCTGGGGCAAACCGCAGCACGAATGGGGAGCTGGGAATGGGGAGCCGGGAACAGTGGACAGTGCTCTGGTGGCTGACCATCCGCTTTGCCCTCAGGGTCGACATGTTCTACCGTCCCTCTCGGTGGCTCTCTGTAGGGTAGGTCCCTGGACCGCCACCCTGACGCGGGTGGATGGGATAGTTACCGCCCCGGACTCTGGCTGCAGAGCGCTGCCCTCTGTGAGCCAGTGCCGCCACCGGGAGCTCGCAGACACAGCAGCCGTGGTGGTGGGAGGGAGGCTGAGCGGGGGTCCAGGAGCAGGACGCCCCCACCAAGGCTGCTGCTGCTGCTGCTGAGACCCCCACCTCTTGGCACCGAGATTGGAACCGCCCGCAGAGCGCCGTCCCTGCACGGAGGCCACCAGCCGCCCGTGGGGAGGGTTTGTGCCAGTCCCGCCTTAGGGGACGGTCTTGGTCCTGCTGGGATTGCTGCCTGTGCCAGGTGCGGGTTTGCTTTTTTGCCCCAAGGGCCTCGATCGGCACCTTTCTCTGAGAATCACAGAGCGATGTGCTGCCAGGAATCTCGTGTGACATCACCTCAGACAAAGGGACAAACTCCACACCCACAGACCTGAGTGTCCCAGGGCTGCTGGAAGGAACTCCATGCATTTGCCCTACTCACAACAAAAGAAGCTCATGTGCTCACAGCTCTGGAGCTGGAGCTCAAAAATCAGGGCGCCGGGAGGCCAGGCTCTCTGAGGGCCCGGGGACGCTCCTCCGCGGCTCCTTCCAGCCCCCGGGGGTGCCGTCGCGCCTCGGCGCTCCTCGCTTTGCGGCAGCATCACCCCATTCTGTGCCCCATCTTCATATGGTCTCCCCTCTCTGCATGTCTCTGTGTCCCAACTTCCTTCTTCTTACAAGGACACAGTCATACTGGATTTGGGGCCCACCCAAATCCAGTCCGACCTCATCTTAACCTGATTCCATGTGCACGGCCCTATCCACAAATAATGTCACAGTCACAGGTTCCGGGGGTGGGATTGAGCACGTCCTCTTGATGCGGGGGCTCACTCTTGATGCGGGGTCGGTGAGCCGAGGAGTCGAAAGAAAGATTTCTTAGACTCTCAAGATCTGGCAGTAGTGCTCTTTTATTTATAGAATAGTGTGGAATAGCATGGGGACAGGACCCATGGGCAGTCAGAGCTTCTGCTGCCGCTGCTTCTGCTGCCTCCGCTGGCATGGGGACAGAGCCCATGGGCAGGCAGAGCTGGTGCGTGGGGACAGGACCCAAGGGCAGTCAGAGCTCCTGCTGCTGCCCCAGTTGAGGGTTAGAGCTAAATTTAAGGCATAGGTATGTGAGTTATCTCTTTACAAGACAAAGAATATGTAAAAAAGTTAAATCAAACCGGATTGAGTAAATGGCAGAAGTCACCGCTTGAATTTTATCCTCGGCTAAAGACGAAGGAGGATTTGTGGGGGGGAGGGTCAGTTACATGAGGTTGCCAGACAGTAACCAACTTAAGTTCTTGCCTCTGGCATTGACCAAGAGCCTCTAGAGATAAGACCATCCCCCCCTCTTCCTGGCACAGAGAGGGAGGCATCTTCACAGATAGAGGTTTCCCTTAGAAATGTAAATGTTTCCCAACAAAGGGGCAACAAATTCCACTCCTTGGAGCCTGAATCTCATCTGTAGTTTTAAAACTAACCAGCCTAAAAATCCTCATAAGCCATTTTAAAATTAAGCAGCCTAAAAATCCTCATCACTCTGGGGACATAGTTCACCCCAGAACACGAGGAATGATGTTGGGCACACGGACAAGGAGTCCACTGTTCGCATCGCACCCTCCTGGCTTGGCAGCTGTGGGCCTGCAGAGACCCAGCACGACCCTCAAAGGGAAGCCCAGACACCGGAGTGCGGATGGCCCGGAGCAGGTGTGGCTGGTTCCCGTCAAAGTGGCTGCCTCGTGACACTGTGATCCTAAGACCAGCGTGTGGGCCCAGGAACCAGCGCTCCCCTCACCCCATTTCCAGAGCCCTGTTCTCCATAACGTTACCGTCTGCTGCAACAGAAGGCCTGGCGCAGGATGGGGGGTCCCCGGGGGCCCGGGAAGGGTTCTACTACACGCAAATCTGTGCTGCCCTCTGGATGTTGTGGGGTCCTCCTGCCAGTAGAACAGCCAGCAGAAGAGGCGCTTTGTTGACAGGGCTGATTGACGACCTGGGGTTGCCTCTGAATCCTGGTGAAGAGAGGAAATCCGTAGGAAGATGGGGCGGTAACCGGGCTCTCCTCGGTGCCCCATGCCTGCTGATAGCCTGGCAGGCGGGCGATGCTGGCCGCCACAGGCAGACAAAGGCACCCTGGGGGCAGGCCCAGAGCCCTGATGAAGGGCTGCGTCACTCCTGGCAAAGCATGTGTGGGAGTCACGAGGGCACCCTCCCCTCCGCCTCCAAGACAGACCCACCCTGCTGCCCCTTCAGGGCCCGCTTTCCCCTCCAAGCCAAGGCCAGCCTCTGAGCCAGCAACCCTGAGACAGGAAGGAGCACGAGCGAGCGGGCTTTATGCACGGAGCGGAAAGGTGATGACGTTTGGAAATAAATCAATGTAACTCACCATATTAAAAGACCAAAACGAGGGAAAAAATGTGTGTTCATCTCAATAGACACAGAAAAGCCATTTGACAAATTTCGGCTCAATTCACGATCAAACTAGTACTGGAAAGGAACTCCCTCACCTGGGGAAGGGGCTGTGGGAAACCCAGGGCTGGTGTGGATCTGAAGGCGACAAACTGCAGCTCCCCCCCAGGCGGAGTCGGCGGCTCCACGACGTCCGCTCCTTTCACCAGAGGACTTGGCCAGTCAAATAAGGCAAAGAAAAAAGAACAGGTTTTCAGGGTGGAAAGCAAGATGCAAAACCGTCCTTATTGTGCAGGCCTCGTCATCTACGCGGAGAGTCCAGGGATCTTCACGCAGTTCCTAGGATGCACAGGGGACGAGATTGATAGAAACATTGATTGGATTGCTAGAGTCTAGCAACAAATAACTCAAGACTGAAACTTAAATTTCCATGAGACGTCCCCAAAAGTGCAATCTATTAAAGGAAAAATGGACAAAAAAAAAAACAAGGGAAGAAAAATTGGACTTCATTAAAATGAGAAACTTTGCTCTGTGGAAGCCCGTGTGAAGGGGATGAGAAGACGAGATGCAAACTGGAAGAAAATGTTTGCAAACCACACGCCTGGCAAAGGATTAGTGCCCAGAATGTGGAGGGAACTCTCGGAACCCAACAGTGAAAAACAGACAAATAAACAGTCTCCTTAGAAAATAGGCGAAAGACCTGGTCCTGAGGAGGGTCTGCCGAGCAAGTGCACCTGGGAGCGTGGTCGGTGTCATCGCCAGGGAGATGAGCACCGAACCACAAGGAGCCATCACCACACAGCGAGCAGAGGGGACAACGTGAAGTTAACCATGGCGCAGCGGTTAAGTTCGCATGTTCCAATTCTCAGCGGCCCAGGGTTCGCCAGTTTGGATCCTGGGTGTGGACATGGGACCGCTTGGCAAAAGCCATGCTGTGGCAGGTGTCCCATGTATAAAATAGAGGAAGATTGGCATGGATGTTAGCTCAGGGCCAGTCTTCCTCAGCAAAAAGAGGAGGATTGGCAGCAGTTAGCTCAGGGCTAATCTTCCTCAAAAGAAAGAAAGAAAGAAGTTCTTCCAGTCCTCAGTGAAATGGTCACAAACAGAACGTAAAATCTAGAAAGAAAGTTAGAGAAGCAGAAATGATAACAACTGTGATAAAAACGAAAGAATACCTATGGTCTAAAACAACAACCCCAACATCTTGTGGGTTTATGACATATATGCAGGTAAATGTTGAGACAACAAAGTGCAATGGGGCAGAGGTGGTGAAGCTTTGCCGTGCCGGGTGCCTGAATGGCTCAGGATGGGCAAGAGCACTAACGCGAGGTGGATTATGGCAAGTCAAGGACTCAGACTGTCATCTCCGACCACCACCGTAGGAAATACACCTATAATGGAGAAAAGGAAATATGGAAAATGTTTCATAAATCCAGAAGAGAGTAGAAAGAAAGTGAAAAGACAGTTGGGAAAAGTGAAAGCAAAGAGCAGAGTGGGGGACCTCACCTGCGTGGCTGTGATGTCTGCCCACCAGTATCCAGTGTGCTGGCTGGCCCGGCCCCTGTGGTTCTTATTATGACTGTGAGACACCCTTCAGCAGTAGCCATTGGGAAACCTTGAAGAAATAAAGGTTTATTACCTACAGCACCTGGAAAGTACACAGCCCACCTGGGACCACACAGCGATGTCGTGGGGAGAGAGAGTGAGCAAGCGCGGGTCTGGGGTGCTGCTTTTATTGGGGTCGAGGGTGGGGGCCTAGGGTTTTGTGGGCTCACTCTTTGTTGGTGAATCTAAAACATAAGAGTGGGCATTTAAAGCTCAGGAAGAGAAAACAGAAGAGGCCCCGAAAGTCAGTTGTAGAAACCAACCAGGATCTCTGAAATGAAGATGCCTTGTTGGGGGGTGGGCACGGGCTGGCTGTTTATCTCGTCCAGCGGCTGACAACGTGTTTTCTGAGACAGCTGTCACTGAAGTGGGCGCCTCCGCAATCAGCGCTGATGCCAGGTGCTTGTGTCACTCACAGACATGCCACGTGGCAGGGCTGCACTACATTACCCCAAATATATTAGTTCTCACACGAAAGGTAAATGACCTAACTTTCGAACATAACGGGAAAAATCTTCAGATAAAAATAACAATAAACCGGTTACAACCCTCATTGTGAAATGAGGATACAGAATAGCTGGAAGGAAAAGAATGGAGAGAGATGTGATGCTGAACCTCTTAATCTCAAGTTCGTGGGCCTGACGCCCAGTAAGCCAAACTCTGAGACGTCCATGCTTGGAGACAGAGAAAGGTTTATTCGAATTGCCCAAAACGGGTAGGTGGGAGCCTGGGTTCACTCAAATCTGCCTCCCCGAGAACAGAAAGCAGGGTGTTTATGGAGCTAAGGGGCTTGGCAGGAGGAGCTTCGGGGAAACAGAGGGGCTGCTCCCCATAAGCCCCTGGGCGATCTGACCTGTGGGCTCCAGGGGCTGCTGAGGGCCGGTGAGTGCAACCTCCCAAAGGCATTCTCTTCCTTCTGCAAAACAAGCTCACAACCCTGGAGACCTGAGCCACCCCTCGAGTTAGACAAGGAAACAGCAAATTGCTAATTGAACATCTGCGTACCCCTCAGGCACCCGGCCTCAGACGCACCGTGCTGATGGTAAGCTAAAGAAATCTAGTTTCACCACATTAATGCCAAGGAAAGTACACGCTACAGTGAGAAATATTACTGAGATAAGAGACATTTTTAGAGTGATAAAAAGGGCCAGTCCAACAGAAAGATACGTCAACCCCACACTTGTACACATCTCACAGCAGCTTCGAAACATCTAAGCAAAATTCGCCAGAAGTGAAAGTTGAAGCAAAGCCACAATCACACTTAGCGAGTTAATATAAGTCTTTAAGTGACGGATAGAACAAGCAGACAGGAAGTCAACTAGAATGCATGAATTTGTTAATAAAAATTAACATTGTGGACATGTATAGAACATTCCACCCAACACCTGCAGAATCCACATTCCTCTAAGCATGTGTATAACATTCACCAAATACGTCCTGTGTTCAAGCGTGCAGTTAATCTAGAGAAATAAATAAAATGTATGAAGGTTGGAAAGGAAGAAATGCAAACCAGAACGGCTGATGCTAAAAGGACTGAAAACACCAAGTGCTGTTCCCACACGAAGGGCGCCATCTGCTCGCTGAGAGACAAAAGCCAATGTCAACAGGCAAGATGACGGCAGAGAAAGGGCATTTTATTACAGCTCGCCAGCAAGGGGGAAGAGAGCCAACAAATGTCTGAAAGAACCATCTTAAGGGGGGCACAGAAACTTGATGCAGTTCTATGGGCCAGTGGGTTACAGGGGAGGGGGTTTGGAATGTTGACCCTCTAGTGTCACCGACTGGGAGTGGCCACCCCAGATAGACTCTGTCAGGGGCCATCACATTCCCAAGGAACTCAAAAGAACAATGTTATCATCTTATCGCAGCTGGGAGGTACGCCCACAAGCAGGGGCCATAAAGTCTACAGAGCAGGTGGGCCTCCTGGGGTGCCCATCCAGCTGGGTGGGTTAGTCAGGGGTCGTTCGAAGTTACAGTATGGTTTCTTTCTACAACATGGCTTCCCTTATGTCAACGCTGTGTGGAGCCGGTATCAGCATTGTCAAGAATGCGGGGCAGCCGGAGCACCCACAGGTTGTCAGCATGAGTATAAATGGGAACAACTATTTACAAACAAGTTTGGCAGCGCCTATTGAAATTAACGATCTGTGGGCCCTGTGACCCAGCAATCCCACTCCCAGGTATGTGCCCAAGAGAAGTGAGTCCCCACAATGAATGGCCGGGAATGTCCACAGTGACTTATTCCCGAGAGGCGGGCCTGTACCCCGCTGGATGTCCACTCAGAGAAGCAGGGACAGGTGCGTGCTGGCAGAGCCGCACAGAGGGTGCCACGGGGACACGAGAGAGCGCTCCTGCTGCTGTGCTCACCAGCGTGGGACCCTCACACACCTAATGCTGAGTTAAAAAGTCAGAAGTGGCAGAATTCATGCCTTGCAGCTGTAGAACTCGGGCTCTTCAAGGCCAGCAGAGGGAGAGTCCACTGTTGGCGAGGGCTTTTAAAGGACTCAGCCGCCAGGTGGGGCCCCCAAGGACACTTCCCTTCGGATTAACATGCAGCCAGTGGATCAGCTGCAGCTGGAAAGTCCCTTCACCTTCTCCTGCTCCTGGGGCTCAGAGCAGGTCCAGATCTCGCTCACACCTGACAAGAGGTTTCCACATATTGAAGTATATGGGTGACTATTCCGGTTGAAAACTGATTCGGCTTGAACTAAAAAGCCTGATTTATGGCCTATCAAACATACAGTGTAGGGGCTGGCCCGGTGGGTAGTGGTCAAGTTCACAGGCTCCACTTTGCCAGCCCAGGGTTTGTGGGTTCAGATCCTGGGCATGAACCTACACCCCACTCATCAAGCCATGCTGTGTGGCGTCCCATATACAAAATAGGGGAAAATTGGCACAGATATTAATTCAGTGACGAGCTTCCTCAAGCAAAAAGAAGAAGATTGGCAACAGATGTTAGCCTGGGGGCCAATCTTCCTCACCAAAAAACATTGTACATCTGCTTTAATCATTAAAGCAAAGAACGCGCTCTCTTAAAATAGAACGCGTGCTTAATGCATAGGCCCCTCCTCAGCCCTATCGGGACGCCCAGATTAGTCCCTTTCCAGACACCAGGGTCACGGTGACCTGCTAATTTGCACCTAAATGCCTCTTTGAAACTGGTGCAAACGTATCCTGGGGGTGTTTAATGTATGTTCTTTCTTCTAAAAAGACACAAGTCTGTACTGAACACCATGCTTCTCAGGAGCCTTTCGAGGGACTTCCTTCACAGTCCTTGCTCTGGCTCGATTAAAACTCACCTCATTTCTGTGTCTATAGAATGCTTACTGGATACTTTGCATCTACACACCCAAATGGAGGCAATCACACAGAGTCAGGCCTGACCATGGAGGCCGGCGCAGAATTGTGACGACCAACTGCATCCCAGCTCCCTGGGCTAAGAGGGACAATACAGCTAGAGGGGCTGGGGCCACCGGCAGGTTTCTGGGAAATGATAACTGTCGATGAAAATAATCCATAACCAACCTATAAATCAAAATTTGGGTTTATTCTGAGCTAAAATCTGAGGACCATGGCCCGGGGCCTTTCTTCCTGACGGAAGAAAGGGCACCAAAGAAGTGAGGTGTACAGAGGGGTTATATACCACCATACAGGACGTTTCACATATGATTGAAATGTCCCTCCCACAATAGTCACAAGATTGCCCTGTCTGCACAGCGCTTGATGAACACAGCAGGCAGTGGGTCTGCTGTCTCAGTGGGCGTAGCAGGAGGCAAGTCTATTGTCTCAAGCTGGGAGGTCACAGGTGAGCGCAGCAATGAGTTCCTAGCCTAAGGAAAGATGCTTAATCCTTAAGGAAAAGCCAACGTTGGGAGGGGGAGGGAAGTTGCACCTTTATCTCAAGGGCCTTTTGCTCTTGCCATAGGGAATGTCTAAAGCAGATATACAATGCATGCTCAATGGCCATGGTCAGGCCCTTTGGAAAGACAAGGTCAGACCGATTTAGATTTACACCAAATGGCTTCCTCATATACTCCAATATATCCTATTACTTGCCATTTTTATTTGTCATAACATTAGATCCATACTTCATACCGCACACAAGGATAAACTCCAGATGGGTTAGGAGCGTGACCTAAAATCATGGAACTCCGCAAGCGCTAGAAAGAATCATGGGCACATTAACTGGGAAAGACTTTCTAATGGCTCAAAATCCACAGACACAAAAGATGGATGAAACTGATGACATTACAATAAAACCTTTTGAATGCCAAAATTCGCCACAAGCAGAATCAGGAACCACTGACAAACTGAGACAAGATTTGCTTCGAGGATTATGGCAAAAGTGATGTGGGCTTGGGGAGCTGAAGAGTCGAAAAAAAGATTCCTTGAACTCTCAAGGTCTGGTGGTAGCGCTCTTTTATTCAGAGAATAGCGTGGGGACACACGGGCAGTGGGAGCTGCAGTGGGTTGAGGGTAGAGCTAAATTTACAAGGCATAGATATGTGAGTTATTTCTTTACAAGACAAGGGGAAGATCATGGTAAAAAATCATTACAATAGTGCCAGTGCAGGTGGGGTCTGGTTAGTGGGTGGTCGTATAACTTTGGATACGAATCAGGTCAGGAGGTCCTATGCCTCCTGGAGGGTGGTACAGATCCATATGTAGGCCAGGATGCCTTGGGCTTCTCTCCCTGGGGCAGCCTTGATCCTCATCAAAAGGACAGACATCCCCAAGCACACAAAGAAGTCTTGACAGTGGGAGGGAGGTGTGACATCAGCCAAGGGGTGGAGCAGGGACTCCTGGGGCCTCTCCTCCATAGAAACACAGAAAAAACTGGTAAAACACAGTCAGACACAACGATACTGGAACTCAGAAAAATAGTCAAAGGTTTCCAGCAACCAAGCGAAGGGTTAGGCAAGGACAAGGTGTCTGCACGGGGAGGAGAGGCTTGTGGTGTTTTCCAGGGTCCATCTCCCTGTCACCCCCCTTAAGGGGTGGCCTGGAGGACAGCAGCTGAGTTCCTGTTCCTGGTGCCAGAGGGAGCAGAGAGCAATTGTTCTCAAAGAATCGTGGCTGTTTGTTTTCATCTACTGAGTGGCTCCCTGAAGCACCAACATGAGGGCTTGGCATTTATTTTGGAGAACTAAGGCTCCGCGTCCAGAGTATGGGGACCTAGAAATGGCCACCCCAAGGTATGTCTCTTTGGCATGATTATTTGAGGCTGGTTTCTTTGCAGACAGGAAAGCAACTGAAAAGTAGAACTTGCTTGCCCTTTGTTAGGAGACATTTACGTTGTAAAGGAACTCTCCATCTGTAAAGATATCTCCCTCTGTACCAGGAAGAAGAAAGGCGATGACCTTGTCTCTAGAAACTCTTAATCAATGGGGAAGGCAAGGACTTAAATCTGCATTTGTTTATTGTGCTTGTCTGGTGACCTCCTGTAGCTGACTTCCCTCCCCCCACCAACGTTGGCGTTGGCGTTTCTTTAAGGATTAAGCATCTTTCCTTAGGCTAGGAACTGATTGCTGAGCTCACCTGTGACCGCCCAGCTCCAGACAATCGACTTGTCTCCTGCTACACCCACCGAGATAGCAGACCCACTATCTGCTGTGTCCATCAAGCGCTGTGCTGACCGGGCAATCTTGTGACTATTGTGGGAGGGACATTTCAATCACATGTGAAACACCCTGTTTGGGGGTATACAACCACTATGTGCACCCCACTTCTTCGGTGCCCTTTCTTCCTTTGGGAAGAAAGGACCCGGGCCATGGTTCCTCATAAAGCTTTGTTGCTTTGTTTAATTTTCTCTTGCTATTCTGTCTCATGTGAATTTAATTCGTTCTCTGGCCAGACGAACCCACATTTGGGAAGAGGAAATGTCTTCCTCCCCTACAGTACCCTGACTGAATCTTTGCTTGTCCATCCCCTGTCCCCCACCAGTCTGAGAGCAGGGATGGTGTCTGCTTATTTCTGCTGTGCCCAGAGTCCAGGATGGATCTGGCACACAGCGGTGCTCAGATCTCACATGTCGAATGGCTACAAGAACTGCTAAATTTCGCAATGGAGTGTTGCTCCTAGGACTGCGAGTGTCTGCGTGTGTCAGGCAAAGACGGGGCAGGTTGTGGGGTGCATTAGCTCTCCATTGCTGCGTAACACACTTTGGGCTTAAGACAACCAGCTCTATTATCTCCAGGTTTCTGTGGGTCAGGACCCAGGCACCGGCCCACTGCCAGCTGCAGTCAAGGAGAGGTCCAGGCTGGGTCCTCATCTGAAAGCTCAGGTGGGGACGGATCTGCTTCCAAACCTGTGTAACTGTTGGCAGGGTCAGCTCGTGATGCGGCCCTCCTTCAGAGTCTGGTTGAGAGGCGGGCAGAGGCAGGCTGCCCTCTGTCCCCTGCCCTGTGGCCCTCCGTGGCAGCTTACAGCAGAGCAGCTTGCTTCTTCAAAGCCAGCAAGGAAGAGCATCTCTGCTTAAGGGCACTCAGTCGATGAGACAGCATCACGAACATCCCACTGCCTCTGCCGTGTTTATGGTTGGAAGCAGGTCCCAGATCCCACCTGTTCTCCTGGGGAGGACCACAGGAGGGTGTGAGCCCCAGGGGGTGGGGCCATGGGCCACCTTAGCATCTCTCCCCTACACAGGGGCACCGGCCACTCCCTCTCCTGTGTAAATGCCCTGCCCCAGCCTTGGGAAGAGCTCCCAATGGCGGCACAACATGGTCAGAGCTTGGGGAAAGCTATGTGCCTGGAGGATTGGGGGGCAGCACAGGGCGGCTCAGATGGGTGTGGGGAGCTAACACTCATTCCACAGCCTCCATGCAGGGCCCTCTGCCTGCCCTGGGGGCACTGTTAGTTATGGGGTGGGGAAGGAGGACAACCTGGAGTCCTTGTCTCTGCTGGCCCCTGTGGGCTGGGCTGACCTCTGACCTCTCTGCTTCCAGAACCCCTGGGGCATCTTTCTGTCTGAGGCCCCTGGCACCCAGGCCAGCTGGGGAAGGCTACACATCCTTCTCTGCAGTGTCACTCTCTGTGCAGGGCCTAGCTCAGGTCCACTCTCCCCAAGAGTTCGTGGGCGGGGTCAGGGGGTGTCAGTTTGTCCTCTGCCTGGGGAAGGGCTGAGAGGGTGGCCGATGGAGTCCCTCCCCCACCTCGAGAGTCAGGCAGAGGCAGTGTCTCAATCAGGCTCCCAACAGAAACAGATGACCACCCAAGTCAGAAAACCAGGAGAGAGTGGCCTCTGAGCACCATTTGGAGAGGGGTAGGCAGGACCCCGGGAAACCAGAGACACACACAGTGCCTCCAGGGCTGGCTGCAGGGTCACGAGCGACCTACCGCCCAGGCTGCAAAGGGGGTGAGAGGGCCATGGGGACACTGCCCCAGAGAAGCGATGGGAAGTGGGGGGACAGGGACTGTCCCAGGGGACCCTGCAGGAGGTGGTGGCGGGTCAAATCCCACTGCTCTCTCCTCTTCCAATCTCCACCAGGCTCCTGGCTCACCAATGTCGACGAAAATAATCCATAACCAATCTATAAATGAAAATTTGGGTGAGTTTATTCTGAGCTTAAATTTGAGGATTATAACCTGGGGCCTTTCTTCCCGAAGGAAGAAAGGGCACCAAAGAAGTGGGGTGCACAGAGTGGTTATATACCCCCAAAGAGGATGTTTCACATAGGATTGAAATGTCCCTTTTACAATCGTCGCGAGACTGCTCTGTCAGCACAGCAATTGATGGAAACAGCAGGCAGGTCTTCTGTCTCAGTGAACCCCGCAGGGTGGCAGTCTGTTGTCTCCAGCTGGGTGGTCACAGGTGAGCTGGGTGGTCAAAGGTGAGTGCAGCAATCACTTCCTAGCCTAATGAAAGATGCTTATCCCTAAGGAAATGCCAATGTCGGAGGGGGAGGACCTTTATCTCAAGGGCCTTTGTTCTGGCCATAGGAAATGTCCAAGCAGATATGCAATGTGTGCTCAATAGCCACAGTCAGGCCCTTTTGGAAAAAACAAAGTCAGGCTGAATTAGGTTTGTACCAAATGGCTTCCTCGTATACTCCAATATATCCTATTGCTTGCCATTTTTATTTGTCACCAAGAACCCTCTGCTTTCTCCCACTTGGGGGTGAGGAGGCTCAGCCTGGCGGGGTCCGCCAGAGCTGCAGTCAGATGGTGGCAGCCAGGTCTGCATCACTGACATCCTGCCCCCGGCACCCAGTGGCCCCTCTTCTCTGTACCTTCCCCCTTCCCCGGATTCGATTTCTGATGCCACCTCCCCAGAGGCCCCCTCTGCCCACCTCACCTTCTAACGCTGACTGCAGCTGAGGGCACTTGGGAAGAAGCTACCAAGGTGACAATCAGGGGCCCTGTGAGAGAGGAGGGAAGCCACTCTGCATGTCACAGAGCCGTCATCAGGACACTGGATGGCAGAGCGACCCCACTCATGGCTGGCCTGCTGGCATGGCCCCTAGTCCCACAGACCTGGGTCCCCTGCAGGGACTGGCGGGGCGGGCAGGTCTCTGCAGGCCTGAGCCCTGGCTGGGGCTGCTGGGTTGTTCCTGGATCTCCCGCTCTGCCCTCCCGCAGCAGGAGGTGTCCTCCAAACCGTCAAGCCGGAAGGAAACACCAAGGTCCGAGGGCCAGGGAAGCTGACATGTATTTCATCCCGTGACAGCCTGCGGGCTGCGGACGCGTGGACCACGGAGGTCTGGGGCCAGTGCTCGGAAGGGTCGGGCAGGAGAGGACCACACGGGCTGAAACCACGGGGGTTTGGTGTCAGTCCTAATCCCACAGCCACAGTGACCGATGCAGTCTACAGACGTGGTCTGGTGGTCTGACTGCTGGCTGCAGTCTTCCTCTCATCTCGATTAGCAAAGCAGGAACCTTGATGAAAGGTCGGTTGTAAAACGTCATAAGCCAGGTGATGTGGATTTTTAGGCTGGTTAATTTTAAAACTACAGATGAGAGGTAGGCTCTGAGAAGTAGAATTTGCTTGCCCCTTCATTGGGAAACATTTACATTTCTAAGGGAAACGTCTATCTGTAAAGATGCCTCCCTCTCTGTGCCAGGAAGAAGGGGGATGGCCTTATCTCTAGAAACTCTTAATGCCAGAGGCAAGAACTTAAGTTGGTTGCTGTCTGGCAACCTCATGTAACTGACACCCCTCCCCCCGCAAAAATCCTCCTTTGTCTTTAGCTGAGGGTAATATTCAAGCGGTGACTTCTGCCATTTACTCAATCCGGTTTGATTCTTATCTAAAAGTTGTGGGACCGCCAAATGGCTGGACCCTACAGGCACTGATACCATTTTAACTTTTTTTACATATTCTTTCCTTTGTCTTGTAAAGAGATAACTCACATACCTATGCCTTAAATTTAGCCTTACTCTCCACCCAACTTTGCAGCAGAAGCCGCAGCAGCAACAGCAACATGCTGGCAGCAGCTCTGCCTGCCCATGGGTCCTGTCCCCATGCCAGCAGTGGCAGCAGCAGCTCCCTATGCCAGCAGCATCTCTGACTGCCCGTGGGTCCTGTCCCCACGCAGCAGCTCTGACTGCCCATGGGTCCTGTCCCCATGCTATTCTATTCTCTAAATAAAAGAGCACTACTGCCAGATCTTAAGAGCCTAAGAAATCTTTCTTTCGACTCCTCGGCTCACCGACCCCGCATCATTAGGGATCAGTGGTCACATATACATTGCTTAAGCTTCCATTTCTCCTGAGAAACCACCCCGGGGTCAACAGAAAAGACTTTAGGCCTCAGTTAGGGAGAGCCCATTTTTCTCTTAGAACATTTAACAATCCACCTGGGCCCCCTGCACCCAGCACAGACGCTCCACCCTCTCAAAGCCACTCGGGCTCCTGCCTGGGTGGGACGCTGCATTCTCACACCCTTCCACTCCCAGCCCTGAGACCCCAGGGACCAATTCTGGGTCTCCCACGGGGGCACCCCTCCCCAGCACCAGGCCCTTCCTTGTCCAGGGGTGTCTGCTCCAGGGCTCTGTCCTCTCCCAGAAGGCCCTACCCTCCAGCAGCTTGGAGGAGGCCCATGGTCACCCCGGTCCATCCTGTGTGGCCCACCTGGTCCCTTTCCTGGGCCTTCCAATGTCTCCCTGGGGACCACAGTGTGGGTGTGGTGTGTATGGGGCTGGGGCACTCAGGAAGGCAGGGATGGGACAAGACCAAGACAGGCTGAGGCTCCTTAAGCGAGCTCCCACGCCACGCCCAGGCCCAGGTGCCCCCACTTCCCGGCTTTCTGCTTGTCTGTCGCCGTGAGGGAGCGGGAGGCGGGGGTGCCTGGCCCTGGGTCTCAGAGGCTGGCTGGCCCCGTGCTGGGCCCTTCTGGGCTCCGTCTACGCGGGTCTTGCTGACAGAGGGCTCAGCTGGAAACCCTCCTCCAAGGGCAGGGCGTGCCTGGCCGAGAGCATGACCCCTGCGCCTCAGGGCTGCTTTTTCTCTCTGTCTCTCCGCCCTGGGCTCAGGCCCAGAGCACCAGGAAACCGAGAGTCAGCGGCTCTGTGAGCCCCTCCTCCCGCAGGAGTCAGTGTGAAAAAACATCCTCTGCCCAGAGCACCGGGCAGCCCCTCCTCCCCCCTGGAGCCCCGCCCTCCCCAGCCACCAGAGCCTTCAGGGGGCACGGAGCCCTCCTTTCTCCGAGGGGGCGGAGGGGCGGGGCCTGGCTCCAAGGCCGGGGTCCTCCTGCAGCAGCCGAACCCAAGGCGCGGGGTGAGCCTCTGGGTGCAGTGCGATGGGATGACGGAGAGGCAGGTCTTTGGAGGGTTCTTCCTTAAGAAAAAAGGGACCTGGGGCGGGGCCGGTGGAGCAGAGGCTAAGTTTGCAGGTTCTGCTTTGGCGGCCAGGGTTCCTGGGGCTGGAGCCCGGGTGTGGACATTCGCACCATTAATCAAGCCATGCTGTGGCAGGCGGCCCACATGTAAAGTAGAGGAAGATGGGCACAGATGTTAGCTCAGGGCCAGTCTTCCTCAGCAAAAAGAGGAGGGTTGGTGGCAGATGTTAGCTCAGGGCTGATCTTCCTCAAAAAAACACAAATAAATAAATTATCTGTTAAAAAAAAAAAGGGAGAGAGAACCTGGAACCATGAACACAGTGTGGGCCCCTCGAAGTGGGAAGAGCCAAGTTCTCAGCCGCAGGGGGCCCCTGAAAGCCTCGCAGTGGGAGGGGGAGGGGGCAGGAAAGAAGCAGCGTTAAGGCTTCCTGGGCTTTCTTGGGGCCAAGGGGGAGCAGAATCTGTCAGCCCAAAATCTGCTTCTTTGGCATAAGGATTATTTTAGCCTGATTATTTTTAACAAACAGACACAGAAGCTCTCAGTAGCACTTGCCCTTTTGTGAGGGAAATTTCCACTTATGAGGGAAATCTCCACGTGTCAGGGCGTCCCCCTCCGTCCCAGGACCAGGAGGGTGACTCTTAACCTCCAGAAACTGATCAGTGGAGCAGGCGGTCTGCTGTCTGCATGACAGCCTTGTCCTCTGTCGCTGGGCTTTTCCTGGTCACTGCCTGTCACTGCGCTGCCCCCCTTCCTCCTTTGTCTTTAGCCGGGGATGGTTTTTAAGGTGGTGGTTTGGGCCATTTCAAGGAGTTCCCCAGTTTTCCTGGGTCTCTCCCATGTGTATGGGAGATATACCTGTCATTAAACTTGTGTTTGTTTTTCTCCTGTTAATGTCATTTATTGAGTGGGGGTGGGTTGTGAAGGAGTATCTCAGCCAAGAACCTAGGAAGGTAGAGGGACAATTATTTTTCTGCCCCACAGTAGCCCTCTGCCTTGCCCCTGCTCTCGGTGGCTCTGGAGGACCCTCAGAGGAGGGCAGCGAGGAGGTGGGGCAGGGGACTCCTGCTCACAGTGCGACCTGGGATGCCCGGGTTCTCAGTCTCCCCTCCTGCCAGGGGTGGCCCCCTTTATGGTCCCACAGGGACCACAGCTCTCACTAGGCCCTGAGGGGTGGAGGGCTGAGGCCCCAAAAGTGAGGTACCACTGGGTACCCAAATCTGAGACTCAGGACCCTACCCAAGGGAGGGCGAGGCTGCAACTGCCTTCTGAGAGCTTGGAGCAGGCCCGGCCTCGGGGAGCTGGCCCGGCCTCGGGGAGCTGGCCAGGGTCTTGGCTGGGCCCTGGGGGAGGGGGCTACGCAGGGAGGGCAGAGTGGGGAGCCCAGGACCACTCCAGGTCTCCGCCCTGAGAAGCACAGGGGGGAGACGGGGGCAAGGTCCCACCCAGAGCCCCAACGGAGGTGTGGGGGAGGCAGGGTTGAATGCCCTTCCTCTCCAGTCCTGAGGAGCTGGGCTTCCTGCAATCCTGGGGGAAGGGCTGTGATGAAAATGACAAGCAATAGCATATATTGGAGTATATGAGGAAGCCACTTGGTATAAAGCTGATTTGGCCTGGACTTTTTTTTTTTTTTCCAAAAGGGCCTGATGTGGCCATTGAACAGACATTTATGTCTGCTTGAAGCATTTCCTATGTCTCAAAGGCAAGAACAAATGCCCTTAAGGTAAAGCTGCAACTTCCCCCATATTAGCATTTCCTTAAGGATAAGCATCTTTCCTTAGGCTAGGAAGTGATTGCTGTGCTCACCTGTGACCACACAGCTCACCTGTGATCACCCATCTTGAGACAACAGACCTGCCACCCTGCTGTGCCCACCGAGACAGCCGACCTACTACCTACCGTGTCCATCAATCACTGTGCCCTCAGAGCAGTCTTGTAAGTACTGTAAAAGGGACATTTCAATCATGTGGGATACATGCTCTCTGAGGGTGCATAACCACTCTGTACACCCCCACTTCTTTGGAGTGCTCCGTTCCTTTGTGGAAGGACTCTCCCAGGCTATATGGTCCTCACATTTGGCTCATGATAAACTCACCACAATTTTGATTTATAGATTGGTTACGGATTATTTGCACTGATAGTTGTACATTAATAAGGAGCAATTATGGACTGGCCCAGTGGCGCAGTGGTTAAGTGCGCACATTCCGCTTTGGTGGCCCAGGGTTCGCCAGTTCGGATCCCTGGTATGGACATGGCACCACCTGGCATGCCATGCTGTGGTAGGCGTCCCACATATAAAGTAGAGGAAGATGGGCACGGATGTTAGCTCAGGGCCAGCCTTCCTCAGCAAAAAGAGGAGGATTGGCAGCAGTTAGCTCAGGGCTAATCTTCCTCAAAAAAAAGGAGCAATTAGCCCCCTGCCCCTGCCCGGGTCTGACCGTGGTGTCTCCCCAGGCCCAGAGCCCCCAGGCGCCCCTCACCTCACTGGCCCTGCACCCCAAGCCCGGAAGATCTGTGGCCGAGTGCCGTTGGTGGGGTGGGGATCTCACTGAGATTGAGGGGTGAGATGTGAAGAGGTGTGGGGAGACCATCAGTATACCCACCTGTTCTGATCCCGGGATCCTGCCCGCTCCTCTGGGTAGAGGTGGCCAAGAGCCCCTCCGCATCCTCACTGCCCAGACCTTAACGTGAGGAGGGGGCCTGTGCAGGTGGAGCTACTGAAACCTGCCCTTTCAGCCTCTGAGCCCCTCTCCTGCCCACTGCCAGCCCAGGCCTGGAGGGCAAGCAGTGTCCCAAGTCCTGGACCCTGGCTGGTGCTCCACACTCTCCCTCCCGTGGTCAATGGGACTGTCAGTGTGGGACCCAGAGTGTGGAAGTACATGAGGGGTGGCTGGGGGCACTCCCACATGCAGGGGTCCAGGGCCGCCCCCTGGCCTGCTGAAAGCTGGGCAGAGCTCAGGGACCTGCCTGGCTGATCCCAGATACAAGTGGACCCCAGCAGGTGCTTACCCATCTTGGCTGCCTCAGTGTCCCCATTGGCTTCTCAGGTTCCCTGGAGGAGGGGTGGGTCCTGAGGCTGGGAAGGGGGCAGCAGAGGAGTTAAGGGCAGAGGGAGGGGGAAGGGGAGTGGTCCGGAGAGGGTCAGGGGGCTCCGGGGAGCCTTCATGCAGTGTCCTCTCCAGCCCTCAGGAAGGAGGTCAGCTATGGGAGAAGTGGGGTTTCCTGCTCAATATTACAAGGAAGGGCCTGGAGCTGTTCCAGAAGAGGCTCTCTCGACAAAAGCAAGATGGACAGAGTTGAAGACTGGAAAGCAGAATGCAGCCTGCCGTGAAGAGGACCTCTGTTAAGGGGTTGGGGTGCAGGTGGGGAGGGGCTCTGCTCAGCCCGGGGGCCCACCCTCTCTGGGCTGCTGTGAGCTCCCCACCCCCCTCTGCCCAGGTGTTAGAGGGACGAGGGCAGACATCAGTGTGAACAGGCCTCAGCTCCCGGAGACAGGGGGCTCCTGAGACGGAGCAGCCTGGGAGGGGCAGGCAAGGGGACAGGGGGCAGGGGGCAGGGGCCAGACATGGCGGAGCTGAATTTGGCTACAGAGAAATGGGGGCTTCATCCAGCACCTGGGCACTGAGACTGGGGAGTCCGACTCCTGACCCGAGCATGCCGGGGCCTCCAGCATCCCACCTGGTACCTCCCTGGGGGCTGGGCAGACGCCAGGGTTGAGCAAGAGCACTGGCACAGGGCCTGAGGAGTGCTTTCTTTTGCTTTGCCCCTCCCGTCCCTCTTCCGTTGTCCCCCACCCCTCCTCTCCCTCCCTGGCCTCCCCCAGGCTGCAGGAAATGGAAACTCAGAGCCGTAGGCTCCTCCTCCCACCCTTCCCCTCCCCTTCCCCACCCAGCCTCCTCTGCTGCAACACAGCCTGCCCCTCCCAGCCTCCCACCTCCCCAGGGAGGGGCAGGAGGAGCCAGGTGGGACCACCAGCCGCCCTCAGGTCAGGGCTGCCCCTGACCCCAGCCCTAGAGACTTTACTCTCCAACTCAAAGCAGAGGGAATGCTAGGCCCGAGGAGCACAGACCCAGCAGGGCAAGTGGCTGCAATCCTCTGAGCCTCAGTTTCCGCTTCTGAAAGCTGGGGATAACCATACCCATCTCTCAGTGAGGTTGCACGCAAAGGGATAACAGATTAATGTCACCTGAAAATAGCAGGTACCCAGAGACGGAGACTTGGGTTAGTTTTAGAATGAACATTTGTTACAGATAGACCTGCCACTGTGCCCGCCCCACAGCTCCCGGTGCTCTAGGGCTCAAGTTCAATTTCCTGACCATGACTTTCAAGATGACACGCGCAGCTTCCTCTCGCCCCACATTGCAGCCTCCATTCACGGGGTGGTCCCTTTAGCAAAGTTGCTTATGATTGGTTTTGAGTGAACGATGTAGTGAATACATTTTATGTGGGGACTGAGAACTCCCCAGATAGCCATCATCTGGGCTGACAGTTACCAGCATTCCTGGGCGACATTTGATTTCATCCCCTTGAATTCTTTTCCTTACTTTTGTTTTAATGCTGGTCTCATCCACTCAAGTGAACCCCAATATTTTCCCTTCCCACTGAGTCTCAACCAGGCTGCTCAGATGTGCTTCCAGATCGTTCCACAAGGTGTTGGCTGGGCCCGGTTCCCCTTCTGCTTGCTGTCCCCACCACACCGTGTCACTCTGATTTCCGGGAGCAGATCTCTCCTCTTGCTAGGTTTGTTTGGAGGCCCGCCCTCCCCTGGGCTCCATCACAACCTTGGTGCTCAGCCACTAGCATGGCTGGCTATCCCTGTTTGGTGGCGATGATGAGGACACTGCCTTCATGCGCTTCTGTGCCTGCCCTGATCTCAGGGACCCCAGGAGACGGGCCAGACTCCTAAGCCCCCACTGTGACCACCATCCCACCCCACTGGACGGTGCTTCTCGGACCCTGGATGCAGGCACATTAGAACTTCTGGCCAGCCTGGGTCGGGAGGTAAAGGGACCCAGACCCACCTCGTTCCTTCCCACCATCCTAGAGGCTTGGCAGCGTCCTGAGGAATACCTCAGCCTTCACGGAGCGCCTTGCTTCAGTCCTTCACCGCCCCTCGTTTTCTGCCCACCAGCTCAATCAAAGAAGCCCCTCGGCTGCCAACACAATTCACCGACTGCAGGGCCCCCTGCTCGGGCCTCCGCCCCCTCGGTCCTTGGAGACCACAACAGGCCGGCAAAGGGGAAGTGGGCACGCACAGCAATGGCTGGTGAGCAGCACCCCTGCCCTCCAGCCAGGGTCTGAGGCCTTCTCCAGGGGAGCCCTGGCACTCTGCATTGGGACCCTGACCCACTCCTCCCATGGGCCCTTGGGACGCACGTCTCGCTCACCCACCTACTGAGATCCTGCTGCCGGCAGGCTTTGTGCCCTCCTCGGCCCAACCAGCCCACACGCCCTGCTCCCAAAGCCCCCAAGCCCTGGGGCTGGTGCCTGTCCCCCATGCATGCTCCTGCAGGTCGTGTCCTGCCCCACCCCCACTCCCCCTCCGTAGGGTCCTGCCTCCTTCCCGAAGCAGGTGGATCTCCTTCCCTGGCCCGAGGAGGAACTTCCCACGCAGCCTCGCCCAGCCACGTGCAGGACAAAGTGGAAGGCAGGAGGCGGACGTTCCCTTCTCGGCCTCGCAGGCAGCTGGCTGTGGACCCCCCTGCCCCAAGTGGGCCTCAGTGTGGGGCGCTGCCATGGGGATCCCCAGCCCTTCCACACTGGGGCCCCACACTGGATCTCTGCCACCCCCTCCAGCACATCAGGGCCCTGTGGGGAGGGGGGCTCCCAGGCGGGTGGGCCAGAGGCAGTCACACTCAGTGCAGGGAGGGGTGGAACATCTGTTTTTATTTGAGGCACAAAGCAGCAGGAGGGCTCCAGCATGGGGTGGAGGAGGGGTGGGGGCCGCAGCAGGAGTTGGGATTGGGAGCCGGTTCCTGGGGCCAGCAGCCCAGACCTGGAAGCAGTGGAACCTCTGTCCCCCAAAAGACTGCCCTCGTAGTGAGTGAAATGTGGGGTATGAAATGCCAGAGAAAAGGAGTGCTGGTGTGGGAGCTCTCGGGGCTGCTAATGTCGGACTCCTGACCCTTACCCCCACCCCCTCCAAACACAGCCCGACACAGCCACACACATGCACACACGGCAGGGGCACACTGCACCCCTGTCCACACAGCTGAGTGTACCCAAGCACCCTTCCTCTTTTGAGACACAGTGGCACGAAGCGCATCATCCACACCACCTGGGGCAGACAGGATGGGGCCCGGGGCGTAAATGCCCCTTCTATGGTCCCCGGGACTCGGTTCTGACTCCAGGACCCTCAGGCTCCAGGGGGACCTTCATCCCTTCCCAGGTTTCCCGAGGAAGGTCACATCATTGACCCCGGAAGTGAGGGCAGCTGGCAGGTGTAGGTGCAGGGGGCAGGCGTGACTGTGGGGACCAGGGGGGTGTCATCAGGCAGGGTGACAAGTTGGAGGAGGAGGCTCTGATATCCTCTTGGGGTCTGGGAGGGGCTGGGCTTTCCTTCCTGAGCTTAGGGAGTCTGGGCCGGGCACAGGGCCCCAGTGGTCAGGGGCCAAGCCGCAGCAGAGCGGACAGCAGACTAAGCAGGAGCCCCAGGCCCAGCATGGTGGCGCTGGCCCGCAGCCCGCCATCGGCCGCGCTGATGTTGCACAGGAAGCTCTGGCAGCAGTGGACGCCCACGGACGCCACACCAAGGTTAACACTCGGGGGCCCAGGGCAGATCGGGGAGCAGCCTTTGTTCAAGGAGTGGCCCAAGTCCACTATGTTCCCTGCACGGAAAACAAGGTTGTGAGTGGAGAGACAGATGGCAGGGGGCCGGGTCGGGTGGAAGCCTGGCCGGCTGGCACCCCGACTCACCAATGCCCGCGGCGGCAGACATGGTCACGCAGTAGTTGTCCGAGTCAGAGCAGACGGTCGGTTTCAGGCAGTAAAAATTGCTGTTCTGATTCGTGCAAGAGAAGCACACCAGGGAGTGGGCTGCAGACGGAGGGGACATGCTGGCGACCCGGTCTCATGCCCTGGGATGCTGTCCAGCATCCCTCACACCTGCACACGCCCAATACCCAATCTTTTGCAGATATTTATTGAGCAACTATTGTATACGAGGCCCCCAAGAAAAGACAATGACACCAGGGGCCCTGAGGAGCTCCAGTGACATTCAAATGCATGGTGACAACAGTGTGTGGGGCAGGGCGGAGGTTTCCAGTGGGAGCAGGAGGGAGGAGCAGCCCGTTGGCTGGGAGACAGAGGCCTATCAGGTTGCACAGAGCAGCTCACACGGGGATGGGATGGGACGGGACAGGACGGGACGGGACTGGACGGGACTGACAGGCTGGAAGGATCTTGGGGGAGAGGAGGTCCTGGGCAGCCAAAAGGCCCTGAGGGCTCTCACCTCGATCCACTCCCAGGAGGGCAGCCAGCAGCATAGGCAGGAAGACTTTCATTCTGGAGGGGGCAGGTGTCCCGTCTGGGGTCTCACAAAGCCCAAGAAGCCCGGTCTGCTCTGGAAAGACAGCTCGTTGGAGGGCTGGCCCAGCTGCCCACCCCACGCTGAGTGCCAGGCCCTGGGGCTGGGACTCGCCAGCTTCCAGCAGCTGGGGCAGAACACAGAGTGTGTTTCTGGTCTGTTCCTAACCTGCTCCTCACGTGGTGCAGGCTCCTTCAGTTGAGACCCCTCCCCAGGCCTGTGGCGCTTGTTGCTGGGGAAGAGGACACTGGAGGCCAGACTAGGAAACTCATTACCAGTCTCAGAATCACACAGGCAGGAGGTGTGATGCCAAAGGAGTGGCCCCTGCCTGTGGTCCTGGGGGTGAGGGGATAATAGTAGCTAACCTGCATCCAGAACTTTCCATGGGCCAGCCCTGTGCCTGGCATGGGCACTCAGGGCTGGGTTGGGGGAATGAGGCACACCTGGCTGAGCACCCACCTCAGAAGCTTCTGTGCGGGGAGGGCGAGGGGCGCCTCCCATTCTGTATGTTATTTGACACGGAAGACAAGGACCTCTGAGTATCTGCTCATTCCCCATCTGCGGCTGGGAAACAGGCTCAGCGACACACTAGCCACACCGGCGGGAACCACAGGCCAGTGTCAGCCGGGTGGGCGTGAGTCCCTGGGGGCTGCCCAGTCCCCTGCAGCTGGACCCTCCCCTGGGCAGAGGCCTGTGGTGGTGGGTGGGGAAAGCACTTTGAGTGTGGCCAGCTGGGGCTCTGGTTCTGGTTTGGCAGAAGGCCTGGCGTGGGAGGAGGAGCCTGCTGCCTTCTGTTGAGGACACTGGGTAGCGGGTAGGGGCACTCCAGGCCTGGGAGGAAGAGGAAGGCCAGAGAGAGAACAGACTTGGGGAGGGGCTGGCAGCGGACCCCTCGTGCCCAGTCCTGGGCCTGGGTCTGGGCTGAGATCTTGGGGTCAGAGCAGGAGTGGCAGCTGTCTGGGAACAGTGCCAAGCCCAGCTGGGGCCTGTCCCCCGATCCAGGCAGTTGGGGAAGAAGGCGCCTCCATTTCCTCCTCGGTAAAGTGAAGGTTTGGGTGGAGGAGCCCTGAGCTGTCCTCAAGGAAGCCCTGGCATGCACAGCCACAAACAGTCACAGCCAGGGTCCCCACTGCCCACTGCCAGGCACCCAACCAAGCAGGCCACGCTAGGCTGGGCTGAGGCACTGGCCCGAGTGGACGGGCATTAGTAGGGCCGGGCGGGACTGTCAGATGCTTCCCAGACAGGCACAGGGAGCCCTGAGGAGAGCCAGTGGGCTGCGGGGGCAGGACCATCTGGGAAGCAGACTGCGCACTCCTCCCACAGGGTCACGGCACTGATTTCTGGGAAAGCCGGCCCCCAGTGACTCTAGGCCTGAGAAGGGAAAGGACCAGGTGGCTCTGCACAGAGGACCTGGGTTCCTAGACGCCTCACATGCTTGCATAATCTATGCTAAACAGGGAGCCGTCACCTCTGCCCTGAAGGCTCCTGTCCCCGGGGTGATCCCCAGGGCAGCGAGTTCTCCCCTTCCTGCCGGCCCGCGGAGATCGCAGCCCCCTCCTCGAGTCAGGAAGGCTGCCCCTCCCTAGTCCCCACGTGAGAGTCACGGAGAACCCAGGGATGGGTGATGGGCTCCCAGTGCCTGCGCAGCCCTGGGCCACCCAGCCAGGGAGGACGCCTGGCGGCGGTCTCCACCCGCTCCGGCCCCAGATCTTCGGAAATATTCGAGAGGGCTGCGGGGCTAGGGGGCTGGGGATGGAGGCTCAGCCTCCTGGGGCCGGGCCCACCCTAACCCCCGACTGCCAGCCTCCTCCAGACCTCTCCTCGCTTCCCCGGGCGCCCCCTGCTCCCTCCCCACATCGTCCTGCAGGGCGCCTTCCGCCGCCCCCACGCGACTCACCGCCAGGCGCATGCAGGTCCACGGTCTCGCCGACCCCCGGAGCCCGCGGCAGCCCCAAGCTCCCAGGCCGGCCGACCGAGCGCAGATGGCGGGGCGGGCCGGGACGCGTCCGGGGGCGGAGCCGGGGCGGGGCGATCTCGGGGGCGGAGTCGGGAGCGTGCCCGGGGGCGGGGCCGGCTGGCGCCCAGGCCAGGCACCGAAGCGCTTCTCCGGGCTCCCGGCCCACCCGGCGACTCAAGCGCCGCGGGCCGCCTCCTCTGGCTTGCCGATGATCCTCCCACTCCCCTTCCTTCTCCTACTCATCCTCCCGGCCGCCGATCCTCCTCGTCCTCCTCTCCATCCTCCTCCTCCGGCGCGCCAACCCTCCTCTTCCCTCCCCCTCCTCGTCCCCACGCGGGCGATGACGTCGCGGCGCCCGGCCAGGCCGGGCGGGTGTGTGGCGGAGGGGCTGCTGCGCAGACAGAGGCCCACAGGTGGCCAGACGGGTTTGGGGCTGAGCACTGGGGAGGGAATGCGTCCGCGGAGGCCCACGCGGCAATGCTGGAATCCCTTCTGCAGGTGGAGTGGGCGTTCCCGATGGCGGCCGTCCAGGGGCGGTGTGGAGGCAGGGACTCTCAGCCTGGGCTCCCTGAGGTCGTTGGCCCCGGCCTCGCCTCGGGGCTGAGCCGCGAGCTCTCCCTTGGGTAGGGGAGCGGGTGGTGACAGGACCAGCTTAGGAGGTTGGAGGAGAGGGATCCTCGTTTCGGGGGCTTCCAGGCCGTGGTTTGGGCCAGGCTAGCTCCCTCGATGCCTGTTCTCGGCGCGCGGTCCAGTCGGGACTTGTCTGAGAGGGTGTGTGTTGTGGCTGGATGAGCCATGTCCTCGAACCCACAGCGACCCCAAGAGGTGGGACGTCGGGGTCCATTCTTCCCGAAGGAGGCTCCATATGCAGGGACTTGGCATAACCAGGGGTCACCGCTGATGCCAGGGGGTTTCCATAACAGCCCCCCCTCCCCCATGGTGCACCTCTTACAGTCTCTCCTTCAACCCCAGACTCTGGGAACCGGCTTCGTGTCCCCTGGACACCCACTGGAGTGGCCGGTGCATGTCCACCTGCTCGCAGGTCTAGACGTGTCTGCAGACACTTCTGTCTCACCTTCCCATCTTTCTGGCCTGGAGCCCGAGGCTGTGCAGGGCCCCATGGGAGGGACTTCTCGCAGTGACCTGTGGCTTCTCGTTTTCACACAGACCTTAGCATCTGATCTTGTGCTGCCAGTCCGATGTGTTGCAAATCTCAGGTGTCCCAGACGACCAGCAACCCTAGCACTCGTGCATCCTGTGATGGGGAGTTTCAGACCCCTGAGCGCTGGCACCCCACCCGCCACTGCTTCCCTGTGGGTGATGGAATGCTCCGGGGAGATTCCTGTGACTAAGCCTCCTGCTGGGGAAGCAGGTCTGAACTTGCCAGGTGTGTTGTCTCTGGCCACCTGAGCCTCGCACAACTTGCCCTCCCAGAGCAGACATGGGGTGGAGGAATGCAGGGAAGGAATTCAGAACCTAGATCTCTGGCTGGAAACCACGGGGTGACAATGGCCACCCAGGGTGTGCACTGGGTGGGAGCCAATGGCGTTGTCCTGGCCCTGAGTTCTGTGGCCACCATGAAGTGGGCACTCATGGGTCACTGTGAGCCTGTCTCTCCTCTAAGTCATCTCAGACACACGACGGTGGGTGAGGAGTTTCTGGGTGAGGTTGGCTCAGAGCTGGAACTTTCTCTCTCCATCTCCCTCTGCACACAGAGCTGCCCACCTCACAGGGTCTCAGGGGATCCAGCAAGCAATGACCTGGCGGGGCAGGGGCACTCCAGCTTCGTCCCTGGGGAGATCAGGTGGACCTGCTGGATGCTGCTTCATCCAGCTGCTTGGGCTGCTGTCCCTGCACACTGAGCCGCCACTGCCAGGTGTGGCCCCCTCCCAGCGAGAGCCCCAGAGCAGCAGGAAGCTCCCACATCTCAAGGTGGAGCCTCAGCACACTCCTCTCAGGCTGGCTCCCGCCTGCCTCAGAAAACATCCAAAGTGCTATTGTGACTTCAGAGCACCTGCTCAACCACGGGGGCCTCAGGCTCTTCCTCTAACTCACACTGCCACCTCAGGGCCTTTGCACAACCATTCCCAATCCTGGAATAGGCATCCCCACACCACCGTGCCCCCTATTCATTTTGCTGACTCCTCTGCCTTTGTGGTCCAGGTTTGGTCCCCTTGGCCCACAGTATCCACTGCTCTCAGGCTTTTCTCATCTGGGCCAATTCCTGCCTGATGATATACCCTCTGAGGACTTCTTGTCCCCAAGAGTGACCTTTCACAGGCAGAATATAATTTCCCCAGGACGTCCAGAAGGTGGTCAGTGCCTGTAAACTGTCCAGATTTCTGGGTTCTAACAATCCGCAGCTCTAACCAGGAGGAATTTTACATGGTCTAAATCTGCCCGCACCCACATATCTGGTTTTCTGGTGCAGTCACACCCCAGCATTGGCTGGCCCTGCTCCATGCACAGCCAGGGCAGGTCTGGGAGGGTCAGGAAGGCCATAGGCTCCATCCCCACTATCCCTCCCCATGCCCCCGCTGTTCTGGCGCCCTCCCAGCCCTTCCTGGCTCTGAGGTCACATTGCACACCTCCACGTGGCCATCTCCCGTCTTCTTTAGCCACTTGGAAAAGCTCTGACTTTGCAGACTAACTGCTGATTCCTGGGCTGGCTGCCTCCCCCCAGCCCCACCGGCAGCTGCACTGTGGCGAGGTGGGCACTATGTGTGCGCAGACTGGGTGGCCGTCGCTGGCATTCTGGCTTCTCATCCTAGGAGGGAAGGCAGTAGCCACCCGCACTGGGTGTGTCAGCGTTCACCGCTCCCAGCCTGTGGAGGGTGTTCAGGCATGGCTGGCACTTGCTGCCAGTGTCCTCAGGGGCCCTAGCGCCAGTCTCTGGGTGGCCCTGCACTTCTGCCTGGAAGCGCCCGTCCTCAGCCCCACCGGTGGCTTGGAGACTCTTACTGCAGGTCTCTGCTCAGGGGTCCTGTGGGGGAACTGGGCCGACCCTGGCCCTCCCCACCCTCCATCAAAGTGCTGCTCCTGCTGCCTGTGCCTCTTGGTGGGACAAGGACGCTGAAGCCAGCCCCTGAGGTCTTGGGCAGGGTCTCCTGCTGCTCTGGGGCTCTGGCTGGGAGGGGCCATACCTGGCTGTGGCGGCTCAGTGTGCAAAGAGAGCAGCCAGAGCAGCCGGTGAAGCTGGCTGGGGAGGTCATGCTGACTCTGCCACCTTGAACTCCCTGCCTTCCCTCTCTGGGCCCAGCTCCCACATCTCAAGGTGGAGCCTCAGCACACTCCTCTCAGGCTGGCTCCCACCTATCTCAGAAAACAGTCCAAAGTGCTATCATGACTTCAGAGCACCTGCTCAACCACAGGGGCCTCAGGCTCTTCCTCTAACTCACACTGCCACCTCAGGGCCTTTGCATGGCTGTTCCCAATCCTGGAACAGGAAGTGCCCTTCAGACCTCCCTGGCCTGCACCCTCACGTCTCTGCTCAAGTGTCCACATCAGGGAGGTCTTCCCGACTACCCAGGTGAGCCCCCTCCCCCTCCTGCTGTGGAAGCACCTGGTACTTCTGCCCGCACACAGCGCACGGCCTGGCATTGACTAGGTGCTCAGTGAATAACTGGATGAGCACACTGGAGTGGAAATACAGCTTGAGAGACAGTGTTGTGGGGACAAAAAGCCACAAAATTAGAATTGAGAAGCACGATGTTTGCAAGGATGGCATTGCAGGAAGGAGGGCTGGGGACCACCATCCCCCAGTTCCTTCACAGACCAAGGCTTTCTGTCTGCACAGCCTAAGCTCCTCCGTGAAGTGCCTGGTGACCAGCGGGGTGGAGCTCGTGTGACGACCAGCAAGGGGAGAGCAGGACTTGGGTTGTTAGCAAGCTCTGAAAGGCTCTCTGAACCAGGAACCGATGACATGATCCAATCCACCGGGTGTTCATTCCAGAAGACAAGGAAGACCCTTCGCCTAGATGATGGGTTGTTCCAGCAGAAAGTGAAGGATCTTGAGGGCAGAAATTGAAGTTTCTCTGGGTTAAGGAGCTGGGGAAGTGGAGACGAGCTGGTTCAACTGTAGGGAGACAGCGGCCCAGAGAGGCCCCTGGGGCTGGCAACCCAGAGGCTGACATTGATTGATGGCTGACGGAGACACAGAGGGGTGGGGCTGCCCTTACAGCAATGTCCATCCAACCACCCACCCAGAGCTTCTGAAAAAGACACCACCTCCTGTTTCACAGAGGGGCCTGCATTCCCAGCGCCTCTCAGCTAGGCACTGGCGGGTCAGACCCCACCTCCCAGTTCTCAGCCCTCCTTTGGTTCCGCAGCACTCAGGCTTCCCACACCAGTGGTGGCCTTGGGAGTGCCTCCGTGAGCGCCCTCCTCCCCACCACCCCGAGCCTGAGGGCCGGCCGTGTCCCTGTCCCTGGTGCTAGCCGGGAGCAGGGCTCACAGGCGGCCATAAGCATGGGTCAGGACACGGGCCCGGGGGACTGCCCGCCGCCCCGACTGCCTCCCTTCTAGCCACCTCCACCCTTGGCCCTTGCTCCGCACCTCCGAGGACAGGGGCCACCCCAGCTGGCCAAGCAGAGCCAGGCAGGACTCAGGAAGCACGTCCTCAGCCTCCCCTCCTTGCCTCTGGCCCGCAACCAGCCAGCCTGGGCTCTGCTGCCGGAAAGGGCTGCCTCCAGCACTGCCCTCCCCCGCTCCCCCCGCCACCCCAGGCCTCCCCGCCCCCCCCCCACCCCCCCCACCCCCCCCAGTCTTCTTCATCCCCTCCCCGCTCAACCCAGTCCTCTTCCTCTGGCCGCCTCCCTCCTCTCTCCCCTCTCCCTTCCTCTGGCCCCCTCCCCGCCCCCTTGTCCTCCCCCTTCCTTGCTCTTCTCCCCCGCCCCCCATGTCTTCCCCCGCCGCTCCCCCTACTCCTCCCCGCTCCCCCGGCCCCCTTTCCCGCGGCCTTCGTCCGCCCCCTGGTGGCCGGAGCGCGCAGTGCACCCTACTGCAGGCTTCCAGGCCGGGGCCAGCCCACCCCCGAGGCTGCGGTCAGTCTCCTTTCTCCTGGATGCTCGGTGAATTCATTCACACGGCCCCGGGCGCCAGCCGGCTGCCTTTCCTGCCTCTTCTTTCATCTCAGAGACCTCTAGGCCGTCCCTGCCCTGGGCGCTGGTCAGACTCCCCCAGGCCTGCCCAGCAGGTCTCCCCAGCTTGAATCTTGGGGTTCTTCCCCTCTCACAAGCAAATATGCTTCAAACTCTGCAAGGTGTCCTGGGTGGGGAAGAGCCGCTCCGTGGGGACACCCTGCTGTCCGGCTGGGGAGTGGGCCTTGGACCTCCAGTGGGGCGCTGACGCCAGGACCCTGCAATCCCTCCCAGTGGCTCTGCCTGGGGGCCCAGCTGGGCGGGAGAGCCAAGTCTGCTCTGAGCCCCTCCAGCAGAGCAGCTGGCGAGGGCGGGGGCCGGCCCTGTGCCGCCTGAAGGGCAGAAATCAGCCATCTATGGCCCCTGGGAGCCCAAATGGCCCGGAGACTGGACGTGCCTCTTTCACAGACAAGTGCTTCACCAGCTTCCCTCCAGACTCTGACTTCAGAGCAGGTCTGAAAAGCCTCAGCCTGGCCAGTGGGTGGCCATGGGAGGAGGCTCCCTTTGGGCAGAGATGGCTCAGCTCCAGTCCCCTCCATTCCCTGTGGTCTTCTGAGCTGGCTCTCTTGCGGGAAGACCCGAATGGCGCGCCTCTGTGGCTGCCACGTCCAGCCAGCAGGGGGCGGCAGCTGCGAGCACCAAGAAGAGGGGAGGGGCGGGGTCCATGCGGGAGATATTCTCTGTCGTCTTCGTCTCTTGCTACTGTTCTGAGGCCTCTGCAGACCAGCTTATTTGTAAAATTTCTACCAGGAAAGGCAGAAGAGTCTCCCCTCAGCATCCCCAGTGGGAAAGGAGAAGGTCAGCTAGGCGGTCCTCACACCCCCGCCCCTTGGCAACCAGGATGGAGTAGAGCGTGCCCCTCCGGAGAGGGCCCGCGGGCTTCCCCAAGCACCGATCCCCACCATGCTCCTCCCCACACCCTGTCACGGCCGCTGGGTGGCTCCCTACGTCCCTGCCACCAGCCCATGTCCTCAGCCCCCGACTGACTCCTTCGTGCCAGGAAGAGAAGCGAAGGGGAGGGCAGAGGGACGGGTGCCAGTTTGAGCGGCCTGGGAACCGGCCCCCAAGGGAGAGTGAGGAGGGCAGGAGAGGTCTTGGCTGGAAGCCTGTGAAGGAGCGGGGTGGGGGGAGATGGGAGAGGCTTCCGGCCACGAGGCAGGGCTGCCCCAGGACGGAGGGAGGGAGGGGGAGCTGGGGGGAGGAATGGGGCTGGAGAGTCTGGCCAGGAGATGGGGGCCACTGCAAGAGCGAGAAGGTGCAGGGCAGCGTGGGCCCGGGCCTGGGCTTGGAGCGGTCACGCTAGGCTGGGCTGGGAGCAGCAGGGGGGCGACAGGAGGGCCGGGCTGCTGTAACCCTTCTCACACAGGCTCTTTCTGGAAGGGCCCTCCCCGGATGCCACAGACGGAAGGAGGTTGGAAATGGCTTACAAATTGTCTTTGTCGTAACAACATTCAATCCGCCGTGTGTCTTCTACTCATCTTGTGACCTTCGAGTCTGGCAAGAGGAGGGAGTTTCCTGGAGTTCCTGACACCCCCAGAGCCAGGCCTAGCTGCATCCCGGGGACCTTTCTCTCTGGGCCGTGGGTGGGACTCATGCTTAGGTGAGGCCAAGCCTTGGTTGCTGATCGTGGTCAAGGAGAGGCTACCACCTTGGAACCCGGGCCCAGCCACAATCTTCCCGCTTCTCGGGGAGGTCGTGAGCCCCTCCCTTCCCTCCAGGAGGCTCACACCTTATGAGTACAGTTTTATATGTTTTTGACCAAAATACACTATAAGAAATGTATTTTACATTATGACCAATATATATAAATCCTTACTGTGTGGGGGGCACTCAGTATCTTCTATTCTATCCAGTTCTACCTCATTCTACTTTATTTTCATTAAAAATTTAATCAAAAGTCATTACTCATCAGAATGGCTGTTATTAACAAGACAGGAAATAACAAGCGTTGGAGAGGATGTGGAGAGAGGGAGCCCTCACACTGCTGGTGGGAGTGCAAACTGGTGCGGCCGCTATGGAAAACAGTATGGAGCTTCCTCAGAAAATTAAGAATAGAAATACCATATGACCCAGCTATCCCATCACCGGGTACTTATCCAAAGAACACAAAAACACTAATTCCAAAGGATATATGCACCTCTATGTTCACTGCAGCATCGTTCACAATAGCCAAGACTTGGAAGCAACCTAAGTGCTCGTCAATGGATGAATGGATAAGGGAGATGAGGTGTGTATATATATAAACACACAATGGAATACTATTCAGCTATAAAAAAGATGAAATCTTGCCACTTGCGACAACATGGATGAACTTTGAGGGTATTGTATTGAATGAAATAAGTCAGACAAAGAAAGCCAAATACTGCGTGATTTCATTCATACATGGAAGATAAAAACCAGCAGCGGCGAACAAACAGAGAGAACGGGATTAGTTTGGTGGTTCCCAGAGGGGAGAGGGGAGGGTGAAAGGTGTGTGGTGATGGATGGTAATTTGTCTTTGGGTGGTGAACAAGATGTAGTCTGTGCAGGTATCAAAACGCCCGAAATTTATATAGTGTTGTAAACCAATGTTACCTCAATAAAAAAAAATTTTTTAAGTCATTGTACTGATTTCACCACCCACAGTTTGGAAAGCACTGGCCAAGCCTCTAGTTCATGACATTTTTCAGATGGCTTATTAGGACTTTCTTCAGGGAAACTTACGTAACAGAGTTAAGTAACAGTTAAATTACTTAAGAGAGTTGCTTATGTTAAGTAACAGAGTTACTTATGTAACAAAAGCATTAAGTTGAGAAAGAAATTGAATGTTAAATGGAAATGAACTTGATTTGAGCCATAGAAGAGCAGAAGATGGACTCTGATCCCCTCCCCCCCCACCACCATCTGGGCCCGTCTCAGTTTGTGAAGTGAAGGTGCCCTCGTTGATCCCCGTAGCCTGACGCGGGAGCCCCCCACAGACGCCCATACCGGGGACCCTCGGTGTTCTCCACTGCTCCAGTGGGCTGAGAGGGGAAGGCCGTGCACGTGTGTGCATGTGTGCACACGTGTGTGATGAGGGTGCAACAAGGAGCCGGGCAGCCTCTGGGTGTCCTCCTCCATCCCTCACCCTCCCTGGAGAAGCTCCCGTACCCAGAGAAACCGCCTCCCATTTTGAAGAGCTCAGAGCCCTGGGACCAGTGGAGCAGGGACCAGTGTCCACCCAGACGTGGACAGAGGGGGTCAATGCCAGCCTCCCTGTGCCTCTGAGGGTGGCTCAGGGAGAGGAACTGTCTGGATCAGGAGGTTGAGAGGCCTTGCGGAGATGGGGAGAGGGAGAGGCGCTCAGGAGGGAGCAAGGCAGAGAGGGACTGAGACAGGCCGGAGTGACAGAAGAGGACCGAGTCTGTGCCTGTGCTTTGGGTCTGGCCTGGGACCACATGGGCAGCAGCAGCCCTCTGCTGAGTGAGTGAGTGTGTAAGTGAATGGAAGAGTGAGTGAGTGAGTGAGTGAATGAATGAGTGAGTGAGTGAGTGAATGAGTGAGTGAGTGAATGGGTGAGTGAGTGAGTGAATGAATGAGTGAGTGCGTAAGTGAATGGAAGAGTGAGTGAGTGAGTGAGTGAATGAATGAGTGAGTGAGTGAGTGAATGAGTGAGTCACCAGGCAGGCAATAAACAGCAATCAAGTACAGATGCTTGCAGAGTGAGACAAACCAGAGGAGAGAGTTAAGAGTCTGTAGTGACTCATTGTTCATCCTAGTGTAAGGAAACAAATTAAAATTAGGGGAAAATGTCATTTTCCCCGGGGCTAGAAAGGGAAGAGCCTGTCCTGCCTTCCTTTTCTTAGAGCACTTCCTGTAGGAAGCTTGTCATTGTGAATTCCTTCTTTGCCCCTTTGGGATGTCTTTAAATCTCTTTAGAATTGGTGGAGTGGGGAGGGGTTGCAGCCAGCCCGGTGGGGTGGCACAGCAATTAAGTGCACATGTTCTGTTTTGGTGGCCCAGGGTTCACTGGTTTGGATCCTGGGCTGGGACCTATGCACCACTCATCAAGCCATGCGTGGGCAGGCGTCACACATGTAAAGTGGAGGAAGATGAGCACGGATGTTAGCTCAGGGCTAATCTTCCTCAGGAAAAAGAAAAAAAAAAAGATGAATTCAGGAGGAACTGTGAGTGTGACATGCCCTGCAGACCCCTCCCTGGACCTGCAGAGTGAGCGGGGACAGGGACGGGGCCATGCCAGCTGCATGCTAGGCTGAGGTCGTGCCCATCTCTGCAGGCGGTTAGCGGGCTGCCTGTGAGGCACTCCACGCCCAGGTTTAATGCTGATTCAACACAGTCTGCGTGGCGAGGTTTTCTTGGTTGGCAGGAGATTTCTTTTTAATTCTATTTCTAACACGGCTGTTTGCTGTCCGGTGAAGTGCTCGCAAATGCTGCAGTCGCCGGCCTGGTTAATGCACTACCTCCAATTCCTGGGGTCCTGCTCCTCCAGACTTGCCCCGACCTCTGCATGCCCCATTCCCTCCCAGCACCCCTGTCCTTGGCTGAGCTTGGGGGCCCCTTTCTGGAGGACATGGGTCCCTTCGGCCCCACCGCACTGTCAAGTGGAGTCCCTGGTCCCTCTCCCTTCCCCAGTAGATTGAGTGTCCTGGGTGAGCTCTGTCTGGCTCACAGTGGGGGGACCACAGTGTCTTCACCCACTCCTGGCCCCCACCGCCACCCCTGGAACTGCCCAGCTCACTCAGGAAGGGGAGGCTGTGGAGGGGCTGGCAGAGGCCAGGCCCCCACGGCCTGGAGTGCTGAGTTGCGCATCGCTTCCCAGGGGCTGGCTCTCCCTTCCCAGCCTCTGCCTTTCCCCTTGCAGGACAGGCTAGGCAGGTGGGGGCTTCTGCCCCGATCCTCTTGCTCTGGGTGCACTGTCCTCTCCTAGTGTAATAAGACTGAGGGACACCACCATCAGGGGCGCTTTCCACTCTTGAGGCTGCCGCCTGGTCACAGGAGGGCTCGCCAGCCTCGGGTGCTGTCTGCACTCCAGGCAGCGTGGTGGCAAGAAGGCTCCAGGAGGAGGGTGGTTCCTGCTGAGG
This sequence comes from Equus asinus, assembly GCF_041296235.1. NCBI lineage: Eukaryota > Metazoa > Chordata > Mammalia > Perissodactyla > Equidae > Equus > Equus asinus. Next base: position 84,479,211 of record NC_091801.1, on the reverse strand, counting down.
AAAGCTGAATGTTCCAGAGTATCTCTAGGAGACCAGTGTCAGCAGTGAGTTCCAAACAGGGCACAGTGTTCCCATGTGTGGATGTCTGAGTGTCTCTGTGTGTATCTGTGTGTCTGTATATGGGTACATGTGTGGTGTGCATGCACATGTTTAGAGGGTGTGTGTCTGTGTGGGTGTATGTGTGTGTGTGGTGTGTGTGGGTGTGTGTGTAGGGGAAGAAGTGCTTTAAGGGCCCTCGCAGGGAGAGCTCAGAGGAAGGTCCCGCCGCAGGGCCCCTTCTGCTCTGATGAGCAGAGCTTGGCGCTGGGGACCTGAGGCCTCAGCTGGCTGTGCCTCTACCCCCCATACTGTGGCCCACAGCAGGTGCCTCGCCGCTCCCCACCCCCCTGCTAGGTGCCCATTGTCCGGGGAGAGGGTGGCCTCCACAGGCTTCCGGGGGGCGGGGAGGTCTTACGACGTCCCTCTGTTTACCCTTCACTCGATTGTGCCAGCCCTGCCCCACCCGACCTGCCCTGTCTCCACAGGAAGCAGGTTTGCCTGAACTTGCTGTAACCCTGCAAAACAGCAAGATGCGCTCTGGGTGTGCAGCCAGCTCTGCCTGCCCCAGGTGTGAACGGAGACCTCTCCCAGCCCAGTCACCCCCCGAAACGGTGGTTATAGAAACACACAGCAAAGAGCCTGCTCTGGCACGTTCCGTTGTCATGTTCATCTACCAAGGACGACCGTGTGGCTTTTGCTTGCACAGACTTCGTGGATGGAGGGATGGCATTTCTGACCTGGGAGCAAATGCATAGTTTTTATACTGGTTTATTTACTTATATGCAGATGAGCAATTTTGTAATCAGTGGTTGATTAGACACGAGGTTGATGAGAACCAGCTCCTCTGAGAAATACCCCTCACAGCCCGGAGCCCCTCTCCACAGTCCAGTGTCTGCCCGATGTTCATAGTCTTGAATTTACAGACCCGCAATGCTTCCAGTCACTGAAACAAACTCTTGATATTTCAGAAAAACTATTTGCCCCTTCTGAAAATTCATCTTTCCAGTCAGGACTGTGTGTACACAGGCAGCCCGTTTCCAGCCCAGCCCTTGGGCAAACGGGGAACTCAAGGTTTAGATTCCCACGCATCCTGTCAAAGCTGTTCACCTGACATTTTCCAGCACCCCTCCTCCCTCTGCCTCCCCTGCCCCAGTGCGGCCAAGGTGTTGACCAAGATTCTTTTACGGCATTCATGATTGAAGAATCACAAACTTGGAGTATGCTCTTTTATTTCCACAAACCAAAGTGCCCTGTTAATAGGATGTGTGGGGCCAGAAGGAGCCCTGAGCTTGGATGAAAACACTGGTCTAAACCGCGGGTCTGCAGACGGCCATGGCTGCTCTGGGATGTCACCTGGCCCTGGGTCCATGTGGGGAGGGCCTCGGCCAGGCGCAGACCCTCCCTGGACTGGCTTCCTCACAGGAGACTTCAGACACTGGCCACACTTGGGGTTTGGGGAATCCACTGCTTGGCCTGTGGGAAGGGCTTTTGGAAACATCTTTCATAAAAGTCTCAAGGGATGACGTGGAGCCTCCTGGTCGAGGAGTCTGCCGGCATGGGAGGCCCCTCAGACTTGGCTGCCCCTCCTCAGGGACCACCAGGGGCTCTCCCGAGAGCTCCTCACCCACAGATAGGTTTGCTCACTTTGTCGCACACACCACATCCCAGCCTCAAGGACCTTCCTCTGGCACCGTTACATTGGAGGACTCTGTGACCTGAGCTGAAGCCACAGGGGCAGGCCAGAGGGCGTGGGCTGTGACCTGAGGTCACCCAGGGGACAGGATGGTGAAGTCAGGAGGCAGGGGACTGGCCCACCAGGCTGGGGGAGCCCGTGCAGGTTCCTGTAAGGCTGGCCCAGTATCCGTGGAGTCTTCAAACCCCTCTGCCCATGAAACTCCACCTACCCCCGATACACAGCCACCCCCGGACCTTCCCCCGTTGCACTGGGTGGGGTGGGAGATGTCATGGCCCACTGGCAGCCGGGGGCTGAGTTGGGGCAGGGGAGATGGAGGAAGGAGGGGTGCTGGAGGAAAGGCTTCCAGATTTCCAGGCCTCCCAGCCCCTGCCTGGCGGGAGGACCCAATCCTGTGGGGCTGATGTGTCCCCCGCCCAGGGCCTGCACTCCCTCCCAGACTGTCCCAAAGCCTGGAAAGGAGCCAGCACCCTTGTTCGGGGGTTGAGGCTGAGTTGCCCCTTCTCTCCAGCTCAGGTGGTGAAGGGACCGGCGGGAGGGGACTTTGGTCCCTCTGCTCACGTGGCCTCTACGAGGGAAAATGAGGTGGATGTGCAGGAGTCACACCCAAGCCGCTGGACAGACCTGCGGGGGCAGCACCACAGGCTCTTTGTCTCTGCCCCAGATGGGCATGAGACTCAGGCACTTGACTCCTCCCCGTGCCTTAGTTTCCCCACCTGTGAAGGGAAGGGCCAGCCCTGGTCTCCGAGGCCCTGCCGACCCCACCATAGCGATCCCTATGGGATTCCCAGAGCCACACTCAGAGTTCCCGGGTAAGGGCGGCTGTAATGAGGGAGGGAGGGGCTTCTCTCTGGAAGATGTGCCTGGGGGACCTAGGGAGGAGACAAAGCTCTGGTCACCACAGTCCCACTGGGAGGAGCAGGGTCCTGTGGGGTCAGGGAGCCCCTGAGCTTCAGGGTCACCCTAGGGGACGGGTGCTCAGAGGGGAAGAAAGTGTGAAAGATGCTGGAGACGATGGAGGGAAGGAAGCAGCCAGGCCCCCTCCCCTGCCACCACCACCACCTCTGCTGAGGGTGTCGCAGCAGTGCAGCCCCCACATGGGCCCTGGACAGATGCCCCCCATGGAGGGTCCTGGTGTGGCTCCCAGCAGGGGCTCAGAGAGCGGGGAGTGTGCGTCAGAGCAAATGCTTCATGGGGGGCCGTGGGGGCCACCCCCTGGTGTGCGATGCTGGCCCCTCCAGGGTCTGCCCCTGCCCCTAGCCCCCTGGCCATCAGAGCTCGTGGCCGAGGGAGCACCGGGCTGCCCAAGAGGCTTCCTCGGAGGCAGGTGGCAGAGACCCCCACACACACTCCCCCCGACCTCCCCACCGTGGGGCTGAATGGCATGTGAAGAACAGGAGGGGGCTGAAGAGCATTTATTGTCTACTGACTGCCGTGGGCGCTCTGCAGAGGACCCGCTGGAGGGGCTGTGGGCTCCGCTGTCCTAGAAGCCCCTGTCCAGCCGGGGCTCGGCAGTCTCTGCATCTTGAGTCTGTGGTTGATTGATGGTGTTCGCAAAGTGTGACAGGCCTGTTGGCATAGCAGGGCGGTGGGCTTGGGGCTGGGGCTGCCCAGATGGGTGGGCAGGAGTGGCCGAGGGTCAGCAGAGGGTGGAGGCTGCCCGCGTCCTTCCCTGGGCCTCTGGGTCCCGGCTGTAGCAGGAGGAGGAGTCCAAGCATAGCCTACGCTTGCGAGAACTCATGGGTCTGAGCGTGTGTGTGGATGCGTGTGAGCGCATGCGTGTGAGTGTGTGTGCCTGTGAGTGACTGCTTGTGCGTGTGTACACGTGTGTGCGTGTGCGTGAGAGAGCGAGCTTGAGGTGGGAGCTGCTGTGAGTGCCACGTGGAAGGACGATCAGTAAGGACGCTCCCCCTCAACTTGGTGTCTGAGTCCCAGGGGTCCTCACAGCAGGGCCCAGAGGAGGGCAGGCCCCAGGCTGAGCAGGAGCCCCCCAGCCAGGGCCCAGAGGCTGCGCGCCACCTGGGCCACCCCATTACAGAGGTCCTTTTCACAGCAGGCCACATCCCGCACTTCTAGGTTGAACGCCCCCGTTGGGTTGGATAGATTCGCAATCAGCTGCATCACCTGGGAAGCTTCCTGGCAGGAGGGGGCACAACCCTTAGGGTTTATCGTGGCTGTCTCCCCTGTGGGGGAGAAAAGGAAACGCCGGATGTGGGAGGCCCCCCAGTTCCCTCTGACCTCTGGGGTTGTCCCTCATCGCCCTCTCCCCAGGGCTGCTTGGCGCCCCATTCCTCTGCTGGGAGGCCCATCCCACCCCACCAAGCCCCCACAGCCTCTGGAGGCTAACCCCTCTTGTACAGATGGGGACACTGAGGCAGGCCAGTGAGGGCCCAGGTGACACGAACACTGGCCTCTGCCACACTCATACTCCTTCCATGAGGCCAGGGGGAGCCTCAGAGCAGAGCCCCCTGAACCCACCCCCACATTCTGATCCTGGGAACTCACCAGTGGCCGTGGTCAATGTCATGCTGCCCTTGTAGCAGACACTTGGTGTCTGGGCACATGAGAAGGTGAGCTGGCACTTCTGGCCATTCGCGAGATCAGCACAGTTGTAGCACTGCAGGCTCAGGGCTGAGACCAGAGGGGGACACAGGTCAAGCTCAAATGGCAGGAAGGCTGGATTTAGACCCCCACAGACCACAGCCACAGCCCACATTGGAGCGTGGCCTCTGGGCCCCTGCATAGGAACTGTGGCCCCTTCCCGCCTTCTGGGGTTCTGGAGGACAGACTCCCCACATGCTCACACACAGCCTCTCACAGGGGATGCCGCCCCATGCCCCCAGGACAGGTCCCTGCCGGGTTCCCTGAGACTCACCTTGCTCGGAGCACAGCAGCACGGCCAGCAGGATGAGATAGATGCCTTTCATGGCTCCTGGAGATGGCACAATTCCAGTGGGCCCCTTTAGGGTGCTCCAGGTTCAGGCTCCTACCCTCCTCCCCACACCCGGACCCTTCATAGCTGACCCCTCTGCAGGCCTCCCCCAGCCCCCTGTGCAGGCCAGGTGGCTCTCCCACCTTGACTCACCTGCTATCTTCAGCCTACACTCTGGAAACCAGCATCTGGAGCCACTTCCTCAGTGGCTCAGAATATATCCCCTTGCACCCTTGTGCCCCACCCATGAGAACTGGGGGAGGGCGGGTGCTGGGCTGTGTGTCTCCGCCGTTTGCAAGGATTCTAGTGGTCAGACTCTACCCGGGACCATTAGTCATTAGTCACAGGCCAGGATGGTGGGCGTGAACTCCGGGCCTGCTGGGAAGGGCTGATTGGCAGAAATCCCGCCTCTTTCTCTTTGAGGAGCGGTTGCTTTGGGGAGATCCCAGGAGGAAGCTCGGCAGCCTCCAGTTTCCAACCGCCCTTCCGAGGCCTCTCTGAGGCCACCGGCCCCCTCCTCAGAGCTGTAAAACTGAGACCTCTCAATGTTGATCCTGTCTGTCCCCTTTCCCTTCTCTGGGCTCCCAGTCCCAGTCCCCTCCTGGTGTCCTCCATGCATCCCCCACCCCTCTGTGTGTCCTTTGTCTGCCCTTGGTGTCAGGGTAACGCTGGCCTCACAGAATGAATTCAGAAGTGTCCCCTCCTCTTCAGTGTTCGGAAGAGTTTGAGGAGGGTTGATGTTTATTCCTTTTTAAAAGTTTGATAGAACTGATGCGGGCTCAGTGAGCCGAGGAGTCGAAAGAGAGATTTCTCAGACTCAAGGTCTCGTGGTAGTGCTTCTTTACTCCCAGAATAACAGGGGGACAGGACCCAGGGACAGTGAGAACTGCAATGGGTTGAGGGTAGCGCTAAATTTATAAGGCATAGATATGTGAGTTATTTCTTTACAGGACAAAGGAAGGATCATGTTAAAAATCATTAAAAATTAGAGCAGAAATAAATGATATTGAAACAAAAAAGACAGTAGAAAGGATCAATGAAACAAAGAGTTGGTTCTTCGAAAAAATTAACAAAATCGACAAACCCTTAGCAAGACTCACTAAGAAAAAAAGAGAGAAGTCTCAAATAAATAAAATTAGGCATAAGAGAGGAGAAATCACAATGGATACCAAAGAAATACAAGGGATCATAAGAGAATACTATGAAAAACTATATGCCAACAAATTGAACAACCTAGAAGAAATGGACAAATTCCTAGACTCTTACAACCTCCCCAAACTGAATCAGGAATAAATAGAGAATCTGAATAGACCAATCACAAGTAAAGAAATAGAAACAGTAATCAAAAACCTCCCCCAAAATAAGAGTCCAGGACCAGACGGCTTCTCTGGAGAATTCTACCAAACATTCAAAGAAGATTTAATACCTATCCTTCTCAAACTATTCCAGAAAATTGAGAAAGATGGAGTACTCCCTAACACATTCTATGAAGCCAACATCACTCTGATCCCCAAACCTGACAAGGACAACACAAAGAAGGAGAACTACAGGCCGATATCACTGATGAACATAGATGCAAAAATCCTCAACAAAATTCTGGCAAACCGAATACAGCAATACATCAAAAAGATTATACACCATGATCAAGTGGGATTTATACCAGGGACACAGGGATGGTTCAACATCCGCAAGTCAATCAACATGATACACTACATTAACAAAATGAGAAACAAAAACCACATGATCATCTCAATAGATGCAGAGAAAGCATTCGACAAGATCCAACATCCATTTATGATAAAAACCCTCAATAAAATGGGTATGGAAGGAAAGTACCTCAACATAATAAAGGCCATATATGACAAACCCACAGCCAACATCATACTCAACGGACAAAAACTGAAAGCCATCCCTCTGAGAACAGGAACAAGACAAGGGTGCCCACTTTCACCACTCCTATTTAACATAGTACCAGAGGTGTTGGCCAGAGCAATTCAGCAGGAAAAAGAAATAAAAGGAATCCAAATAGGCAATGAAGAAGTAAAACTCTCGCTGTTTGCAGACGACATGATCTTATATATAGAAAACCCCAAAGAATCCATAGAAAAACTATTAGAAACAATCAACAACTACAGCAAAGTTGCAGGGTGTAAAATCAACATACATAAATCAGTAGCATTCCTATACGCTAACAATGAACTAACAGAAAAAGAACTCAAGAACTCAATCCCATTCACGATCGCAACAAAAAGAATAAAATACCTTGGGATAAATTTAACCAAGGAAGTGAAAGATCTATACAACGAGAACTGCAAGACTTTCTTGAAAGAAATTGACGACGACATAAAGAGATGGAAAGACATTCCATGCACATGGATTGGAAGAATAAACATAGTTAAAATGTCCATACTACCTAAAGCAATCTACAGGTTCAACGCTATCCCAATCAGAATCCCAATGACATTCTTTACAGAAATAGACCAAAGAATCCTAAAATTCATATGGGGAAACAAAAGACCCCGAATTGCTAAAGCAATCCTGAGTAAGAAGAACAAAGCTGGAGGCATCACAATCCCTGATTTCAAAACATACTACAAAGCTACAGTGATCAAAACAGCATGGTACTGGTACAAACACAGGTCCACAGATCAATGGAACAGAATTGAAAGCCCGGAAATAAAACCACACATCTATGGACAGCTAATCTTCGACAAAGGAGCTGAGGGCATACAATGGAGAAAAGAAAGTCTCTTCAACAAATGGTGCTGGGAAAACTGGACAGCCACATGTAAAAGAATGAAAATTGACCATTCTTTTTCACCATTCACAAAAATAAACTCAAAATGAATCAAAGACCTAAAGATTAGGTCTGAAACAATAAGTCTTCTAGAAGAGAATTCTAGGCAGTACACTCTTTGACATCAGTTTCAAAAGAATCTTTTCGGACACCATAACTCCTCAGATGAGGGAAACAATAGAAAGAATAAACAAATGGGACTTCATCAGACTAAAGAGCTTCTTCAAGGCAAGGGAAAACAGGATTGAAACAAAAAAACAGCCCACTAATTGGGAAAAAATATTTACAAGCTACTTATCCGACAAGGGGTTAATCTCCATAATATATAAAGAACTCACACAGTTCAACAACAAAAAATCAAACAACCTGATCAAAAAATGGGCAGGGGACATGAACAGACATTTCTCCAAAGAAGATATAAGAATGGCCAATAGACACATGAAAAGACGCTCATCATCACTAATCATCAGGGAAATGCAAATCAAAACTACACTAAGATATCACCTTACACCAGTTAGATTGGCAAAAATATCCAAAATCAAGAGTGACAAATGTTGGAGAGGTTGTGGAGAAAAAGGAACCCTCATACATTGTTGGTGGGAATGCAATCTGGTGCAGCCACTATGGAAAACAGTATGGAGATTTCTCAAAAAGTTAAAAATAGAAATACCTTATGACCCAGCCATCCCACTACTGGGTATCTATCCTAAGAACCTGAAATCAGCAATTCCAAGAGTCCCATGCACCCCTATGTTCATTGCAGCATTATTTACAATAGCCAAGATGTGGAACCAACCTAAGTGCCCAGCAACTGATGATTGGATAAAGAAGATATGGTATATATACACAATGGAATACTACTCAGCCATAAAAAAGGACAAAATCATCCCATTTGCAACAACATGGATGGACCTTGAGGGTATTATGTTAAGCGAAATAAGCCAGACAGAGAAAGACGAACTCTATATGACTCCACTCATAGGTGGAAGTTAACATATAGACAAGGAGAACTGATTGGTGGTTACCAGGGGAAAGGGGGGGTGGGGGGGAGGGCACAAAGGATGAAGTGGTGTACCCACAACATGACTAACAATGAGGTACAACTGAAATTTCACAAGGTTGTAAACTATCATAATCTTAATAAAAAAAAATTTAATCATTCTGAAAAAAAAAAAGTCATTAAAATAGTGCCAGTGCAGGTGGGGTCTGGTTAGCGGGTGGTCGTATCACTTTGGATACGAATCAGGTCAGGACGTCCTATGCCTCCCGGAGGGTGGTACGGATCCATATGTAGGCCAGGACGCCTTGGGCTTCTCTCCCTGGGGCAGCCTTGATCCTCATCAGAATCACCAGTGAAGGCACCCAGTCCTGGGCTTGCTTTCTTGGGAGGTGTTTGACCACCGATCCTTCTCCTTACTAGTTCCGGTCATCCCTGGTATGCAGGGGCATCAGTTCCAGGGCCCCTCCCGGTACCAAACTCTGCGATGCTCAAGCCCCTTATATAGAAGGGCGTAGTGTTTGCACACGACCTACGCATATCCTCCCGTGTCCCTCACATCATCTCCAGAGTACTTATAAGAGCTGATATAACGTAACTGCTGTGGAAATAGTTGTTATACTGTATTGTGTGGGGGATGGTGACAAGCAAAAAGCCTATACACGTTCACTACAGATGCAGCCATGGTAGGTCTTTCGATCCTTGGCTGTGGGGCCCGAGATACGGAGGGCCCACTGTACGTGTCTATCAGATTTTCTGTTGCTTCATGATTTAGTCTTGATAGGTCTTGTGTTTCTAAGAATTTTTCCACTTCATCTGGATTATCAAATTTGTTGGTGTACAGCTGTTCATAGTACTCTCTTATAATGCTTTTTATTTCTGTAAAATCAGTAGTAATGTCCTCGCTTTTATTTCTGATTTTGGCTTGTGGGGGAGGGGAAAATTCCTTCCCTTCCCCTCTTGGTTCTTAGGGCTGGTTGAATCATTAAAATGACATAAGACAGGTTAATAGGAGAAAAACCAACTTATTACGTATGCACAGGAACCCCACATACATGAGAGAGTCAGAGACAGAAAGGTAAAATGAGGTATTTATGTCATCTTGAGCCAAGAAATGGGATAGGGGCCTGGGGCTTCAATGGGGAGGAGAGTAATTCAAGGAACAACGAGTAGAGCAAATGTGCGGTAATTAGAGGTTTGACCTACTATACAGGTAGTCACAAAAACTTATTTCTAGTAATAACACTTATTACGGGCAAGGCCTCCAATCTACTTTCTTTAAGGGAGAGTTACAAGTTTCTCTTCAGCCTGCGGGGTCTCAATAGCCTTTCACTCAAAGTATTCCACAGGTCAAAGGGTCATATCTTGGGGTGGCCTGCCCTGAACACCATCAGGTTATCTGAGGTTTCTTTCTCTCTTTTTTCTTAGTCTATCTGACTAAAGTCTTGTCAATTTTGTTGATCTTTTCAAAAAACCAATGATTACTTTTGTTAATTTTCTCTATTGTTTTTATCTCCATTTTGTTTATCTCTGCTCTAATCTTTATTATTTCTTTCCTTCTGCTATTTTTAAAAAATTATTATTATTATCATTTTAATGATTTTATTTTTCCTTCTCTTCCCAAAGCCCCCTGGGACATAGCTGTGCATCCTTAGCTGGGTCCCCCCAGCTGTGGCATGCAGGATGCTGCCCCAGTATGGCCCGACGAGCAGTGCCATGTCCGTGCCCAGGACCCGAACTGGCGAAACTCTGGGCTGCCAAAGCAGAGCATGTGAACCCAATCACCTGGCCATGGGGCTGGCCCCTTCTTCTGCTGCTTTTGAGCTTAGTTTGTTCTGCTTTTTCTAGTTCCTTAAGGTGTAAAGTTAGATCATTGTCGAGACCTTTCTTCTTTTTTAATGTAAGCATTTATAACTATGAATTTCCCTCTGAGCACTGTTTTTGCTGCATCCCATACATTGTGGTGTGTTGAGTTTTCATTGTCATTTGTCTCAAGATCTTTTCTAATTTCCCTTGTGAGTTCTGCTTTGACCCATTGGTTATTGAAGAGTTTGTTGTTTAATTTTCATGTATTTGTGGATTTTCTAGTTTTCCTTCTGTTTGTGATTTCTACTTCCATTCCATTGTGATAAAAAAGATATTTTGTATGATTTCAATCTTTTAAAATTCATTAAGACTTGTTTTGTAGCCTAACATACGGTGTATCCTGGAGAACATTCCATGTGCACTGGAGAACAATGTATATTTTGCTACTGTTGGGTGGAGTGTTCCGTGTACATCTGTTAGGTCCAATTGACCTCTAGGCTTGTTCAAATCTTGTATTCATAATGTGTTTTTAGGGCTTTGCAGCAGGTGAGGCTCTCTTCTTTCACTTCCGAAAAGAATTTGCTTAAAATTGGTGTTGTTTCATCATGAAATGTTTGATAGAACCCATCAAGGAAGCCATCTAAGCCTGGAGTTTTCTTCAACAGCCTTTTTAATTTTCTTTTTCAGATAGAGAGCTATGCAGATTTTCTTTTTCCTTGTGTCAATTTTCGTAAGTTGTGTTTCAAGGAAATTGCCCATTCCATCTAAGTTGTTGAAATTCTGACATCAACTTGTTTAAACTTGTCAGGCGCCCAGCTCCGCTGGAGAGAGAGCTGAGATGTCAGCTTTGGGGAGTAGTCAATTTAAGCAACAAGCCAAAAACGAAAGTAGCGATAAGGTCTTTAATCAACAAGATCCAAAACGAAAGAAAGTACTGACTTTCCTCAGTTCCACTTTCCCTCATGAAATGGTCCACTGCTGGAGGCTCAGACAGATCACAGCGCAGCCCACCGGGTCCTCAGGAATTCTGACATAAAGATTTAAAGGTGTAGTTACAGTTTCTCGCTTAGGATGCATCCCTGCTTCTGGCACCTGCAGTTGCATCAGGCAGGAGAAAAGGAAGTTGGGGTGATGTGGGAAGAACTTTATAGTTGCTCCAGCATCGCCCCCAACCCCTCTGCCCCAGATCACCAGAAAAGCAGAGGGATCTGTCCAGGGGGATCTCCCCTTATTCCCCCTCCTGTTGAGTGTGAGCACACACTCTTGAAGGCATGTAAGCCAGCCCCTCATGCCTTATCTCCCCCCATTTTAGACAGCAATTGTTTCAACTGCCCATTCCAAGTTTCTATTAAACCATTATTCTGCAACATGATATGTCCGTGTGATGTGACAGCTCTTGGCCCACTGTTGGACAGTATGAGCTGTAAAGTGTGTTCTCGGTCTGAAGAAATGTAGCTCAGTGGTCAGAATCGGTACAATATTTTCTGTTCCAATCCTTTAATGGTATTTTGAGTGTTTGCATCTACCACTAGGCCTGCAAAGCCCAGTCCAGAGTAAGTGTCCATTCCTGTTAGGACCATTTATAAGCCCCCAGGGCTATTGGCATCATTCCAATGTAATCCACTTGCCACCTGTGTGTGGGGCCCTCTCGACAGGAAATTCTTCCCGTTGTCACCCGCAGTCTCTGTCTCTCTTGTTGACAGGTCAGAGCAGCTGTTGCTGGTGTTTTGTGCCCCTGAGACCAAGGGAGGAGTATGTCTAGATTCAGCCCATCTCTGCATTGCTGCATGCCCCCAAGCCCATGTCGCCTCATTTCATGGACCCAGGCCCTCAAGGGAGGACACCAAAAGGTCCGCTTGATGGTTTCAATCACCTTCTGAACCTGGAAGGGGTTCTTCTGATGGGCATTGATATGTCCTGCTTTAACGCACTCCTTAAATTCCTAGAGCAATTTCTTCCAACAGGGCCGTGCCCTGTAAGGGCATCGCTTTAATGGTCCAATTTTCCACTGACCATATACCTGACTAGATGGCCAGGACTTTGGCTACGGCCCACGTGTTGATAAAAATGCAAATATAGAGGATTTTGTCATTGCTCAATTCTTCCATCGCTGTTAGGAAAACAGCATGCAATTCAGCACGTTGAGCCGATTTATTCTTGCCTTCTTCAATCAGAGTCTTGCCATCTCCTGGTCTTAATGTGACAGATTTCCAAACAGATTTTATTCATCCGTCTTGGGACTGCCATCCATAAGCAAACAGCTCTTTGTGGTTCAGTTGAGAGATATTCGTAGGACACGGTCTATGTGGCGTTTGGTTCTGGCAGCTCCTCAGCTGGCTCCAAAGTCAGTCCTAGAGGAGAAGAGGTGCCTGCTCGTGAGCGTGGTGCGTGCCTCCTTGCATTCCCCTGGCAGCACGCTCCTGCATAAACCATTTCCATGTTATTATGGAACTCTTCTGGCACTGCCTTCCTTGTTAGAGGGTTTCTCTGACATCACCTAAGACACAATGGGCACCTCAGGTTTCACAATTATTTTACGTCCTCCCGTCATTGAAGCAGTCTCAATTAATGCTCAATAGTGGGCTAATAATTGTCTCTCAAATGGCGTGTACGAGCAGCAGCATTTGGGAATTTTCTTGTCCAAAATCCCAACAGTTGCTCCTGGGAGGCACTCAAGGGCTTCTGCCATAAGCTCCAGTCTGCGTGAGTACAGGTGGCAGACACTTCCAAAGTCATGTCTGAGTGGGGTCACGAGAGCCTGTAGAAGTTGACAAAAGAAAGAGCTAAACTGGAGTCTCAAGGCCTTAGGGGGAGCTCTTACTCCATCACTCACGTCAGTTACACCAAACAGGAAGAGATGGACGCTTGCATCTGGGACAGGAAATACAGCCACTCTACTATTAAAGGAAGATTTCTCTCCCAACCCAGCAACAGCCCGGCCAATGAGATATACCACAGCTCAGCCAATGAGAAACACCACAGCTCAGCCAATGAGAAATGCCACAGCTCAGCCAATGAGAAACACCACAGCTCAGCCAATGAGAAATGTCACAGCTCAGCCAATGAGAAATGCCACAGCTCAGCCAATGAGGAATGCCACAGCTCAGCCAATGAGGAACGCCACAGCTCAGCCAATGAGAAACACCGCAGCTCAGCCAATGAGAAATGCCACAGGTGAGCCAATGGGAAAGACTGTAGCTCAGCTGACAAGATGCCATTGCCCCCCTGAACTGTTACTCTCCCCCAGTGCACTTTCATTTAGAACAGCCCCTCTCTCTCCCCCTTTTTGTCTATAAAAGCAGCTCCCCATAGGTTTGTCTCTGGTTCGCCATAGCATGCGCATCCTGGATTGCAATTCTTTTGACTATTCCAGAATAAACTCATTTTGAGATAAAATAACAGGCAAATTTTCTTTTTAAGTTGACATATGTGATGTCAGGAGAGTGGGATCCAAAGGAGGCGGCCCCCCTGAGAGACGGCAACCCCCAGAATCGAGCGAGGTACCGCACACAGCCCCTTGTGCTCTCACTTCCGTGAGTGGCCACCTGCTTTCAGCTTGGTGAGTCTCATCTTGGATTTTGAGCTCTGCTCCCTTTGCTTCTGAGCTCTCAGACTTTGTTCAGGATGTGGAGAGGTTTGTCCTCTCGGGGAGGGACTTTGTCCTCCAGGTTCAAGACTCTGACCTCAGGTTCCAGGCATCATTCTTGGGGAGTACTCAGTTCCTTTTGGGGCTCGGCCTTGATGATGGTCCAGTTTTTTGGTTTTCAGATTCCTTTTGGAATCAGGATGGGAACCCAGCAACTTCCTTTTGTTTTTAGATTCCTCCAGGGATCAGGGCTAGGACTCTAGCAGCTTTCTTGGGTTTTCAGAAGAAATTTGAGAACTGGGATCCCAGTTATCTGAATGTTCTGAGGGCAGCCCTCCTTCAGGAATCCTGACTGGTTTATGTTTAAGAACTGTGGGCACCCTGCATGTGCTTTTTTTACTAAGTGGGTGCCAGAATTGCCATGGCCATTAAGGGGAACTGTCAATCTCCCCAAACCAGCTTTTCTTAAAACCAAATTGAAAGACCGTGGCTCTAAAATTAAGCAAAAACAAATGGTGTGTCTATTTTCATTGGCATTTGGGGGCTTCCGGATATGCACAGAGCTCTAAAATCACCTCACTACATGACACCTTGTCTGGATTAGCTGAAATAACTGAAAAGCTGCGGAGAACAAAAGGCTTCTGAAGCTTCACGTTCCCCTCCCTCTTCTCTGTCTCAGGTGCTGGCTTATCTTCCCAGACTCCCGTCTCTGACTCTAGCCCAGCAGCCACCGTGTGCCCAGGCTCACCCCCAACGCCATCTTCCTGTCTTCCTCTCTGAAAACCTGCCCCTTTAAAATCAGACCCTCTGAGAAGTCAAATGCTAACCCCTGATTACTATTTCTAAGTTAACTGGAGCAAATAAACAACTAGAAGGATAAATTTAAACAGCAATTACCCTAGACTTTTGATAATACACAAAATGACTCCAAAAACAGCTCTAAAAGGATACTTACAGCGTGCAAACAAAAATCTTTAGTAAAAGACTCTGGCCATCTGAACAAGTAACCTCACCTTAGTCCATCTGCCAGAAATACACTTTGCATGCAACTATTCTTCTGAGCTTGTACCTGAGACATGGCTAAAGGTTTTAAAATAAAGCTATGAGATCTCTGTTCAGGTCTATGTCTACATGCATATGTTATAGATGTCGACAAAAATAATCCATAGCCAATCTAGAAATGAAAATTTGGGAGAGTTTATTCTGAGCTAAAATGTGAGGACCGTGGCCTGGGGCCTTTCTTCCCCAAAGAAGAAAAAACACCGAAGAGGTAGGGTGTATAGAGTGATTATATACCCCCAAAGAGGATGTTTCACATAGGATTGAAATGTCCCTTTTACAATAGTCGTGAGACTGCTCTGTTGGCACAGCGATGGATGGACACAGCAGGTAGGTCTTGCTGTCTCTGTGGACACAGCAGGGTGGCAGGTCTGTTGTCTCGAGCTGGGTGGTCACAGGTGAGCTGGGTGGTCAAAGGTGAGCACAGTAATCAGTTCCTAGCCTAAGGAAAGATGCTTATCCTTAAGGAAATGCCAATGTGGGGGAAGTTGCACCTTTATCTTAAGGGCGTTTCTCCTTGCCATAGTAAGTGTTTAAAGCAGATACACAATCCCTGCTCAATGCCCATGCTGGGCCCTTTTGGAAAAAACAAAGTCAGGCCGAACTAGGTTTATACCAAATGGCTTCCTCATGTACTCTGATACATCCTATTGCTTGTCATTTCTATTTGTCATAGAGATGTGATATTTTCCTGCCCCCGGATGGTATTGCTAGAATTGATTTGTAAAAACCTCTGCTTAATTGGCTTGGTTATAAATTAAGTATTCCTAAATCTCAGAAATATAATGGAAACTAACTTAAATGCTTTTCAAGTTCACGTGATCTAGGATCAATGTTTAGTAAATAAAAGCTAGCTAAGGGTTGTTGGTTTAAGTAATAAACAGGCTTGCCTTCAGGGTTGTTAGTATCAGGTGCATGCAAATGTGCAACTTTCTGTCTGCCTGGGGTTACTAGTCAAGTGGGCCCCTGCTGTCTCTGTTTCAGAATTTGTCAGAAGAGAGAAACTTTGGATGATGGTTGGCTATTTAATGTCTAATCGAAACATGATTGTTAAAAGCGAGTAATCAAAATAATTGCAAACAAGGTCAAGTTTATAATAAGTTAAAGTAAATAATGGATAGTCATTGAATACCTAAATCATTTTCCAAACAAGATAAAACAATAAAATATTAATTACTCAAGATAAGTTTATCTCCTTTTGGCTTCCAATTGCAAAGAAATGAAAGATAAATTTGAGTCTGTTGGTAACCATGTCTTGTACCACACTGAAAGACTGCACTATTCAAAGGGCATATACTCCTAGGAATTATGAAATGTATCTCTAAACCTGCCGGTCCACAATTATGTACTTCTGAGTTTTCACTAGAAATTGGGGATTCTAAGGGTTAAGAATTCTTATATGAGTAACTAAAGCTACTAGAAACAAAAAGGGGAACATCTCTGTATACAAGGAAAGTAGGATGTGTGTTTCTGTAAAAGAAGGTATGAGCAATGGAAATGCATTCTGTTGAGCGAAGAGAAAGTAATTTTGTCCTAAACAGAGGCTGGTGTTTTGTTAAAATAATTTCCTGTGTTGTTTCTATCAGGTCTTTACTTAAGAGAGCTGAATCTTCTTAGTATTGAAGGAGTTAAGTTTTGCTTACAACTATGTAACCTTTCGTATTTGCCTTTGAAACTTGTTATTGTTACTTTGGTCAAATAGATACCTAAGTATTATTTCATAATGATCTGCGATCCCATTTGGTCAAGTGTCCAAAGCTTTTGATATTGTAGGGGACTGGAATTGGCCACCCCAAAATATGTCTCTTTGGCATGAGGAATATTTTGGGATTGTTACTTTTAAAAAACTGCAGACAGGAAAGAAACTCTGAAAAGTAGAATTTACTTACCCTTTGTTAAGAGACATTTACATTTGTAAAGGAAATCTCCATCTGTAAATGTGTCTCCCTCTCTGTACCAGGAAGAAGGGGGGATGACCTTATCTCTAGAAACTCTCATCAGCGTGGAAGGCAAGGACTCAAGTCTGCGTAATAACCTGACTCTTGTTTACTGTACTTGTATGGTAATCTCCCATGATCGACTCCCCCTGCTCCCAACATCCTACAAGCTTCCCCAAATATTCAAATTCTAAATGACGTCTTTTCATATATGCCCTTTGAATAGTGCAATCTTTCAACGTGACACAAGACATCATTACCAAGAAACCTAAACTTTGGGATTTTCCAGAGGGCAGCTGGGACAGCTCATAAGATTTATTCCCTCCCCTTATTAAAAGAGAGATATTAGATGAATTAGGCTTATGTGGAACATCAGATTACATGAGAAGCATGGTTGAATAAGCAACAATAAACCTTTTTATGTTGTATTGTATGGTTGAATGTTACCAGCATGTCTTCTAGAAACTGTATAAAATTCCTAAACATCTGATGTGTCCTAATATAATGTTATTATCTGTAATTCTAGTTACTATCTAAAATGCATGTTGCAAAAATACGAAATTTTCTTCTCAATTGTATGTACCCATTGCTTTTTAAAAAAGTATTTGCCGGTTACAGACAGTTATTGTTTTACTTTGATGCTTTACAAATATGTTTCATTTTCAAAGAGATTCATGAAAAACACTTTGGCAAGTCCTCTGGAACGCAGGTTTTGATAACTTCAAGACCATAACACAGAACTGGATGGAAATTTCTGAATCTCAAATGAAAGACTGATTGCTTTGATGTTTCGTTTTCCAGATGGAAAGGACCCCTTTTGCTCCTCTCCTTTCAGCTCCCTATAACTCACAGCAATTTGGTAAAGCGTATCTTTGCAATAAGGGTTGAATCATTTACATTTTTCTCTCTACCTGATCCCTCCAGAATTCAGAAACTTTCAAGTATTCTTTTCATGACAATGCATGTATTTGCCTGGGTTCAGTGAAGCTCTGTTCTCCTTAGGAGGGCACAATTGGAAATATTAGCTACATTAGCAAGGCTTTGACTAAAATGTTATATTTATGAAAGATGTACATAGACTCAGATAGGGCCAGACAGATTTAAGAAACTGCTTGGAAAATCAGCCTAGCACCTTGCTTATGAGGTTCCAGCAAAGCGAGCTTTAAAAAAGCTTATATGGTCAACCACTGTTCTTGCTGCATTTATATAAATAATCTGGCCAGGTTTAACACAAATTAATTTTACTCTGATTATCTTCAATAAAAATGGGGGTTATTGTGGAGACAGAAATTATGTTTGCATATTCATAGATATTAAATTCTAGTCCTGTTAATAGTCTTCAAGGTTTTGCTATACCTGTAAGCTGGACTGGATCCTAAATTCTTCTAGTTTTCTTAGATGTCTGGCTAAGGTAATCCAAACTGACATTTCCAATCTTCTTGCCCTTGAAATCTCCTTGGAATACACTAGGTCCTTCTCACTACCCAGATGGCAGGCAAACTTCAGGGACTTGAGCCTTGGGTGCACATCTCACAGCTAAAGAAGGCTCTACCTGACACTTCTTTCTGAACAAACACTGGGGACCTCAAATCAAACTGACTAGGAAGAGAAGCAGCTGACATCTGAGGCAGAGAGCTTTGCCAAGACGACCAGACCAGGGCTGCACACCCTCTTCCCACTGCTGTTTCTTCCTTTATTTTCTCCCTCTCTTTCCTGGAAGGACAATGCCCTTGTTCGCATTTCCCAATCCCTTTAGAAAGGGAGAAACCTCTCTGATTGCTGGATTTGCCATCAGAAACCTTGGTCTGTGCAAGAGAGTAACGATCCCGTAGTTCACCCTGTAAGTAATTTCACTGGGATTTCAGATGCTCTTGTTTGTCTAAATTAGTCTGCTGGCCCATTTTACCAAGTCAAGGTTCTAGATCTGCCTAAACTTCTTCCTTGCTTTAATTTGACCCAGCCTGGGAAGGGGAAAACAAGATCTGTTGAATATTTGTATGAAAAATTCTGCAAAGCCATCATAGTAATCCAGGCCATCTGTAAATTTCTAGATATCCATGTATTTATGCAACCTGTCAGTGTGTAACAACACAGTATCTGAGCCTAGGTTATGTAATGCTAATGCTTCTGTGTAGATGATTGAGTCCATAGATGCTATCACTCACGTGAAGGCGCTTATGCACCACCCCTGGTTATGTCTTCTTCCGTGGAGGTTTCAGTAATGGCCTTTATGCTTGGACAACTCAGTGCCTTGACAGCTGGAGAATACAAGGACAGCGTGCCCTTGCCATATTCACTGTCCTGTTCTCTCTGCATAACCAGAGACCTCTCATTGGTCTCTCCCATTGAATCTCCATAGTTGCCCTAAACAAGAACTTCCAGGAGGCGTACACAACTCTGGGTTTTCCTCCATGGGAAGAACTTTCTTCCCGTGGATCAGAGTGAGTGCCAACGAACAAATGATCATGAGTGTCCCTGACTCTAGA
This sequence comes from Equus asinus, assembly GCF_041296235.1. Lineage (NCBI taxonomy): Eukaryota > Metazoa > Chordata > Mammalia > Perissodactyla > Equidae > Equus > Equus asinus. Next base: position 84,459,879 of record NC_091801.1, on the reverse strand, counting down.
AGAATTGGCCGACTCCACAGCCAAAGCAGTTTCAGCTCAGCAACCATCACTGAACTCATTGGCCAAGGTAGTCTTGGATAATTGTGTAGCCCTTGATTATCTATTTGCTGAGCAAGGACATGTCTGTGCTGTGGGGAACGCCTCCTGGGGCACATGGATAAACGCCTCTCGGGAAGTAGAAGCCCAGTTACATAAGATCAGAGAGCAGGCACAGTGGCTACAACCAGTTGCACCTAACAAGCCACTGTCTTTTGATTTGTCCAGCTGGTACCTTCAGGTCTGGGCTCCTGGTTTAGAACCATCTGCAAACTGGGCTTGTTGCATTGCTCTTAATCTTACTCTGTCTACTTGTTGTGAAGTTCTGTGCCTATTGCCTGTTCAACCTCTGTACAAATGAGGTGTCCAATAAGGTGTTGCTGGCTCGGCACTTTGAGATGATCTCTAAGGCCTATGACCTTGGAGAACCATAAACTTTAGATGGGAAATGCCTGAGAGTTCTCCCTCCTAACCTTCCTTGTTACTCAAATGTGGCCTAAGTGGTTTCCAACCACCATGCACTTTCCCTCCGATGTGGGACATGACAACCAGGAAAGGTCCTTCCTGGCACCGAGGGACAAGACCACTACGTGCAGAGACCCTGACTGTTGATCAGAGATGCTTTCAGAGAAAGATCTTGATCAAAAGGGATAAATGTGGAAATTAATTAAAGAAACCTCAACTAAACTGGAGTCAGGAAGGCCTGTAAGATGAGCTCTAACTGCCATCACACATCATTAATTACACCAAACAGGAAGAGATGGACACTTGCATCTCCCACAGGAAGTAAAACTACTTTACTACTGAAGGAAGATTTCTTTCCCCACCAAGTAGCAGCCCAGCCAATGAGAAACACAGCAACTCAGCCAATGAGAAAGACTGCAGCTCAGCCAGTGAGAAATACCACAGCCCAGCCAACGAGAAGTCTCTGCAGCTCAGACAATGAGAAATGTTGCAGCTGAGCCAATGAGCAATGCCACAGCTCAGCCAATGAGAAGGCGTTGCCATCCTGAACTGTTACTCTCCCCCAATGGATTTTTCTTTAGGACAGCCCCTCCCTACTCCCCCTTTTTCTCTATAAAAGCAGCTCCCCTCCTTTGTTTTCTCGATTTGTCCATGTTTTCCCGTAACATACATACCCTAAATTGCAAATTTTTGGCTGTTTTCCAATAAACTCATTTCGAGATAAAATAGCAGGCAAATTTGCTTTTAAGTTAACAAGCCCGAAGACATTGAGATGTTACCTGTCTTTGTCATTCAGACACGACCTGCTTTTGTTCACGTCCCCACTCAAATGCAGCTTTCTTTCAGGTAGTCTTATAGATGGGAGGTAGCAGTGTTCCCGGATGTGGAATACACATTCTCCAAAATCCAGATAACAACTTTATTTAAGCCTCGATACTGTACTGTTAGTCTCCATGAGCCATCCACCTTTTTCACAGGCCACATAGTGCTGTACAGCGGATTCCCTGTCACCAGCACTCCAACTTCCAGCCTGTCGTTCGTTCCAGTGGTAGTTTCTTTTTTGTCTTCCAGGTGTTCTGTGCTGTTTTAAGTTAACCACCTGTGTGGGCTTGGGTGGTCTAGTGGTTCCCATTTATCATGCCCAATTACAACTGGCCTGAGGGCGGACTTACCAGCCTTTTGCTCCTTCTCCTTTGAATTCCTCCAGCTGGGGTAAATAGAGTGAGCTTGTTTGGGGCCTTTTAATGTTGGGGGCCTAAGAGGAGGTCCCATTGGTCCCCCAGTCTCTGGTGCTGCATCCATCGATGTCCACTTTATTCATCCCCTTTCTCAACAAGCGTCTGAAGACTTCCACTCTCCTGGGTCGAGTCCCTTGACTCTCCCTATTTTCTTAGTTACTTTAACGTTCTTGATATCACTAAGACCCCTATGGGGAAGCTGAGATAGCAAATCTGATAAGCCTTCTCGAACTGTCATTCAAGTCTGTAGCAGTAAAATTACACGGGGTGCTCATGTGACAGGGTGCCCTGAACCACAGTATTTACCATAACCTGGGTAATGGGTATATTCAGCAGGTGAATGCCTTGGTCATTGTAAAGCCAGTCCCCCATGGCTTGCATATGAAGCCTGTTAGCTGCTTCATCTGGGGTGCTCCACTTGGCATTTATAGGGGAACTTGGGCAGTCCCCTTTCTGAGGATAAACACACTTTACAGAGGCTCTTGTCCAGTCCACTGGCTGGCTGTTCCCTCAGGAATAACCTCCTGTGTGTCTGGATCATGTACAGCCATCTGTGCCTGTTGCACAGCGAGCTGTGGGTCCTACGTTAACCCAAACGTGCTCTTCCACTCTCTGGCTTCAAACCAAAGACACAGCCCCAAATTTGTTATTGTCATAGCCCATTTCAGTAAAGGTTCTTCAGGAAGCTGATGATACCAACCCACAAAAAGAACGAGTTCCTTCACACTATAGCCTCTGATTTCAGTCATTTCTTGGTTTGCCATCCCCCTACATTAACTACCTTCTTGGGGACCACAGCTCTCAGAGGTACTTTCTGTTGCCCATGTATAATTTTCTTTTTAGAAAATTAGAAAGAAAAGAATTCTTCTTAGAAGAAAATTAGAAGAAAAGAATTTCTTCTGCCCGTGCTTTCTAGGCGGCTTTGAGGCTAATGGCTGAAGCTCAGATAACCCAAATTTGAGCTTGGTTTACCATCATAGCTCAACCCAGGACTTTCTTTTACTATCATTTGGCTATTACAGATACCAATAACCAGGGAATTGAATATTTAGTGTGCTTCCTATTACTTTTCACTTCCTTGTATACCCAATGAGCCGACTCTGTGGGAGTCGAGACTACTACCATTTCTAAGTTCCGTTGTAACTTTCCCGTCAGTAACTGATCTCAGCGCAGCTGCACTTTCAGACTGTGGGAGACCAGGGAGCCACCCAGGGATCACAGTTTCCTCATCCCCCTCCCTTTCATCATTTCTCTTGAAAACTACCTGTTTCTGTGGTCCAGGGTTGTCCTTCTAAGAAGTCGTCTAAGAATTCTGGCTCACCCATCCCACAGCTCTTTGAAAACAGGCCAGTGAGCAGTCCTTTTGGGTTTTTATGGAGGCTTCGTTATGTGGTCATGATCAACAAGTCACTGGTCATTGGCAATTGATTCAACCTCCCTCCTCTCCCTGGAAATCAGGGGGTCCCACTGAGAGTCCCAATCCTCTGACCACGTGGCTAGTTCTCCTGGCAACCAGCCCTCCCATTAGGTGCTTTACGCAAGTCACTTCATTAACATAACAAAAAACTCCTTTATCCCTCTCAACACTTAGGAAATTCCAAGAGTTTTGGGAGCTGTGAGCCAAGAACTGTAGATGAAGACCAAATATACAGTATCTGAGAAATACATATATTTGGTCATCTGAATGACCAAATATATATATTTCTTATCAATCACAATATTGCCCTCTCCTACTAATTTCATGTTTAATTTTGCTCTTATTTTTTTAGTTTCTTAAGGAGAAAATTTGTATCATTGGTTTTCTTTCTTTCTTCCTTTCTAATTCGGGAATTGAAAGGACACATTTTCCTCTAAGTGCTGCTTTTGAGGCTTCCCACACATTCTGACATATTCTGACTCTATTACCACTCGGTTCACAATATTTTCTAACTTTCCTTGTTTATTCTTTGAACCATAGGAATTTGAGTACTGTTATCTAATTTAAAAATATTTTGGGATTTTCCAGATCTGAGCTCTCCAATATGCAGCCACTCAGCATGTGTTGCTATTAAGCACATGACAAGTTCCTGGTGCAAATCGAGGTGCTTTTTAAGTGTAAAATACCCACTGGATTTTGAAGAAAATTCAAAATAAGGAACGTAAAATATCTCATTTTTGAAAATATTCAAAGTGATAAAGATAATATTTTGGATATAATGGTTTAAATAAAGTATATTATTATTAGTTTCGCCTTTCTTTAATGTACCTACCAGAAAGTTTCAAATTACATTTGTGACTTGTTACATCTCTATTGAGCAATACTATTCTAAATATCTTATTGTTACTGACTTTGATCTTGCTCTTAAAGAATGTCATCGTTTGCAATTTATTGATGCTTTTCTGGAGCAGTGTATGTCTATCTTGATGAGCATCCAGTGTGCGCCTGAAAAGACTGTGTATTTTGCAATTATTTGACATCATTTTTTGTAAGTGTCAATTATGCCAAGATGGTTGATAGTATTGCTCAAGTTTTCTATATTTGTACTGAAATATTTCCATCCTCTTGTTCTATCAATTGTTGACAGAGAAGCTTTAAAATCTCCAACTACGACTGTGGTTTTGTAAATGTCTCCCTTTGTTTCTATCTGTTTTTGCTTCACGTATTTTGAAATTTTGTTATTAGGTTCATACGTGCTAAGGTCTGTTATGTCTTCCTGGTTAAATTGCCATCTTATTGTTATGAAATGTCTGACTTTATCTCTGCACTGTTCGCTTTGAAGCCTAATTGTATTAACAGCTTTCTTATGCTTGTTTGCAGTGTGTATCTTTTTCCATCTATTTATTTTCATACTATTTACAACTGCATTCCGACACCAATTCTCTGACACCAGCTGGGTGTCCTATAATTCATGTCAGTTCCTTCACTAACCATCCGGGTTGGCACGGATCTCACAGGGTGAGGGCACCGCTGCCTTTATTTCAGACACCAGCTGCAAGTGGACTCCACAGGCTACCTGCACTTCTGTCCTACTTGGCTTTCCACGACTTCCCTCCACTTAGATTCAATAATTTCATAGAACAACTCAAAGGGCTCACTAAAAGTTCTATACTTATGATGACTGTTTTGTTATAAAGGAAACAGCTTAGGAACAGTCAGATGGAGGAGACGGAAAGGACAGGGCCTTTCCTTGTGGAATCCGGGCACATCCCACTCCCGGCACATCGATATGTTCACCAACCAGGAAGGCTCTCTAAGCTTTGCTGTCCAGAGATTTTACTGAGGTTTAATTACATAGACACGATTGATTAAATCATTGTCGTGTGATCGAGCTCAGTCTCCTCTCTTCTCCCTGGAGGTCAGGGGTGAAGCTGAAAGTTCCAACCCTCTAATCCTGTGCGTTGCCTTTCTGGGGTGGCCAGCCACTCGCAGGTAGCTAGCATAAGTCATCTCACTAGCATAAACTCTGGTGTGGTTGAAAAGGGCTCATTATGAATAATAAAATACACCTTTATCACTCAGAAAAGTCAAGAGTCTTTGAAGCTCTATGGTTGGAACTGGGGGCAGAGACCAGATAGGTTCTTCATTGCATCACGGGCCACCCGTTGTCTTTGACCATGGGTCCCTGTGGCAAAAGGATCACACTTGTCTGAACATAACAGAGAGAGCAACATTGGGAAGATGCAGTGTGGGGTCGAGAGAGGAAGGCTTTAACTCCATTGCCTAATCTATTTGACTATCAACATCAGGATGGCAATCTTACCAACAGTGCCAGGATAAGACCACATTGCATTATGGTTGACGTGTTAACGAAAAATTCTTCTGGTAAGGAAGCCTTTATTCAAGACCACGGCAACAGAGGAGACAGACTGAAGTCAATACGAGGTGCGAATACAGCAAAGACAGCTGGGGGTGAGTGAAGGGGTCAGTGGGAGGACGATTACTAAGAGATATCCGTGTAGGGGGGAATCTTGCTGAGCTGACTTAGCAGAATTCTTTGCTAAAACTGGATGTGGCAGGCCAAAGAGGACTGGGCCCAAGGCTGAGGCGTACTTGAGAAGGCGCTTCAGAGGAGCCTGACTAACGCTTGGGCGAGAAGGGAGTCTGAGTCTCTCTTCTGTTGTAAGGAAAGAAGAGACGTTCTTCTTTCTTCTGCACAATAGACGTCCATTTCTCTTTCAACCACCCTTTGTTTAGTAAGCACCAGCTGAGCCGGGCATGTCAAGACTTGCAGTGGAAGGTGTTTGCTAGATGGCACGAGACATCAGGTATCTTACAAGGGGATTTCTGTGAAGACAAAAGAAAAACAAAGTCAATGGTTTGAGCAAACTATAGACCCGGTTTCTGAGTCCAGAGGGCAGCCGGTGGAGAAGATTTCTAGAGGTTGGGCTCCAGGTGTGTTTACATGGCCCAGTAAGTGTGGCAAACGAGCAAACATGACAGGTTTCCTGGTTTGCAGTTTGAATGTTTTTGTGATGGCATAGATGTCGGAGGTTTTGGTGTCATAGCCCACAGTGCTGGCTTTTCCTGGAGCAGAAGGTAGACGCAGGGGTTTGGGAGCAGTTCCTGAGGCCACACAGCACAGCCCAGGCTTGAACGTGGGCCACCCGCGTTCTACTGTGGGGATGAGCCCTTTGAGGGGCCGTTGTCCGGCTTCAGCTGGTAGAATCTTTAGATCTGAGGGGAAAGGGCAGCTGTAAGGCAGTCTAGAGTTCTGAGAAGGATCTGGGTGGTTTGCTTTTGGTGCTCAGTGAGGCCACAAGTGAGGAGGGTGGGAGAAAAACTGCAAATGTTTGTTTGAAGAATTGTAGGCAGATATTGAAAGCACCTAGGGAAACGGAGAAGCTGGCAAGGACTGACAAAGTGTGCAAGGTGGCAGATCCCACCCCATTTGCAGATAAGCAACAAACTTCCATAATGGTCGTGCCCGGAGTCTGGTAACCCGTGAGGGTGCACATAATTCTCTGTGGAAACACTAAATGTCTCTCTGCGCTCACCCTCTCTTCGTTCAAAGATCAGTGAAACAAGGTCATTCTCATTTACACAATAAGCCTGATCTCTTTAGATTTGGCCTGATTGTTTACCTAAGTGCAGCAAGAATGGTAACTGAATACAGGCCTTTTTAAGTATGCTTTGCTGGAGCTTTCCATAAGCAATGTGAGACTGGACTTTTCAAAGCCTCCTGATACCAGGAAGCCAAGCCAAGACTTGAGCCTGACTTTTTTTTTTTTTTTTTTGAGGAAGATTATCCCCGAGCTAACATCTGCTGCCAATCCTCTTCTTTTTGCTGAGGAAGACTGGCCCTGAGCTAACATCCGTGCCCACCTCCCTCTACTTTATATGTGGGAGAACTGCCACAGCATGGCTTGACAAGCGGTGCCACGTCCGCAGCCGGCATCCCAACCAGCGAAACCCGGGCCAAGGAAGCGGAATGTGTGAAATTAACCTCTGCGCCACTGGGCCGGCCCCTAGACCCCAGCCTTTGCCTGTAGTACCCATAGAGTTGGGTGAATTCCTCTCTCTTTGCAATCTCCCAAATATCCTATGTTTACTAGGCCTGCCAGGCCGTGACCCTCCCTACTCACTTGTAAGGCTGATAGTCCAGTAAGCCAGGTACCAGGCCGGTTTTCCCGAGAGGGCTTCGGAAGCCCTGGCTCCATGAAGTCACCCTCAGTTCCTTACAATTGACCACACGTGATTCTGTGCACATGGTTCCAGATGACATTCCAGTCGACATTCCAGTCAAATGCCTTGACTTGGTTATAACCACTGTTTCCAGTTATGTCCTATTGCTAGAGGACAATTTCTCACTGAACCTATGCAAATAATTATAGTGCCATGAAAATAAGAATACTCATGAGGAATTTCTGAATTCTGGGGAGCTCAGGCAGGGAGAAAAAGACAAACGTTTCCTTTCTGTTTATAAAAGCACGGTCTACTGAACTGCTACGCTTTATAGATAAGGAGAAAATAGAAAGGCGTTCCCTATGTCTAGAAACAAAAGCCATAACCATCCTCTGTTCACTCAGTCCTGCGTCATAAATTCTGCTTCCACTCGCTCTTGGGTTAGCAGACTCATGACCCCATCAGCTTCTCCGCTAGAGCTCATGGTATGATCTCAAAGTTATTTAAGTAATGCCTCCAGATGCTTGCGCCCCAGAGCACAGGCATGGGCTCTGAGACCATCACTTTTGGTGAAGCCAAAGCCCCCTGGCCTGTAGCTGACCGCACATGCTTTCAGGGAAGAAACAGAGTAAAACAGAAACTGTCTGAGGATGACAAAAGACTGAAAATGACTGGCAAAGATCTGATGAGGGCTCACTGTAAAAATGACACAACAGATGAGGAAATTTGGTTATTTCTTGACACAAAACATTTAAAAATAATCACTGGATGGGCCAGCCCCAGTGGCCTAGTGGTTAAGCTTGGCACACTCCGCTTCAGCGGCCCAGGTTCGGTTCCTGGGCACGGAACTACAACACTCATCTGTCAGTGGCCATGCTGTGGTGGCAGCTCACATACAAAAAGAGAAAGATTGGCAATAGAAGTTAGCTCAGGGCAAATCTTCCTCAGCAGAAAAATTTAAAAAATAAAGATAATAACTGGAATTATGACTAACATTATGTTGTTGTATAATATGAAGCTGAGCATTACCAGGACATTTCACGGGCAGTGAAGTCACAGACACTGACAAATTTCTAGGAACTTCATGCAATTTCTTAATTGTTTGTATTAGCTACACTTTGTTCATACAGATGTAACATAGAGAAGGTTAAACACCTCGTCTTATTTGACAACGCTTCCCATGCAACTCACCACACCAAATAAATCTAATAGTTTTTGATGTCTCTCTTTGTGCAAGGCAAAAGGACAGACACTTTGTGATTCTCCAGGGGCCCCATGGAAATCTCAATGTCTGTGTGAGATCAGCAGATTTCACTTAGCATGGAATTGGGAAGGCACAGTTATCAGAAACGTCAAAAGGTTTGAACACTTCACTCAATAGCGTCACAGTTCACTGTTAGGCGATGCTTGCTTGCTTTTTAACCAAAGTGACAATAAAAGACTTTAGAACTAGATAGGAGGCAACATGACTATGTATAAAAAAAAGCACAGCTCTTTTCAAGATGAGAAAGCTTTGTTGTCTTGCATCATCAAGAACATGATAGAGTCAGCATACGGCATAGAAAATCACTCCGATGAAACACAGAATCTTTGTTTTCTAGGCAGACTACAGATTACTCAAAAGGTAAAGAAGATCGTTATACAGTCTCTTATTAAGATCAGACCAATAACCCAAGAAGAGTTTGTCATTTTAAGAGAGAGGAAACCAAATTCTAGTTTTGCATTAGTGTGGTATTGATACTAAAATTTACGTTTAAAAAATCATATAAATAGACACATGTAGCCTTAGCCAGCTTTGACCACGCAACGTGAGATTCCTTCTCTACAAACCTGCAACTTCCCACATCATCCAGGTTTTGCCCTGCCTTTTCCTCCTTGTGGGGAAACAGCCAGGCCCTGTACTTCAGGACAAAGTGACTTTTTACCTTCTACAAACACAGCCTAGTTTCTTTGCGGACAAAATTGTTTCCTTTCACCCTTATCATTTCTAGTAGTTTCGTTTACGTATATTGATCATAATTTTTAACCCTAGTAACTTTTACTTTACAGGGAAGACTAGGGAGCAGACATTTGTGAATTGTCTGTCATGTGCCAGTGTCCTGTGGTGGACTGGCAAAGTTTACGACTGAGCCATCTCACAGCTTTTATAGCTCTACACTTCCTCATGGTACGATTTTTGAATGAAGCAAAAAGACCATGTTTGTTAACAGAATAAAACACACTTAGCCTCTCCATACTGTTTAAAAATAGGAAGCTGAAGGCTGTAAACGTAAATTTATGCTTAGTAATTGATATCTCAGCAGTTTCTTACTTAGAAATGGTCTGGATATTTAAGGAATACCTATTCTTAGCTTAAGTCTAAGGTCGCAAATTGCCAAGAAGATTTTGGAAACTCTTGTTAACCAGACGTGCTAAAAGCATAGTGATTCTTGCAAACTCCATTGACGGGAGTTTTATTGAACTTGCGTAAACTTAACACATGCGTTCTTAACAAGGATGCTCGGATTATTCATGAGAATGCCATAAAATAGGAAACGAAGCTAGCCATCGTCTCAGGTGATTTCCTTGTTAACTATTTTTACAGTGTGTGCATGTTAGGCAAGTACCAAAAAAAAGATCACAAAAGCAAAAATACCCACAAAAAACAACTAAAAAATGTTAAATCCACAATTTTTTTTGTTTTACTGCCACATTGGAGGGGCATGAAGTAACAGGTATCAAGCAATCCATGTCTCGTTCGTTGTGCGTCGCGTTCCTCGTTACTCCTATTTTTATTCCTAGCGTGAACGTATAATCTTTATAGCCTTACATCCACAGCTGTATTGTCTCTCTCCGTATAGTCTAGTGCGTACTGGTAAACCCAAAAAGAGTAAAAATGTATGCTCATGTTATATGCAATGCTAGTAACTCAGAGGACACAGCCTTTTTCACTAAACCAACAATATGAAGCTAGTCTTACTTACCCAAGATTTACCCAAATCATGTGAACTTCAACAGCATGTGGTTGGGCTTTGATATTTGTGAGAGTTTCGGGACGATCTCACGGATATAAGCACTTATTTACGTCTAATCCGATCAGAGCAGAGCAGTCTGCTTTCAGGAATTTCACCAATGGATTTGATAACACCATCCAGAGGTCGGGAGACACCACGCACAGTGCCCTCGTACACACACACACGGAAAGACACAGAGAGCTCCCCAGCCTTCAGTCCAACGCATCAGCCGTGAGTCAGGCACAGACACAGGAAGACGAGACTTGTGGATTTCTGTAAAGAGCGGGCTCTACCCTTTGCCCCATTTTCTATTTTTATCTGAATTGTGTTTCTGGCAGAGGACACGATTTAGGTCACCTGCTCCAATGTGAGGATCAGAGACCCCACGTTTATGGAGGGCGTGGTTGAGATTTCCTTTGCCCTGGTGTGCAGGCCTGTGGGGGCTGTGGACAGCCCTGTTGTAACGGCTCCTTCCAGTCCTCGACCAGACCAGTACTCTGAGGGGAGATCTCTGCCCATTGGTGGACACGATGGGCGGTCACGTGTGCTCCTTGGTCTGAAGAGAGGTGACTCGCTGGTCCAGACTGCGGCAGTGTCTTCTGTTCTGCTCTCTTCTGCTCCTAGACAGCATCCCGAGCACGGCATCTACCCCCAGGGAAGCCAAGCCCGATCCAGTCAGGGTCTCCTCCTGTGGGGACTGTGTGCCTCCCCCGGGAGCCTCCCCATCCCAGCATCCGTCTCCCTTGCCGGCTGTGATGAGGGCCTTCCCGCAGGGGATGTCCCTGGAGCCATCGGCGGTCTGGCTCTCTTTTGCTGGCAGACAGCCCTGTTCTTGCTGGCATTCTGGGCCTCGCAGGCTGCAGGACGAATGTGTCTACACCCAGCCCGTCTCTGCACTGCCGCAACCCCCGTGTCCATTGTCGCCCAAAGCGATGCCTCGTCCCTCTTTCTCAGACTTGGGGAAGTTCCCATCTCCCTCTCAGCAAAACACTGCCCTTCTCTCCAGCTCAGGTGGTGAAGGGACCGACGGGAGAGGACCGTGGCCCTCTGCTCCCATGGCTTCTACAGGGAAAACTGGGGTGGATGTGCGGGCTCACACCCAAGCTGCTGAACTGGCGGGGGCAGCACCACAGGCCTGTTGTCTCTGCCCCAGACCAACATGAGACTCAGGCACTTGACCACTCCCTGTGCCTCAGTTTCCCCACCAGTGAAGGGGAGGGCTAGCCTTGATCTCCAAGGCCCAGTTGACCCCACCATGGCGATCCCTGTGGGATTCCCAGAGCCACACTCAGAGTTCCCGGGCAAGGGCAGCTGTAACGAGGGAGGGAGGGGCTTCTCTCTGGAAGATGTGCCTGGGGGACCTGGGGAGGAGACGAAGCTCTGATCACCAAAGTCCCACTGGGAGGGGCAGGGTCCTGTGGGGTCAGGGAGCATCTGAGCTTCAGGGTCACCCTCGGGGACAGGTGCTCAGAGGGGAAGAAAGCGTGAAAGATGATGAAGGGAAGGAAGCAGTCAGGTTCCCTCTCCTGCCACCACCACCGCCTCTGCTGAGGGTGTCCTGGCAGTGCAGCCCCCACATGGGCCCTGGACAGATGCCCCCCATGGAGGGTCCTGCTGTGGCTCGCAGCAGGCATTGGAAGGGGGGCTGTGAGGCAATGGCCTCCTTTGATGGCCCTGCTGAGGTTTTCCACGGCAGCCAGGGTACATGGACATGGCAGTGCTGGGTCAGAGGAGCCCCTAGAAGTGAAGACACCCCCACAGGCCCCAGCACTGCCTGCCCTGCCAGGAGCCTCGCCTGCGGACTTGAGGCCGGACCGTCCCTGTTGGAACGTTTCTGTGAAAATCTAAAGCGTCGTTTGGACTTTGAAGTTTTGGGACACCCCCTTCTCTGCATCGTCACAGGACTCCATACAGTTCTTGGTAAAGCCCAGAAACCGTGAGGGAGGAAGCAGACGGAAGTGGAGAAGGAGAAATCACTCTGAGGCCCTCTGCCCCTGGGGTCCCCCTCCGCTCTCATCTCCTGTACCCAAGGGCCCCCCGGGGATGTCTCACAGGAGCTGCCCCCAGGCCACATGACGGGGACACTGAGGCAGGTCGAGAGGGTAGTGAGGTCAGCCCCCAGAGCCCTTGCTCCAGGCCAGGAGGAGCCCAGGCACGTGGCTGGACAGGACGGAGGAGTGAGGGTGGGTCGGGTAGACACAGGGGTCTCAGGGCTGAGCAGAGGAAACAGGGGGCTTCCAGGCCCAGTCTGGGGACCCCATTCAGGGCGGGCAGTGGCACGTGGCCCCTGGCCGTGGCAGGCTTTCTCCAGGGGAGCCGGGGGCTCTCAGGCACTTGCACTCACCTGTCAGGTTGAGGGACCCACCACCACCCTGACCCCCACAGATGCCCAGGACGCCCTGCCCGCAGCCCTCACCTCCCTCAGCCAGCTCCGTGAACAGCAGTGCCGCCCGCAGGCTTCAGCTGGCCTCTGCATGCCTTGGTCCAGGCCACAAGAGACAGATTCCGTAGCCCCGGCCTGAGGTACCTTGAGGTCAGGCGCAGGCGGGCCCCCCAGCCCAGCCCCATGGAGGTGGGGCCCACTCCCACTGTGGCTTTGGCCGCTGCTCCCTATCCTCCTCCAGGGGGTCAGGAGAAGGCGGCTGGGGACGGGCTGACTCCCCTCTGTCTGAAGAGCTTCCCCTAGCCGGTCTTAGCCATCCCCCCAGTGCTGGGGGAAAAGAGCCCCCCTCCTCAGAAACGCACCCTGCCCCTCCCCCACCTGCCCCTCCCCCACCTGCCCTCCATGGACCAAGGGGCATTTTCTCTTTGCTACCCTTAGGGGACAGGAATCCTGAAGCCAGTTTTCCCCAGTCAGGGGCCATTCTCCTCAACCAGGGGGCATTTGGCAATGTCTGGGGACATTTTTGGTTGTCATGACTCAGGGAGGGAGGAGACCTGCTGGCATCCAGGGGATAGAGGCTGGAACCCGCCCCCACTGCCTGTGGGCTGCTCCGCCTGGATGTTCCAGTGGCCCCCACACTCGGCAGCCCCAGCCTTGGGCTCAGCATCCTCCAGAGCCCCCATTCCGAGCTGAGACCACACTAGTGGCTCAGTCTAGCCATTGTCCTTGATGGAGCCCTGTGAGTGGGTGGGATCACCATTCAGAGGCTTAGATACCCCTAGATTTAAGTTAGCTCTAGGTACGCAATCAACCAGCATGAGTAGAGCAGGGTCAGAGATCAAAGGAAGGGTCAGGCTAAGACTGAAAGCAAGGCCAGACCAAATCCATGGTGAGAGGAGCCAGGGCAAGACAAGACCAAATCCATGAGGAGATGTTCCAGGTCAAGACAAGACCAATGCCAGATAAAGACCAGGGTGAACAAGGGCTGGGCTGCACCAACCAAGGCCCACTAATGGCTGTGATGGGTACCACGCCCGGGCAAGGCACGCTCAGGCCAGGGTGTGGCCATGTTTGGATGGATGCTGATAGCAGAGTCCTGTGGACTGGGGCGGACCCGAGCTTCAGGGTCACCCTGGGGGACAAGCGCTCAGAGGGGATGAACGTGTGAAAGATGATGGAGGAAAGGAAGCAGCCAGGCCCCCTCCCCTGCCACCATCACCACCTCTGCTGAGGGTGTCGCAGCAGCACAGCTCCCAGCGGGCCCTGGAGAGATGCCCACCAAAGGAGGGTCCTAGTATGGCTCCCAGCAGGGGCTCAGAGAGTAGGGAGTGTGCGTCAGAGCAAATGCTTCATGGGGGGCCGTGGGGGCCACCCCCTGGTGTGCGATGCTGGCCCCTCCAGGGTCTGCCCCTGCCCCTAGCCCCCTGGCCATCAGAGCTCATGGTCGAGGGAGCACCGGGCTGCCCCAGAGGCTCCCTTGGAGGCAAGTGGCAGAGACCCCCACACACACTCCCCCCGACCTCCCCACCGTGGGGCTGAATGGCATGTGAAGAACAGGAGGGGGCTGAAGAGCATTTATTGTCTACTGACTGCCGTGGGCGCTCTGCAGAGGACCCGCTGAGGGGCTATGGGCTCCGCTCTCCTAGCAGCCCCTGTCCAGCCGGGGCTCGGCAGTCTCTGCATCTTGAGTCTGTGGTTGATTGATGGTGTTCGCAAAGTGTGACAGGCCTGTTGGCATAGCAGGGCGGTGGGCCTGGGGCTGGGGCTGGCCAGGTGGGAGGGCAGGAGTGGCCGAGGGTCACCCGAGGGTGGATGCTGCCCGCCTCCTTCCCTGGGTCTCTGGGTCCCAGGTGTAGCAGGAGGTGGAGTCCAAGCATAGCCTGTGTTTGCGAGAAATCACTGGTCTGGGTGTGTGTGTGCATGTGTGTGAGGTGTGTGAGTGTACACACATGTGTGCATGTGAGCGACCTTGAGGTGGGAGCTGCTGTGAATGCCACATGGAACTACCATCAGTAAGGACGCTCCCCCCGCCCACCTTGGTGTCTGAGTCCCAGGGGTCCTCACAGCAGGGCCCAGAGGAGGGCAGGCCCCAGGCTGAGCAGGAGCCCCCCGGCCAGGATCCAGAGGCTGCGCCCCACCTGGGCCACCCTGTTGCAGAGGTCCTTTCCACAGCAGTCCGGAGCCCACAGTTCTAACTTAGACCTGTCCTCTGAAATCATCTTCTCCACCAGCTGCTCCATCATGTCATAAACGTCATCGCAGGAAGAGGCACAACCCTTAGAATGTAACTTGACCACCTGCCCTGTGGGCAAGAAAGGAGACGGCTGGCTTGGAGGCCCCCCAGTTCCCTCTGACTCTCTGGGGTTGTCCCTCATCACCCTCTCCCCAGGGCTGCTTGGCCCTCCATTCCTCTGCTGGGAGGCCCATCCCGCCCCACCAAGCCCCCACAGCCTCTGGAGGCTAGCCCCTCTTGTACAGATGGGGACACTGAGGCAGGCCAGTTAGGGCCAAGGTGACACGGACACTGGCCCCTGCCACACTCACACTCCTTTCATGAGGCCAGGGTGGTCCTCAGAGCAGAGCCCCCTGAACCCATCCCCACATTCTGGATGCTGGGAACTCACCACTGGTCTTGGTCAAGGTCCTGCCGCCCTTATAGCAGATGCTCGGTGTGGAGTCACATGAGATGGTGGTCTGGCACTTGCTGACATCCTCTTCTTCAGTGCAGTTGTAGCACTGGAGGCTCAGGGCTGGGGTTTGGCGGGGACACAACCAAGCTCCGACAGCAGGAAGCTGGGTTTAGACCCCTACAGACCACAGCCACAGCCCACATTGGAGCGTGGCCTCTGGGGCCCTGCATTGGAACTGTGGCCCTTTCCCGCCTTCTGGGGTTCTGGAAGACAGACTCCCCACATGCTCACACACAGCCTCTCACAGGGAATGCCGCCCCATGCCCCCAGGACAGGTCCCTGCCGGGTTCCCTGGGACTCACCTTGCTGGGAGCACAGCAGCACGGCCAGCAGGACGAGATAGATGCCTTTCATGGCTCCTGGAGATGGCACAATTCCAGTGGGCCCCTTTAGGGTACTCCAGATTCAGGCTCCTCCCCTCGTCCCCACACCCTGACCCTCCATTGCTGACCCCTCTGCAGGCCTCCCCCAGCCCCCTGTGCCAGCCACGTGGCTCTCCCAGCTTGACTCACCTGCTAGCTTCAGCCTACACTCAGGAAACCAGCATCTGGAGGCACTTCCTCAGCGGCTCAGAATATATCCCCTTGCACCCTTGTGCCCCACCCATGAGAACTGGGGGAGGGCGGGTGCTGGGCTGTGTGTCTCCGCCGTTTGCAAGGATTCTAGCCGTCAGACTCTACCCGGGACCATTAGTCATTAGTCACAGGCCAGGAGGGCCTGCGTGAACTCCGGGCCTGCTGGGAGGGGCTGATTGGCAGAAATCCTGCTTCCTTCTCACTGAGGAGCGGTTGCCTTGGGGAGATCCCAGGAGGAAGCTCGGCGGTCTCCAGTTTCCAATCGCCCTTCAGAGGCCTCTCTGAGGCCACCGGCCCCCTCCTCAGAGCTGTAAAACTGAGACCTCTGAATGTTGATCCTGTCTGTCCCCTTTCCCTTCTCTGGGCTCCCAGTCCCAGTCCCCTCCTGGTGTCCTCCATGCATCCCCCACCCCTCTGTGTGTCCTTTGTCTGCCCTTGGTGTCAGGGTAACGCTGGCCTCACAGAATGAATTCGGAAGTGTCCCCGCCTCTTCATTGTTCGGAAGAGTTTGAGGAGCATGTATGTTTATTCCTTTTTAAAAGTTTGGTGGAAGCACCAGTGAGGGCACCCAGTCCTGGGCTTGCTTTCTTGGGAGGTGTTTGACCACCGATCCTTCTCCTTACTAGTTCCGGTCATCCCTGGTATGCAGGGGCATCAGTTCCAGGGCCCCTCCCGGTACCAAACTCTGCGATGCTCAAGCCCCTTATATAGAAGGGCGTAGTGTTTGCACACGACCTACGCATATCCTCCCGTGTCCCTCACATCATCTCCAGAGTACTTATAAGAGCTGATATAACGTAACTGCTGTGGAAATAGTTGTTATACTGTATTGTGTGGGGGATGGTGACAAGAAAACGGTCTGTACATGTTCCGTACAGATGCAGCCATCGTAAGCCTTTCGCTCCTTGGATGCTGAGCCCATGGATACAGATGGCCCTCTCTATGTGTCTATCAGATTTTGTTGTTTGTTTTTTTTAATTTATTTTTAAGCCTTTTTTTTCCTTCCTCCCAAAGCCCCCTAGTGCACAGTTGTATATTCTAGCTGTAGGTCCTTCTGGTTCTGCTATGTGGGATGTCGCCTCAGCATGGCTTGATGAGCGGCGCCCGGGATCTGAACTGGTGAAACCCTGGGCCGCCGAAGTGAAGTGCGGGAACTTATGCCGCTGGGCCACTGGGCCAGCCCCTGTCTCCCCTCGCCCAGCCCCTTTTCCTGTTTTACTGGGGGACTCGATGTCTATGAAGTAATGGGTATGAAGCAATCTGTTCAAGCTGCACACCAAACTCATCATTACTCGTACTTTTACTCTCAGTCCGAATTTATAATTTTCACGGTTTTACATCTTGTAGGTAGAACCTTAGCTTATGTGACTAGTAAACCCAAAAAGAACAAAAATGTATGCTCACGTTAAATGCAATGCTAGTAACTCAGAGGACACAGCCTTTTTCACTAAACCAACAATATGAAGCTAGTCTTACTTACCAAATATTTACCCAAATTATGTGAACTTCAACAGCATTTGGGTGGGCTTTGATATTTGTGAGACTTTTGGGACGATCTCAAGGATATAAGCACTTATTTACGTCTAAGCCAACAGAGCAGAGAAGTCAGCTTTCAGGAATTTCACCAATGGATTTGATAACACCATCCAGAGGTCGGGAGACACCACGCACAGTGCCCTCGTACACACACACACGGAAAGACACAGAGAGCTCCCCAGCCTTCAGGCCAAGGCACAGACACAGGAACACGAGACTTGTGGGTTTCTGTAAAGAGCGGGCTCTCCCCTTTGCCCCATTTTCTATTTTTATCTGAATTGTGTTTCTGGCAGAGGACACGATTTGGGTCACCAGCTCCATGTGAGGATCAGAGTCCCCACGTTTATGGAGGGCGTTGTTGAGATTTCCTTTGCCTTGATGTGCAGGCCTGTGGGGGCTGTGGACAGCCCTGTTGTAACGGCTCCTTCCAGTCCTCGACCAGACCAGTACTCTGAGGGGAGATCTCTGCCCACTAGTGGACACGATGGGCGGTGACGTGTGCTCCTTGGTCTAAAGAGAGGTGACTCGCTGGTCCAGACTGCGGCAGTGTCTTCTGTTCTGCTCTCTTCTGCTTCTTTGACAGCATCCCGAGCACGGCATCTACCCCCAGGGAAGCCAAGCCCGATCCAGTCGGGGTCTCCTACTATGGGGACCGTGTCCCTCCCCCGGGAGCCTCCCCATCCCAGCATCCGTCTCCCTTGCCGGCTGTGATGAGGGCCTTCCCGCAGGGGATGTCCCTGGAGCCATCGGCGGTCTGGCTCTCTTTTGCTGGCAGACAGCCCTGTTCTTGCTGGCATTCTGGGCCTCGCAGGCTGCAGGACGAATGTGTCTACACCCAGCCGGTCTCTGCACTGCCGCAACCCCCGTGTCCATTGTCGCCCACAGCGATGCCTCGTCCCTCTTTCTCAGACTTGGGGAAGTTCCCATCTCCCTCTCAGCAAAACACTGCCCTTCTCTCCAGCTCAGGTGGTGAAGGGACGGGCGGCAGAGGACCGTGGCCTTCTGCTCCCCTGGCTTCTACAGGGAAAACTGGGGTGGATGTGCCGGGCTCACACCCAAGCCGCTGAACTGGCGGGGGCAGCACCACAGGCCCGTTGTCTCTGCCCCAGACCGGTATGAGACTCAGGCACTTGACCACTCCCCGTGCCTCAGTTTCCCCACCTGTGAAGGCAGGGGCCAGCCTTGGTCTCTGAGGCCCTGTCGACCCCACCATAGCGATGCCTGTGGGATTCCCAGAGCCACACTCAGAGTTCCCGGGCAAGGGCAGCTGTAATGAGGGAGGGAGGGGCTTCTCTCTGAAAAATGTGCCTGGGGGACCTGGGGAGGAGACGAAGCTCTGGTCACCACAGTCCCACCGGGAGGAGCAGGGTCCTGTGGGGTCAGGGAGCCTCTGAGCTTCAGGGTCACCCTGGGGGACAGGTGCTCAGAGAGGAAGAGAGTGTCAAAGACGATGGAAGGAAGGATGCAGCCAGGCCTCCTCTCCTGCCGCCACCACCGCCTCTGCTGAGGGTGTTGCAGCAGCACAGCCCCCACATGGGCCCTGGACAGATGCCCCCCATGGAGGGTCCTGGTGTGGCTCCCAGCAGGCATGGGAAGGGGGGCTGTGAGGCAATGGCCTCCTTTGATGGCCCTGCTGAGGTTTTCCCATGGCAGCCAGGGCACATGGATGTGGCAGTGCTGGGTCAGAGGAGCCCCTAGAAGTGAAGACACCCCCAAAGGCCCCAGCACTGCCTGCCCTGCCAGGAGCCTCGCCTGCGGACTTGAGGCCGGACCGTCCCTGTTAGAATGTTTCTGTGAAAATCTAAAGCGTCGTTTGGACTTTGAAGTTTTGGGACACCCCCTTCTCTGCATCGTCACAGGACTCCATACAGTTCTTGGTAAAGCCCAGAAACCGTGAGGGAGGAAGCAGACGGAAGTGGAGAAGGAGAAATCACTCTGAGGCCCTCTGCCCCTGGGGTCCCCCTCCGCTCTCATCTCCTGTACCCAAGGGCCCCCTGGGGATGTCTCACAGGAGCTGCCCCCAGGCCACATGACGGGGACACTGAGGCAGGTCGAGAGGGTAGTGAGGTCAGCCCCCAGAGCCCTTGCTCCAGGCCAGGAGGAGCCCAGGCACGTGGCTGGACAGGACGGAGGAGTGAGGGTGGGTCGGGTAGACACAGGGGTCTCAGGGCTGAGCAGAGGAAACAGGGGGCTTCCAGGCCCAGTCTGGGGACCCCATTCAGGGAAGGCGGTGGCACGTGGTCCCTGGCCGTGGCAGGCTTTCTCCAGGGGAGCCGGGGGCTCTCAGGCACTTGTACTCACCTGTCAGGTTGAGGGACCCACCACCACCCTGACCCCCACAGATGCCCAGGACGCCCTGCCCGCAGCCCTCACCTCCCTCAGCCAGCTCCGTGAACAGCAGTGCCGCCCGCAGGCTTCAGCTGGCCTCTGCATGCCTTGGTCCAGGCCACAAGAGACAGATTCCGTAGCCCTGGCTGAGGTACCTTGAGGTCAGGCGCAGGCGGGCCCCCCAGCCCAGCCCCATGGAGGTGGGGCCCACTCCCACTGTGGCTTTGGCCGCTGCTCCCTATCCTCCTCCAGGGGGTCAGGAGAAGGCGGCTGGGGACTGGCTCCCTCCCCTCTGTCTGAAGAGCTTCCTTTCGCCCCTCTTAGCCATCCCCCCAGTGCTGGGGGAAAAGAGCCCCCCCCCCTCAGAAACGCACCCTGCCCCTCCCCCACCTGCCCCCCATGGACCAAGGGGCGTTTTCTCTTTGCTACCCTTACGGGACAGGAATCCTGAAGCCAGTTTTCCCCAGTCAGGGGCCATTCTCCTCAACCAGGGGGCATTTGGCAATGTCTGGGACATTTTTGGTTGTCATGACTCAGGGAGGGAGGAGACCTGCTGGCATCCAGGGGATAGAGGCTGGAACTCACCCCCACTGCCTGTGGGCTGCTCTGCCTGGATGTTCCAGTGGCCCCCACACTCGGCAGCCCCAGCCTTGAGCTCAGCATCCTCCAGAGTCCCCATTCCGAGCTGAGACCACACTAGTGGCTCAGTCTAGCCATTGTCCTTGATGGAGCCCTGTGAGTGGGTGGGATCACCATTCAGAGCCTTAGATACCCCTAGATTTAAGATAGCTCTAGGTACGCAATAAACCAGCATGAGTAGAGCAGGGTCAGAGATCAAAGGAAGGGTCAGCCTAAGACTAGAAGCAAGGCCAGACCAAATCCATGGTGAGAGGAGCCAGGGCAAGACAAGAGCAAATTCTTGATGAGATGAGCCAGGTCAAGACAAGACCAATACCAAGAACAAGAACAAGAACAAGGCCTGGGCTGCACTGACCAAGGCCCACTAGTGGCTGTGATGGGCACCAAGCCCCAGCAAGACACGCTCAGGCCAGGGTGTGGCAGTGTTTGGATGGATGCTGATAGCAGCGTCCTGTGGACTGGGGCAGCCCCGAGCTGTGGGGTCACCCTGGGTGCAGGCGCTCAGCGGGGAAGAACGTGTGAAAGACGATGGAGGACGGAAGCAGGCCAGTCCCCCTACGCTACTGCCACCACTGCCTCTGCTGAGGGTGTCCTGGCAGTGCAGCCCCCAGTGGGCACTGGACAGATGTTCCCCAAAGGAGGGTCCTGGTGTGGCTCCTGGCAGAGGTTCAGAGAGCAGGGAGTGTGCGTCAGAGCAAATGCTTCATGGGGGGCAGTGGGGGCCACCCCCTGGTGTGAGATGCTGGCCCCTCCAGGGTCTGCCCCTGCCCCTAGCCCCCTGGCCATCAGAGCTCATGGCCGAGGGAGCACCGGGCTGCCCAAGAGGCTTCCTCGGAGGCAGGTGGCAGAGACCCCCACACACACTCCCCCCGACCTCCCCACCGTGGGGCTGAATGGCATGTGAAGAACAGGAGGGGGCTGAAGAGCATTTATTGTCTACTGACTGCCGTGGGTGCTCTGCAGAGGACCCGCTGAGGGGCTATGGGCTCCGCTCTCCTAGCAGCCCCTGTCCAGCCGGGGCTCGGCAGTCTCTGCATCTTGAGTCTGTGGTTGATTGATGGTGTTCGCAAAGTGTGACAGGCCTGTTGGCATAGCAGGGCGGTGGGCTTGGGGCTGGGGCTGCCCAGATGGGTGGGCAGGAGTGGCCGAGGGTCAGCAGAGGGTGGAGGCTGCCCGCGTCCTTCCCTGGGCCTCTGGGTCCCGGCTGTAGCAGGAGGAGGAGTCCAAGCATAGCCTACGCTTGCGAGAACTCATGGGTCTGAGCGTGTGTGTGGATGCGTGTGAGCGCATGCGTGTGAGTGTGTGTGCCTGTGAGTGACTGCTTGTGCGTGTGTACACGTGTGTGCGTGTGCGTGAGAGAGCGAGCTTGAGGTGGGAGCTGCTGTGAGTGCCACGTGGAAGGACGATCAGTAAGGACGCTCCCCCTCAACTTGGTGTCTGAGTCCCAGGGGTCCTCACAGCAGGGCCCAGAGGAGGGCAGGCCCCAGGCTGAGCAGGAGCCCCCCAGCCAGGGCCCAGAGGCTGCGCGCCACCTGGGCCACCCCATTACAGAGGTCCTTTTCACAGCAGGCCACATCCCGCACTTCTAGGTTGAACGCCCCCGTTGGGTTGGATAGATTCGCAATCAGCTGCATCACCTGGGAAGCTTCCTGGCAGGAGGGGGCACAACCCTTAGGGTTTATCGTGGCTGTCTCCCCTGTGGGGGAGAAAAGGAAACGCCAGATGTGGGAGGCCCCCCAGTTCCCTCTGACCTCTGGGGTTGTCCCTCATCGCCCTCTCCCCAGGGCTGCTTGGCCCTCCATTCCTCTGCTGGGAGGCCCATCCCACCCCACCAAGCCCCCACAGCCTCTGGAGGCTAGCCCCTCTTGTACAGATGGGGACACTGAGGCAGGCCAGTGAGGGCCCAGGTGACACGAACACTGGCCTCTGCCACACTCATACTCCTTCCATGAGGCCAGGGGGAGCCTCAGAGCAGAGCCCCCTGAACCCACCCCCACATTCTGATCCTGGGAACTCACCAGTGGCCGTGGTCAATGTCATGCTGCCCTTGTAGCAGACACTTGGTGTCTGGGCACATGAGAAGGTGAGCTGGCACTTCTGGCCATTCGCGAGATCAGCACAGTTGTAGCACTGCAGGCTCATGGCTGAGACCAGAGGGGGACACAGGTCAAGCTCAAATGGCAGGAAGGCTGGATTTAGACCCCCACAGACCACAGCCACAGCCCACATTGGAGCGTGGCCTCTGGGCCCCTGCATAGGAACTGTGGCCCCTTCCCGCCTTCTGGGGTTCTGGAGGACAGACTCCCCACATGCTCACACACAGCCTCTCACAGGGGATGCCGCCCCATGCCCCCAGGACAGGTCCCTGCCGGGTTCCCTGAGACTCACCTTGCTCGGAGCACAGCAGCACGGCCAGCAGGATGAGATAGATGCCTTTCATGGCTCCTGGAGATGGCACAATTCCAGTGGGCCCCTTTAGGGTGCTCCAGGTTCAGGCTCCTACCCTCCTCCCCACACCCGGACCCTTCATAGCTGACCCCTCTGCAGGCCTCCCCCAGCCCCCTGTGCAGGCCAGGTGGCTCTCCCACCTTGACTCACCTGCTATCTTCAGCCTACACTCTGGAAACCAGCATCTGGAGCCACTTCCTCAGTGGCTCAGAATATATCCCCTTGCACCCTTGTGCCCCACCCATGAGAACTGGGGGAGGGCGGGTGCTGGGCTGTGTGTCTCCGCCGTTTGCAAGGATTCTAGTGGTCAGACTCTACCCGGGACCATTAGTCATTAGTCACAGGCCAGGATGGTGGGCGTGAACTCCGGGCCTGCTGGGAAGGGCTGATTGGCAGAAATCCCGCCTCTTTCTCTTTGAGGAGCGGTTGCTTTGGGGAGATCCCAGGAGGAAGCTCGGCAGCCTCCAGTTTCCAACCGCCCTTCCGAGGCCTCTCTGAGGCCACCGGCCCCCTCCTCAGAGCTGTAAAACTGAGACCTCTCAATGTTGATCCTGTCTGTCCCCTTTCCCTTCTCTGGGCTCCCAGTCCCAGTCCCCTCCTGGTGTCCTCCATGCATCCCCCACCCCTCTGTGTGTCCTTTGTCTGCCCTTGGTGTCAGGGTAACGCTGGCCTCACAGAATGAATTCAGAAGTGTCCCCTCCTCTTCAGTGTTCGGAAGAGTTTGAGGAGGGTTGATGTTTATTCCTTTTTAAAAGTTTGATAGAACTGATGCGGGCTCAGTGAGCCGAGGAGTCGAAAGAGAGATTTCTCAGACTCAAGGTCTCGTGGTAGTGCTTCTTTACTCCCAGAATAACAGGGGTCAGGACCCAGGGACAGTGAGAACTGCAATGGGTTGAGGGTAGCGCTAAATTTATAAGGCATAGATATGTGAGTTATTTCTTTACAGGACAAAGGAAGGATCATGTTAAAAATCATTAAAAATTAGAGCAGAAATAAATGATATTGAAACAAAAAAGACAGTAGAAAGGATCAATGAAACAAAGAGTTGGTTCTTCGAAAAAATTAACAAAATCGACAAACCCTTAGCAAGACTCACTAAGAAAAAAAGAGAGAAGTCTCAAATAAATAAAATTAGGCATAAGAGAGGAGAAATCACAATGGATACCAAAGAAATACAAGGGATCATAAGAGAATACTATGAAAAACTATATGCCAACAAATTGAACAACCTAGAAGAAATGGACAAATTCCTAGACTCTTACAACCTCCCCAAACTGAATCAGGAATAAATAGAGAATCTGAATAGACCAATCACAAGTAAAGAAATAGAAACAGTAATCAAAAACCTCCCCCAAAATAAGAGTCCAGGACCAGACGGCTTCTCTGGAGAATTCTACCAAACATTCAAAGAAGATTTAATACCTATCCTTCTCAAACTATTCCAGAAAATTGAGAAAGATGGAGTACTCCCTAACACATTCTATGAAGCCAACATCACTCTGATCCCCAAACCTGACAAGGACAACACAAAGAAGGAGAACTACAGGCCGATATCACTGATGAACATAGATGCAAAAATCCTCAACAAAATTCTGGCAAACCGAATACAGCAATACATCAAAAAGATTATACACCATGATCAAGTGGGATTTATACCAGGGACACAGGGATGGTTCAACATCCGCAAGTCAATCAACATGATACACTACATTAACAAAATGAGAAACAAAAACCACATGATCATCTCAATAGATGCAGAGAAAGCATTCGACAAGATCCAACATCCATTTATGATAAAAACCCTCAATAAAATGGGTATGGAAGGAAAGTACCTCAACATAATAAAGGCCATATATGACAAACCCACAGCCAACATCATACTCAACGGACAAAAACTGAAAGCCATCCCTCTGAGAACAGGAACAAGACAAGGGTGCCCACTTTCACCACTCCTATTTAACATAGTACCAGAGGTGTTGGCCAGAGCAATTCAGCAGGAAAAAGAAATAAAAGGAATCCAAATAGGCAATGAAGAAGTAAAACTCTCGCTGTTTGCAGACGACATGATCTTATATATAGAAAACCCCAAAGAATCCATAGAAAAACTATTAGAAACAATCAACAACTACAGCAAAGTTGCAGGGTGTAAAATCAACATACATAAATCAGTAGCATTCCTATACGCTAACAATGAACTAACAGAAAAAGAACTCAAGAACTCAATCCCATTCACGATCGCAACAAAAAGAATAAAATACCTTGGGATAAATTTAACCAAGGAAGTGAAAGATCTATACAACGAGAACTGCAGGACTTTCTTGAAAGAAATTGACGACGACATAAAGAGATGGAAAGACATTCCATGCACATGGATTGGAAGAATAAACATAGTTAAAATGTCCATTCTACCTAAAGCAATCTACAGGTTCAACGCTATCCCAATCAGGATCCCAATGACATTCTTTACAGAAATAGACCAAAGAATCCTAAAATTCATATGGGGAAACAAAAGACCCCGAATTGCTAAAGCAATCCTGAGTAAGAAGAACAAAGCTGGAGGCATCACAATCCCTGATTTCAAAACATACTACAAAGCTACAGTGATCAAAACAGCATGGTACTGGTACAAACACAGGTCCACAGATCAATGGAACAGAATTGAAAGCCCGGAAATAAAACCACACATCTATGGACAGCTAATCTTCGACAAAGGAGCTGAGGGCATACAATGGAGAAAAGAAAGTCTCTTCAACAAATGGTGCTGGGAAAACTGGACAGCCACATGTAAAAGAATGAAAATTGACCATTCTTTTTCACCATTCACAAAAATAAACTCAAAATGAATCAAAGACCTAAAGATTAGGTCTGAAACAATAAGTCTTCTAGAAGAGAATTCTAGGCAGTACACTCTTTGACATCAGTTTCAAAAGAATCTTTTCGGACACCATAACTCCTCAGATGAGGGAAACAATAGAAAGAATAAACAAATGGGACTTCATCAGACTAAAGAGCTTCTTCAAGGCAAGGGAAAACAGGATTGAAACAAAAAAACAGCCCACTAATTGGGAAAAAATATTTACAAGCTACTTATCCGACAAGGGGTTAATCTCCATAATATATAAAGAACTCACACAGTTCAACAACAAAAAATCAAACAACCTGATCAAAAAATGGGCAGGGGACATGAACAGACATTTCTCCAAAGAAGATATAAGAATGGCCAATAGACACATGAAAAGACGCTCATCATCACTAATCATCAGGGAAATGCAAATCAAAACTACACTAAGATATCACCTTACACCAGTTAGATTGGCAAAAATATCCAAAATCAAGAGTGACAAATGTTGGAGAGGTTGTGGAGAAAAAGGAACCCTCATACATTGTTGGTGGGAATGCAATCTGGTGCAGCCACTATGGAAAACAGTATGGAGATTTCTCAAAAAGTTAAAAATAGAAATACCTTATGACCCAGCCATCCCACTACTGGGTATCTATCCTAAGAACCTGAAATCAGCAATTCCAAAAGTCCCATGCACCCCTATGTTCATTGCAGCATTATTTACAATAGCCAAGATGTGGAACCAACCTAAGTGCCCAGCAACTGATGATTGGATAAAGAAGATATGGTATATATACACAATGGAATACTACTCAGCCATAAAAAAGGACAAAATCATCCCATTTGCAACAACATGGATGGACCTTGAGGGTATTATGTTAAGCGAAATAAGCCAGACAGAGAAAGACGAACTCTATATGACTCCACTCATAGGTGGAAGTTAACATATAGACAAGGAGAACTGATTGGTGGTTACCAGGGGAAAGGGGGGGTGGGGGGGAGGGCACAAAGGATGAAGTGGTGTACCCACAACATGACTAACAATGAGGTACAACTGAAATTTCACAAGGTTGTAAACTATCATAATCTTAATAAAAAAAAATTTAATCATTCTAAAAAAAAAAAAGTCATTAAAATAGTGCCAGTGCAGGTGGGGTCTGGTTAGCGGGTGGTCGTATCACTTTGGATACGAATCAGGTCAGGACGTCCTATGCCTCCCGGAGGGTGGTACGGATCCATATGTAGGCCAGGACGCCTTGGGCTTCTCTCCCTGGGGCAGCCTTGATCCTCATCAGAATCACCAGTGAAGGCACCCAGTCCTGGGCTTGCTTTCTTGGGAGGTGTTTGACCACCGATCCTTCTCCTTACTAGTTCCGGTCATCCCTGGTATGCAGGGGCATCAGTTCCAGGGCCCCTCCCGGTACCAAACTCTGCGATGCTCAAGCCCCTTATATAGAAGGGCGTAGTGTTTGCACACGACCTACGCATATCCTCCCGTGTCCCTCACATCATCTCCAGAGTACTTATAAGAGCTGATATAACGTAACTGCTGTGGAAATAGTTGTTATACTGTATTGTGTGGGGGATGGTGACAAGCAAAAAGCCTATACACGTTCACTACAGATGCAGCCATGGTAGGTCTTTCGATCCTTGGCTGTGGGGCCCGAGATACGGAGGGCCCACTGTACGTGTCTATCAGATTTTCTGTTGCTTCATGATTTAGTCTTGATAGGTCTTGTGTTTCTAAGAATTTTTCCACTTCATCTGGATTATCAAATTTGTTGGTGTACAGCTGTTCATAGTACTCTCTTATAATGCTTTTTATTTCTGTAAAATCAGTAGTAATGTCCTCGCTTTTATTTCTGATTTTGGCTTGTGGGGGAGGGGAAAATTCCTTCCCTTCCCCTCTTGGTTCTTAGGGCTGGTTGAATCATTAAAATGACATAAGACAGGTTAATAGGAGAAAAACCAACTTATTACGTATGCACAGGAACCCCACATACATGAGAGAGTCAGAGACAGAAAGGTAAAATGAGGTATTTATGTCATCTTGAGCCAAGAAATGGGATAGGGGCCTGGGGCTTCAATGGGGAGGAGAGTAATTCAAGGAACAACGAGTAGAGCAAATGTGCGGTAATTAGAGGTTTGACCTACTATACAGGTAGTCACAAAAACTTATTTCTAGTAATAACACTTATTACGGGCAAGGCCTCCAATCTACTTTCTTTAAGGGAGAGTTACAAGTTTCTCTTCAGCCTGCGGGGTCTCAATAGCCTTTCACTCAAAGTATTCCACAGGTCAAAGGGTCATATCTTGGGGTGGCCTGCCCTGAACACCATCAGGTTATCTGAGGTTTCTTTCTCTCTTTTTTCTTAGTCTATCTGACTAAAGTCTTGTCAATTTTGTTGATCTTTTCAAAAAACCAATGATTACTTTTGTTAATTTTCTCTATTGTTTTTATCTCCATTTTGTTTATCTCTGCTCTAATCTTTATTATTTCTTTCCTTCTGCTATTTTTAAAAAATTATTATTATTATCATTTTAATGATTTTATTTTTCCTTCTCTTCCCAAAGCCCCCTGGGACATAGCTGTGCATCCTTAGCTGGGTCCCCCCAGCTGTGGCATGCAGGATGCTGCCCCAGTATGGCCCGACGAGCAGTGCCATGTCCGTGCCCAGGACCCGAACTGGCGAAACTCTGGGCTGCCAAAGCAGAGCATGTGAACCCAATCACCTGGCCATGGGGCTGGCCCCTTCTTCTGCTGCTTTTGAGCTTAGTTTGTTCTGCTTTTTCTAGTTCCTTAAGGTGTAAAGTTAGATCATTGTCGAGACCTTTCTTCTTTTTTAATGTAAGCATTTATAACTATGAATTTCCCTCTGAGCACTGTTTTTGCTGCATCCCATACATTGTGGTGTGTTGAGTTTTCATTGTCATTTGTCTCAAGATCTTTTCTAATTTCCCTTGTGAGTTCTGCTTTGACCCATTGGTTATTGAAGAGTTTGTTGTTTAATTTTCATGTATTTGTGGATTTTCTAGTTTTCCTTCTGTTTGTGATTTCTACTTCCATTCCATTGTGATAAAAAAGATATTTTGTATGATTTCAATCTTTTAAAATTCATTAAGACTTGTTTTGTAGCCTAACATACGGTGTATCCTGGAGAACATTCCATGTGCACTGGAGAACAATGTATATTTTGCTACTGTTGGGTGGAGTGTTCCGTGTACATCTGTTAGGTCCAATTGACCTCTAGGCTTGTTCAAATCTTGTATTCATAATGTGTTTTTAGGGCTTTGCAGCAGGTGAGGCTCTCTTCTTTCACTTCCGAAAAGAATTTGCTTAAAATTGGTGTTGTTTCATCATGAAATGTTTGATAGAACCCATCAAGGAAGCCATCTAAGCCTGGAGTTTTCTTCAACAGCCTTTTTAATTTTCTTTTTCAGATAGAGAGCTATGCAGATTTTCTTTTTCCTTGTGTCAATTTTCGTAAGTTGTGTTTCAAGGAAATTGCCCATTCCATCTAAGTTGTTGAAATTCTGACATCAACTTGTTTAAACTTGTCAGGCGCCCAGCTCCGCTGGAGAGAGAGCTGAGATGTCAGCTTTGGGGAGTAGTCAATTTAAGCAACAAGCCAAAAACGAAAGTAGCGATAAGGTCTTTAATCAACAAGATCCAAAACGAAAGAAAGTACTGACTTTCCTCAGTTCCACTTTCCCTCATGAAATGGTCCACTGCTGGAGGCTCAGACAGATCACAGCGCAGCCCACCGGGTCCTCAGGAATTCTGACATAAAGATTTAAAGGTGTAGTTACAGTTTCTCGCTTAGGATGCATCCCTGCTTCTGGCACCTGCAGTTGCATCAGGCAGGAGAAAAGGAAGTTGGGGTGATGTGGGAAGAACTTTATAGTTGCTCCAGCATCGCCCCCAACCCCTCTGCCCCAGATCACCAGAAAAGCAGAGGGATCTGTCCAGGGGGATCTCCCCTTATTCCCCCTCCTGTTGAGTGTGAGCACACACTCTTGAAGGCATGTAAGCCAGCCCCTCATGCCTTATCTCCCCCCATTTTAGACAGCAATTGTTTCAACTGCCCATTCCAAGTTTCTATTAAACCATTATTCTGCAACATGATATGTCCGTGTGATGTGACAGCTCTTGGCCCACTGTTGGACAGTATGAGCTGTAAAGTGTGTTCTCGGTCTGAAGAAATGTAGCTCAGTGGTCAGAATCGGTACAATATTTTCTGTTCCAATCCTTTAATGGTATTTTGAGTGTTTGCATCTACCACTAGGCCTGCAAAGCCCAGTCCAGAGTAAGTGTCCATTCCTGTTAGGACCATTTATAAGCCCCCAGGGCTATTGGCATCATTCCAATGTAATCCACTTGCCACCTGTGTGTGGGGCCCTCTCGACAGGAAATTCTTCCCATTGTCACCCGCAGTCTCTGTCTCTCTTGTTGACAGGTCAGAGCAGCTGTTGCTGGTGTTTTGTGCCCCTGAGACCAAGGGAGGAGTATGTCTAGATTCAGCCCATCTCTGCATTGCTGCATGCCCCCAAGCCCATGTCGCCTCATTTCATGGACCCAGGCCCTCAAGGGAGGACACCAAAAGGTCCGCTTGATGGTTTCAATCACCTTCTGAACCTGGAAGGGGTTCTTCTGATGGGCATTGATATGTCCTGCTTTAACGCACTCCTTAAATTCCTAGAGCAATTTCTTCCAACAGGGCCGTGCCCTGTAAGGGCATCGCTTTAATGGTCCAATTTTCCACTGACCATATACCTGACTAGATGGCCAGGACTTTGGCTACGGCCCACGTGTTGATAAAAATGCAAATATAGAGGATTTTGTCATTGCTCAATTCTTCCATCGCTGTTAGGAAAACAGCATGCAATTCAGCACGTTGAGCCGATTTATTCTTGCCTTCTTCAATCAGAGTCTTGCCATCTCCTGGTCTTAATGTGACAGATTTCCAAACAGATTTTATTCATCCGTCTTGGGACTGCCATCCATAAGCAAACAGCTCTTTGTGGTTCAGTTGAGAGATATTCGTAGGACACGGTCTATGTGGCGTTTGGTTCTGGCAGCTCCTCAGCTGGCTCCAAAGTCAGTCCTAGAGGAGAAGAGGTGCCTGCTCGTGAGCGTGGTGCGTGCCTCCTTGCATTCCCCTGGCAGCACGCTCCTGCATAAACCATTTCCATGTTATTATGGAACTCTTCTGGCACTGCCTTCCTTGTTAGAGGGTTTCTCTGACATCACCTAAGACACAATGGGCACCTCAGGTTTCACAATTATTTTACGTCCTCCCGTCATTGAAGCAGTCTCAATTAATGCTCAATAGTGGGCTAATAATTGTCTCTCAAATGGCGTGTACGAGCAGCAGCATTTGGGAATTTTCTTGTCCAAAATCCCAACAGTTGCTCCTGGGAGGCACTCAAGGGCTTCTGCCATAAGCTCCAGTCTGCGTGAGTACAGGTAGCAGACACTTCCAAAGTCATGTCTGAGTGGGGTCATGAGAGCCTGTAGAAGTTGACAAAAGAAAGAGCTAAACTGGAGTCTCAAGGCCTTAGGGGGAGCTCTTACTCCATCACTCACGTCAGTTACACCAAACAGGAAGAGATGGACGCTTGCATCTGGGACAGGAAATACAGCCACTCTACTATTAAAGGAAGATTTCTCTCCCAACCCAGCAACAGCCCGGCCAATGAGATATACCACAGCTCAGCCAATGAGAAACACCACAGCTCAGCCAATGAGAAATGCCACAGCTCAGCCAATGAGAAACACCACAGCTCAGCCAATGAGAAATGTCACAGCTCAGCCAATGAGAAATGCCACAGCTCAGCCAATGAGGAATGCCACAGCTCAGCCAATGAGGAACGCCACAGCTCAGCCAATGAGAAACACCGCAGCTCAGCCAATGAGAAATGCCACAGGTGAGCCAATGGGAAAGACTGTAGCTCAGCTGACAAGATGCCATTGCCCCCCTGAACTGTTACTCTCCCCCAGTGCACTTTCATTTAGAACAGCCCCTCTCTCTCCCCCTTTTTGTCTATAAAAGCAGCTCCCCATAGGTTTGTCTCTGGTTCGCCATAGCATGCGCATCCTGGATTGCAATTCTTTTGACTATTCCCGAATAAACTCATTTTGAGATAAAATAACAGGCAAATTTTCTTTTTAAGTTGACATATGTGATGTCAGGAGAGTGGGATCCAAAGGAGGCGGCCCCCCTGAGAGACGGCAACCCCCAGAATCGAGCGAGGTACCGCACACAGCCCCTTGTGCTCTCACTTCTGTGAGTGGCCACCTGCTTTCAGCTTGGTGAGTCTCATCTTGGATTTTGAGCTCTGCTCCCTTTGCTTCTGAGCTCTCAGACTTTGTTCAGGATGTGGAGAGGTTTGTCCTCTCGGGGAGGGACTTTGTCCTCCAGGTTCAAGACTCTGACCTCAGGTTCCAGGCATCATTCTTGGGGAGTACTCAGTTCCTTTTGGGGCTCGGCCTTGATGATGGTCCAGTTTTTTGGTTTTCAGATTCCTTTTGGAATCAGGATGGGAACCCAGCAACTTCCTTTTGTTTTTAGATTCCTCCAGGGATCAGGGCTAGGACTCTAGCAGCTTTCTTGGGTTTTCAGAAGAAATTTGAGAACTGGGATCCCAGTTATCTGAATGTTCTGAGGGCAGCCCTCCTTCAGGAATCCTGACTGGTTTATGTTTAAGAACTGTGGGCACCCTGCATGTGCTTTTTTTACTAAGTGGGTGCCAGAATTGCCATGGCCATTAAGGGGAACTGTCAATCTCCCCAAACCAGCTTTTCTTAAAACCAAATTGAAAGACCGTGGCTCTAAAATTAAGCAAAAACAAATGGTGTGTCTATTTTCATTGGCATTTGGGGGCTTCCGGATATGCACAGAGCTCTAAAATCACCTCACTACATGACACCTTGTCTGGATTAGCTGAAATAACTGAAAAGCTGCGGAGAACAAAAGGCTTCTGAAGCTTCACGTTCCCCTCCCTCTTCTCTGTCTCAGGTGCTGGCTTATCTTCCCAGACTCCCGTCTCAGACTCTAGCCCAGCAGCCACCGTGTGCCCAGGCTCACCCCCAACGCCATCTTCCTGTCTTCCTCTCTGAAAACCTGCCCCTTTAAAATCAGACCCTCTGAGAAGTCAAATGCTAACCCCTGATTACTATTTCTAAGTTAACTGGAGCAAATAAACAACTAGAAGGATAAATTTAAACAGCAATTACCCTAGACTTTTGATAATACACAAAATGACTCCAAAAACAGCTCTAAAAGGATACTTACAGCGTGCAAACAAAAATCTTTAGTAAAAGACTCTGGCCATCTGAACAAGTAACCTCACCTTAGTCCATCTGCCAGAAATACACTTTGCATGCAACTATTCTTCTGAGCTTGTACCTGAGACATGGCTAAAGGTTTTAAAATAAAGCTATGAGATCTCTGTTCAGGTCTATGTCTACATGCATATGTTATAGATGTCGACAAAAATAATCCATAGCCAATCTAGAAATGAAAATTTGGGAGAGTTTATTCTGAGCTAAAATGTGAGGACCGTGGCCTGGGGCCTTTCTTCCCCAAAGAAGAAAAAACACCGAAGAGGTAGGGTGTATAGAGTGATTATATACCCCCAAAGAGGATGTTTCACATAGGATTGAAATGTCCCTTTTACAATAGTCGTGAGACTGCTCTGTTGGCACAGCGATGGATGGACACAGCAGGTAGGTCTTGCTGTCTCTGTGGACACAGCAGGGTGGCAGGTCTGTTGTCTCGAGCTGGGTGGTCACAGGTGAGCTGGGTGGTCAAAGGTGAGCACAGTAATCAGTTCCTAGCCTAAGGAAAAATGCTTATCCTTAAGGAAATGCCAATGTGGGGGAAGTTGCACCTTTATCTTAAGGGCGTTTCTCCTTGCCATAGTAAGTGTTTAAAGCAGATACACAATCCCTGCTCAATGCCCATGCTGGGCCCTTTTGGAAAAAACAAAGTCAGGCCGAACTAGGTTTATACCAAATGGCTTCCTCATGTACTCTGATACATCCTATTGCTTGTCATTTCTATTTGTCATAGAGATGTGATATTTTCCTGCCCCCGGATGGTATTGCTAGAATTGATTTGTAAAAACCTCTGCTTAATTGGCTTGGTTATAAATTAAGTATTCCTAAATCTCAGAAATATAATGGAAACTAACTTAAATGCTTTTCAAGTTCACGTGATCTAGGATCAATGTTTAGTAAATAAAAGCTAGCTAAGGGTTGTTGGTTTAAGTAATAAACAGGCTTGCCTTCAGGGTTGTTAGTATCAGGTGCATGCAAATGTGCAACTTTCTGTCTGCCTGGGGTTACTAGTCAAGTGGGCCCCTGCTGTCTCTGTTTCAGAATTTGTCAGAAGAGAGAAACTTTGGATGATGGTTGGCTATTTAATGTCTAATCGAAACATGATTGTTAAAAGCGAGTAATCAAAATAATTGCAAACAAGGTCAAGTTTATAATAAGTTAAAGTAAATAATGGATAGTCATTGAATACCTAAATCATTTTCCAAACAAGATAAAACAATAAAATATTAATTACTCAAGATAAGTTTATCTCCTTTTGGCTTCCAATTGCAAAGAAATGAAAGATAAATTTGAGTCTGTTGGTAACCATGTCTTGTACCACACTGAAAGACTGCACTATTCAAAGGGCATATACTCCTAGGAATTATGAAATGTATCTCTAAACCTGCCGGTCCACAATTATGTACTTCTGAGTTTTCACTAGAAATTGGGGATTCTAAGGGTTAAGAATTCTTATATGAGTAACTAAAGCTACTAGAAACAAAAAGGGGAACATCTCTGTATACAAGGAAAGTAGGATGTGTGTTTCTGTAAAAGAAGGTATGAGCAATGGAAATGCATTCTGTTGAGCGAAGAGAAAGTAATTTTGTCCTAAACAGAGGCTGGTGTTTTGTTAAAATAATTTCCTGTGTTGTTTCTATCAGGTCTTTACTTAAGAGAGCTGAATCTTCTTAGTATTGAAGGAGTTAAGTTTTGCTTACAACTATGTAACCTTTCGTATTTGCCTTTGAAACTTGTTATTGTTACTTTGGTCAAATAGATACCTAAGTATTATTTCATAATGATCTGCGATCCCATTTGGTCAAGTGTCCAAAGCTTTTGATATTGTAGGGGACTGGAATTGGCCACCCCAAAATATGTCTCTTTGGCATGAGGAATATTTTGGGATTGTTACTTTTAAAAAACTGCAGACAGGAAAGAAACTCTGAAAAGTAGAATTTACTTACCCTTTGTTAAGAGACATTTACATTTGTAAAGGAAATCTCCATCTGTAAATGTGTCTCCCTCTCTGTACCAGGAAGAAGGGGGGATGACCTTATCTCTAGAAACTCTCATCAGCGTGGAAGGCAAGGACTCAAGTCTGCGTAATAACCTGACTCTTGTTTACTGTACTTGTATGGTAATCTC
Organism: Equus asinus; assembly: GCF_041296235.1. Lineage (NCBI taxonomy): Eukaryota > Metazoa > Chordata > Mammalia > Perissodactyla > Equidae > Equus > Equus asinus. Next base: position 84,424,635 of record NC_091801.1, on the reverse strand, counting down.
CCATGATCGACTCCCCCTGCTCCCAACATCCTACAAGCTTCCCCAAATATTCAAATTCTAAATGACGTCTTTTCATATATGCCCTTTGAATAGTGCAATCTTTCAACGTGACACAAGACATCATTACCAAGAAACCTAAACTTTGGGATTTTCCAGAGGGCAGCTGGGACAGCTCATAAGATTTATTCCCTCCCCTTATTAAAAGAGAGATATTAGATGAATTAGGCTTATGTGGAACATCAGATTACATGAGAAGCATGGTTGAATAAGCAACAATAAACCTTTTTATGTTGTATTGTATGGTTGAATGTTACCAGCATGTCTTCTAGAAACTGTATAAAATTCCTAAACATCTGATGTGTCCTAATATAATGTTATTATCTGTAATTCTAGTTACTATCTAAAATGCATGTTGCAAAAATACGAAATTTTCTTCTCAATTGTATGTACCCATTGCTTTTTAAAAAAGTATTTGCCGGTTACAGACAGTTATTGTTTTACTTTGATGCTTTACAAATATGTTTCATTTTCAAAGAGATTCATGAAAAACACTTTGGCAAGTCCTCTGGAACGCAGGTTTTGATAACTTCAAGACCATAACACAGAACTGGATGGAAATTTCTGAATCTCAAATGAAAGACTGATTGCTTTGATGTTTCGTTTTCCAGATGGAAAGGACCCCTTTTGCTCCTCTCCTTTCAGCTCCCTATAACTCACAGCAATTTGGTAAAGCGTATCTTTGCAATAAGGGTTGAATCATTTACATTTTTCTCTCTACCTGATCCCTCCAGAATTCAGAAACTTTCAAGTATTCTTTTCATGACAATGCATGTATTTGCCTGGGTTCAGTGAAGCTCTGTTCTCCTTAGGAGGGCACAATTGGAAATATTAGCTACATTAGCAAGGCTTTGACTAAAATGTTATATTTATGAAAGATGTACATAGACTCAGATAGGGCCAGACAGATTTAAGAAACTGCTTGGAAAATCAGCCTAGCACCTTGCTTATGAGGTTCCAGCAAAGCGAGCTTTAAAAAAGCTTATATGGTCAACCACTGTTCTTGCTGCATTTATATAAATAATCTGGCCAGGTTTAACACAAATTAATTTTACTCTGATTATCTTCAATAAAAATGGGGGTTATTGTGGAGACAGAAATTATGTTTGCATATTCATAGATATTAAATTCTAGTCCTGTTAATAGTCTTCAAGGTTTTGCTATACCTGTAAGCTGGACTGGATCCTAAATTCTTCTAGTTTTCTTAGATGTCTGGCTAAGGTAATCCAAACTGACATTTCCAATCTTCTTGCCCTTGAAATCTCCTTGGAATACACTAGGTCCTTCTCACTACCCAGATGGCAGGCAAACTTCAGGGACTTGAGCCTTGGGTGCACATCTCACAGCTAAAGAAGGCTCTACCTGACACTTCTTTCTGAACAAACACTGGGGACCTCAAATCAAACTGACTAGGAAGAGAAGCAGCTGACATCTGAGGCAGAGAGCTTTGCCAAGACGACCAGACCAGGGCTGCACACCCTCTTCCCACTGCTGTTTCTTCCTTTATTTTCTCCCTCTCTTTCCTGGAAGGACAATGCCCTTGTTCGCATTTCCCAATCCCTTTAGAAAGGGAGAAACCTCTCTGATTGCTGGATTTGCCATCAGAAACCTTGGTCTGTGCAAGAGAGTAACGATCCCGTAGTTCACCCTGTAAGTAATTTCACTGGGATTTCAGATGCTCTTGTTTGTCTAAATTAGTCTGCTGGCCCATTTTACCAAGTCAAGGTTCTAGATCTGCCTAAACTTCTTCCTTGCTTTAATTTGACCCAGCCTGGGAAGGGGAAAACAAGATCTGTTGAATATTTGTATGAAAAATTCTGCAAAGCCATCATAGTAATCCAGGCCATCTGTAAATTTCTAGATATCCATGTATTTATGCAACCTGTCAGTGTGTAACAACACAGTATCTGAGCCTAGGTTATGTAATGCTAATGCTTCTGTGTAGATGATTGAGTCCATAGATGCTATCACTCACGTGAAGGCGCTTATGCACCACCCCTGGTTATGTCTTCTTCCGTGGAGGTTTCAGTAATGGCCTTTATGCTTGGACAACTCAGTGCCTTGACAGCTGGAGAATACAAGGACAGCGTGCCCTTGCCATATTCACTGTCCTGTTCTCTCTGCATAACCAGAGACCTCTCATTGGTCTCTCCCATTGAATCTCCATAGTTGCCCTAAACAAGAACTTCCAGGAGGCGTACACAACTCTGGGTTTTCCTCCATGGGAAGAACTTTCTTCCCGTGGATCAGAGTGAGTGCCAACGAACAAATGATCATGAGTGTCCCTGACTCTAGAAGAATTGGCCGACTCCACAGCCAAAGCAGTTTCAGCTCAGCAACCATCACTGAACTCATTGGCCAAGGTAGTCTTGGATAATTGTGTAGCCCTTGATTATCTATTTGCTGAGCAAGGACATGTCTGTGCTGTGGGGAACGCCTCCTGGGGCACATGGATAAACGCCTCTCGGGAAGTAGAAGCCCAGTTACATAAGATCAGAGAGCAGGCACAGTGGCTACAACCAGTTGCACCTAACAAGCCACTGTCTTTTGATTTGTCCAGCTGGTACCTTCAGGTCTGGGCTCCTGGTTTAGAACCATCTGCAAACTGGGCTTGTTGCATTGCTCTTAATCTTACTCTGTCTACTTGTTGTGAAGTTCTGTGCCTATTGCCTGTTCAACCTCTGTACAAATGAGGTGTCCAATAAGGTGTTGCTGGCTCGGCACTTTGAGATGATCTCTAAGGCCTATGACCTTGGAGAACCATAAACTTTAGATGGGAAATGCCTGAGAGTTCTCCCTCCTAACCTTCCTTGTTACTCAAATGTGGCCTAAGTGGTTTCCAACCACCATGCACTTTCCCTCCGATGTGGGACATGACAACCAGGAAAGGTCCTTCCTGGCACCGAGGGACAAGACCACTACGTGCAGAGACCCTGACTGTTGATCAGAGATGCTTTCAGAGAAAGATCTTGATCAAAAGGGATAAATGTGGAAATTAATTAAAGAAACCTCAACTAAACTGGAGTCAGGAAGGCCTGTAAGATGAGCTCTAACTGCCATCACACATCATTAATTACACCAAACAGGAAGAGATGGACACTTGCATCTCCCACAGGAAGTAAAACTACTTTACTACTGAAGGAAGATTTCTTTCCCCACCAAGTAGCAGCCCAGCCAATGAGAAACACAGCAACTCAGCCAATGAGAAAGACTGCAGCTCAGCCAGTGAGAAATACCACAGCCCAGCCAACGAGAAGTCTCTGCAGCTCAGACAATGAGAAATGTTGCAGCTGAGCCAATGAGCAATGCCACAGCTCAGCCAATGAGAAGGCGTTGCCATCCTGAACTGTTACTCTCCCCCAATGGATTTTTCTTTAGGACAGCCCCTCCCTACTCCCCCTTTTTCTCTATAAAAGCAGCTCCCCTCCTTTGTTTTCTCGATTTGTCCATGTTTTCCCGTAACATACATACCCTAAATTGCAAATTTTTGGCTGTTTTCCAATAAACTCATTTCGAGATAAAATAGCAGGCAAATTTGCTTTTAAGTTAACAAGCCCGAAGACATTGAGATGTTACCTGTCTTTGTCATTCAGACACGACCTGCTTTTGTTCACGTCCCCACTCAAATGCAGCTTTCTTTCAGGTAGTCTTATAGATGGGAGGTAGCAGTGTTCCCGGATGTGGAATACACATTCTCCAAAATCCAGATAACAACTTTATTTAAGCCTCGATACTGTACTGTTAGTCTCCATGAGCCATCCACCTTTTTCACAGGCCACATAGTGCTGTACAGCGGATTCCCTGTCACCAGCACTCCAACTTCCAGCCTGTCGTTCGTTCCAGTGGTAGTTTCTTTTTTGTCTTCCAGGTGTTCTGTGCTGTTTTAAGTTAACCACCTGTGTGGGCTTGGGTGGTCTAGTGGTTCCCATTTATCATGCCCAATTACAACTGGCCTGAGGGCGGACTTACCAGCCTTTTGCTCCTTCTCCTTTGAATTCCTCCAGCTGGGGTAAATAGAGTGAGCTTGTTTGGGGCCTTTTAATGTTGGGGGCCTAAGAGGAGGTCCCATTGGTCCCCCAGTCTCTGGTGCTGCATCCATCGATGTCCACTTTATTCATCCCCTTTCTCAACAAGCGTCTGAAGACTTCCACTCTCCTGGGTCGAGTCCCTTGACTCTCCCTATTTTCTTAGTTACTTTAACGTTCTTGATATCACTAAGACCCCTATGGGGAAGCTGAGATAGCAAATCTGATAAGCCTTCTCGAACTGTCATTCAAGTCTGTAGCAGTAAAATTACACGGGGTGCTCATGTGACAGGGTGCCCTGAACCACAGTATTTACCATAACCTGGGTAATGGGTATATTCAGCAGGTGAATGCCTTGGTCATTGTAAAGCCAGTCCCCCATGGCTTGCATATGAAGCCTGTTAGCTGCTTCATCTGGGGTGCTCCACTTGGCATTTATAGGGGAACTTGGGCAGTCCCCTTTCTGAGGATAAACACACTTTACAGAGGCTCTTGTCCAGTCCACTGGCTGGCTGTTCCCTCAGGAATAACCTCCTGTGTGTCTGGATCATGTACAGCCATCTGTGCCTGTTGCACAGCGAGCTGTGGGTCCTACGTTAACCCAAACGTGCTCTTCCACTCTCTGGCTTCAAACCAAAGACACAGCCCCAAATTTGTTATTGTCATAGCCCATTTCAGTAAAGGTTCTTCAGGAAGCTGATGATACCAACCCACAAAAAGAACGAGTTCCTTCACACTATAGCCTCTGATTTCAGTCATTTCTTGGTTTGCCATCCCCCTACATTAACTACCTTCTTGGGGACCACAGCTCTCAGAGGTACTTTCTGTTGCCCATGTATAATTTTCTTTTTAGAAAATTAGAAGGAAAAGAATTCTTCTTAGAAGAAAATTAGAAGAAAAGAATTTCTTCTGCCCGTGCTTTCTAGGCGGCTTTGAGGCTAATGGCTGAAGCTCAGATAACCCAAATTTGAGCTTGGTTTACCATCATAGCTCAACCCAGGACTTTCTTTTACTATCATTTGGCTATTACAGATACCAATAACCAGGGAATTGAATATTTAGTGTGCTTCCTATTACTTTTCACTTCCTTGTATACCCAATGAGCCGACTCTGTGGGAGTCGAGACTACTACCATTTCTAAGTTCCGTTGTAACTTTCCCGTCAGTAACTGATCTCAGCGCAGCTGCACTTTCAGACTGTGGGAGACCAGGGAGCCACCCAGGGATCACAGTTTCCTCATCCCCCTCCCTTTCATCATTTCTCTTGAAAACTACCTGTTTCTGTGGTCCAGGGTTGTCCTTCTAAGAAGTCGTCTAAGAATTCTGGCTCACCCATCCCACAGCTCTTTGAAAACAGGCCAGTGAGCAGTCCTTTTGGGTTTTTATGGAGGCTTCGTTATGTGGTCATGATCAACAAGTCACTGGTCATTGGCAATTGATTCAACCTCCCTCCTCTCCCTGGAAATCAGGGGGTCCCACTGAGAGTCCCAATCCTCTGACCACGTGGCTAGTTCTCCTGGCAACCAGCCCTCCCATTAGGTGCTTTACGCAAGTCACTTCATTAACATAACAAAAAACTCCTTTATCCCTCTCAACACTTAGGAAATTCCAAGAGTTTTGGGAGCTGTGAGCCAAGAACTGTAGATGAAGACCAAATATACAGTATCTGAGAAATACATATATTTGGTCATCTGAATGACCAAATATATATATTTCTTATCAATCACAATATTGCCCTCTCCTACTAATTTCATGTTTAATTTTGCTCTTATTTTTTTAGTTTCTTAAGGAGAAAATTTGTATCATTGGTTTTCTTTCTTTCTTCCTTTCTAATTCGGGAATTGAAAGGACACATTTTCCTCTAAGTGCTGCTTTTGAGGCTTCCCACACATTCTGACATATTCTGACTCTATTACCACTCGGTTCACAATATTTTCTAACTTTCCTTGTTTATTCTTTGAACCATAGGAATTTGAGTACTGTTATCTAATTTAAAAATATTTTGGGATTTTCCAGATCTGAGCTCTCCAATATGCAGCCACTCAGCATGTGTTGCTATTAAGCACATGACAAGTTCCTGGTGCAAATCGAGGTGCTTTTTAAGTGTAAAATACCCACTGGATTTTGAAGAAAATTCAAAATAAGGAACGTAAAATATCTCATTTTTGAAAATATTCAAAGTGATAAAGATAATATTTTGGATATAATGGTTTAAATAAAGTATATTATTATTAGTTTCGCCTTTCTTTAATGTACCTACCAGAAAGTTTCAAATTACATTTGTGACTTGTTACATCTCTATTGAGCAATACTATTCTAAATATCTTATTGTTACTGACTTTGATCTTGCTCTTAAAGAATGTCATCGTTTGCAATTTATTGATGCTTTTCTGGAGCAGTGTATGTCTATCTTGATGAGCATCCAGTGTGCGCCTGAAAAGACTGTGTATTTTGCAATTATTTGACATCATTTTTTGTAAGTGTCAATTATGCCAAGATGGTTGATAGTATTGCTCAAGTTTTCTATATTTGTACTGAAATATTTCCATCCTCTTGTTCTATCAATTGTTGACAGAGAAGCTTTAAAATCTCCAACTACGACTGTGGTTTTGTAAATGTCTCCCTTTGTTTCTATCTGTTTTTGCTTCACGTATTTTGAAATTTTGTTATTAGGTTCATACGTGCTAAGGTCTGTTATGTCTTCCTGGTTAAATTGCCATCTTATTGTTATGAAATGTCTGACTTTATCTCTGCACTGTTCGCTTTGAAGCCTAATTGTATTAACAGCTTTCTTATGCTTGTTTGCAGTGTGTATCTTTTTCCATCTATTTATTTTCATACTATTTACAACTGCATTCCGACACCAATTCTCTGACACCAGCTGGGTGTCCTATAATTCATGTCAGTTCCTTCACTAACCATCCGGGTTGGCACGGATCTCACAGGGTGAGGGCACCGCTGCCTTTATTTCAGACACCAGCTGCAAGTGGACTCCACAGGCTACCTGCACTTCTGTCCTACTTGGCTTTCCACGACTTCCCTCCACTTAGATTCAATAATTTCATAGAACAACTCAAAGGGCTCACTAAAAGTTCTATACTTATGATGACTGTTTTGTTATAAAGGAAACAGCTTAGGAACAGTCAGATGGAGGAGACGGAAAGGACAGGGCCTTTCCTTGTGGAATCCGGGCACATCCCACTCCCGGCACATCGATATGTTCACCAACCAGGAAGGCTCTCTAAGCTTTGCTGTCCAGAGATTTTACTGAGGTTTAATTACATAGACACGATTGATTAAATCATTGTCGTGTGATCGAGCTCAGTCTCCTCTCTTCTCCCTGGAGGTCAGGGGTGAAGCTGAAAGTTCCAACCCTCTAATCCTGTGCGTTGCCTTTCTGGGGTGGCCAGCCACTCGCAGGTAGCTAGCATAAGTCATCTCACTAGCATAAACTCTGGTGTGGTTGAAAAGGGCTCATTATGAATAATAAAATACACCTTTATCACTCAGAAAAGTCAAGAGTCTTTGAAGCTCTATGGTTGGAACTGGGGGCAGAGACCAGATAGGTTCTTCATTGCATCACGGGCCACCCGTTGTCTTTGACCATGGGTCCCTGTGGCAAAAGGATCACACTTGTCTGAACATAACAGAGAGAGCAACATTGGGAAGATGCAGTGTGGGGTCGAGAGAGGAAGGCTTTAACTCCATTGCCTAATCTATTTGACTATCAACATCAGGATGGCAATCTTACCAACAGTGCCAGGATAAGACCACATTGCATTATGGTTGACGTGTTAACGAAAAATTCTTCTGGTAAGGAAGCCTTTATTCAAGACCACGGCAACAGAGGAGACAGACTGAAGTCAATACGAGGTGCGAATACAGCAAAGACAGCTGGGGGTGAGTGAAGGGGTCAGTGGGAGGACGATTACTAAGAGATATCCGTGTAGGGGGGAATCTTGCTGAGCTGACTTAGCAGAATTCTTTGCTAAAACTGGATGTGGCAGGCCAAAGAGGACTGGGCCCAAGGCTGAGGCGTACTTGAGAAGGCGCTTCAGAGGAGCCTGACTAACGCTTGGGCGAGAAGGGAGTCTGAGTCTCTCTTCTGTTGTAAGGAAAGAAGAGACGTTCTTCTTTCTTCTGCACAATAGACGTCCATTTCTCTTTCAACCACCCTTTGTTTAGTAAGCACCAGCTGAGCCGGGCATGTCAAGACTTGCAGTGGAAGGTGTTTGCTAGATGGCACGAGACATCAGGTATCTTACAAGGGGATTTCTGTGAAGACAAAAGAAAAACAAAGTCAATGGTTTGAGCAAACTATAGACCCGGTTTCTGAGTCCAGAGGGCAGCCGGTGGAGAAGATTTCTAGAGGTTGGGCTCCAGGTGTGTTTACATGGCCCAGTAAGTGTGGCAAACGAGCAAACATGACAGGTTTCCTGGTTTGCAGTTTGAATGTTTTTGTGATGGCATAGATGTCGGAGGTTTTGGTGTCATAGCCCACAGTGCTGGCTTTTCCTGGAGCAGAAGGTAGACGCAGGGGTTTGGGAGCAGTTCCTGAGGCCACACAGCACAGCCCAGGCTTGAACGTGGGCCACCCGCGTTCTACTGTGGGGATGAGCCCTTTGAGGGGCCGTTGTCCGGCTTCAGCTGGTAGAATCTTTAGATCTGAGGGGAAAGGGCAGCTGTAAGGCAGTCTAGAGTTCTGAGAAGGATCTGGGTGGTTTGCTTTTGGTGCTCAGTGAGGCCACAAGTGAGGAGGGTGGGAGAAAAACTGCAAATGTTTGTTTGAAGAATTGTAGGCAGATATTGAAAGCACCTAGGGAAACGGAGAAGCTGGCAAGGACTGACAAAGTGTGCAAGGTGGCAGATCCCACCCCATTTGCAGATAAGCAACAAACTTCCATAATGGTCGTGCCCGGAGTCTGGTAACCCGTGAGGGTGCACATAATTCTCTGTGGAAACACTAAATGTCTCTCTGCGCTCACCCTCTCTTCGTTCAAAGATCAGTGAAACAAGGTCATTCTCATTTACACAATAAGCCTGATCTCTTTAGATTTGGCCTGATTGTTTACCTAAGTGCAGCAAGAATGGTAACTGAATACAGGCCTTTTTAAGTATGCTTTGCTGGAGCTTTCCATAAGCAATGTGAGACTGGACTTTTCAAAGCCTCCTGATACCAGGAAGCCAAGCCAAGACTTGAGCCTGACTTTTTTTTTTTTTTTTTTGAGGAAGATTATCCCCGAGCTAACATCTGCTGCCAATCCTCTTCTTTTTGCTGAGGAAGACTGGCCCTGAGCTAACATCCGTGCCCACCTTCCTCTACTTTATATGTGGGAGAACTGCCACAGCATGGCTTGACAAGCGGTGCCACGTCCGCAGCCGGCATCCCAACCAGCGAAACCCGGGCCAAGGAAGCGGAATGTGTGAAATTAACCTCTGCGCCACTGGGCCGGCCCCTAGACCCCAGCCTTTGCCTGTAGTACCCATAGAGTTGGGTGAATTCCTCTCTCTTTGCAATCTCCCAAATATCCTATGTTTACTAGGCCTGCCAGGCCGTGACCCTCCCTACTCACTTGTAAGGCTGATAGTCCAGTAAGCCAGGTACCAGGCCGGTTTTCCCGAGAGGGCTTCGGAAGCCCTGGCTCCATGAAGTCACCCTCAGTTCCTTACAATTGACCACACGTGATTCTGTGCACATGGTTCCAGATGACATTCCAGTCGACATTCCAGTCAAATGCCTTGACTTGGTTATAACCACTGTTTCCAGTTATGTCCTATTGCTAGAGGACAATTTCTCACTGAACCTATGCAAATAATTATAGTGCCATGAAAATAAGAATACTCATGAGGAATTTCTGAATTCTGGGGAGCTCAGGCAGGGAGAAAAAGACAAACGTTTCCTTTCTGTTTATAAAAGCACGGTCTACTGAACTGCTACGCTTTATAGATAAGGAGAAAATAGAAAGGCGTTCCCTATGTCTAGAAACAAAAGCCATAACCATCCTCTGTTCACTCAGTCCTGCGTCATAAATTCTGCTTCCACTCGCTCTTGGGTTAGCAGACTCATGACCCCATCAGCTTCTCCGCTAGAGCTCATGGTATGATCTCAAAGTTATTTAAGTAATGCCTCCAGATGCTTGCGCCCCAGAGCACAGGCATGGGCTCTGAGACCATCACTTTTGGTGAAGCCAAAGCCCCCTGGCCTGTAGCTGACCGCACATGCTTTCAGGGAAGAAACAGAGTAAAACAGAAACTGTCTGAGGATGACAAAAGACTGAAAATGACTGGCAAAGATCTGATGAGGGCTCACTGTAAAAATGACACAACAGATGAGGAAATTTGGTTATTTCTTGACACAAAACATTTAAAAATAATCACTGGATGGGCCAGCCCCAGTGGCCTAGTGGTTAAGCTTGGCACACTCCGCTTCAGCGGCCCAGGTTCGGTTCCTGGGCACGGAACTACAACACTCATCTGTCAGTGGCCATGCTGTGGTGGCAGCTCACATACAAAAAGAGAAAGATTGGCAATAGAAGTTAGCTCAGGGCAAATCTTCCTCAGCAGAAAAATTTAAAAAATAAAGATAATAACTGGAATTATGACTAACATTATGTTGTTGTATAATATGAAGCTGAGCATTACCAGGACATTTCACGGGCAGTGAAGTCACAGACACTGACAAATTTCTAGGAACTTCATGCAATTTCTTAATTGTTTGTATTAGCTACACTTTGTTCATACAGATGTAACATAGAGAAGGTTAAACACCTCGTCTTATTTGACAACGCTTCCCATGCAACTCACCACACCAAATAAATCTAATAGTTTTTGATGTCTCTCTTTGTGCAAGGCAAAAGGACAGACACTTTGTGATTCTCCAGGGGCCCCATGGAAATCTCAATGTCTGTGTGAGATCAGCAGATTTCACTTAGCATGGAATTGGGAAGGCACAGTTATCAGAAACGTCAAAAGGTTTGAACACTTCACTCAATAGCGTCACAGTTCACTGTTAGGCGATGCTTGCTTGCTTTTTAACCAAAGTGACAATAAAAGACTTTAGAACTAGATAGGAGGCAACATGACTATGTATAAAAAAAAGCACAGCTCTTTTCAAGATGAGAAAGCTTTGTTGTCTTGCATCATCAAGAACATGATAGAGTCAGCATACGGCATAGAAAATCACTCCGATGAAACACAGAATCTTTGTTTTCTAGGCAGACTACAGATTACTCAAAAGGTAAAGAAGATCGTTATACAGTCTCTTATTAAGATCAGACCAATAACCCAAGAAGAGTTTGTCATTTTAAGAGAGAGGAAACCAAATTCTAGTTTTGCATTAGTGTGGTATTGATACTAAAATTTACGTTTAAAAAATCATATAAATAGACACATGTAGCCTTAGCCAGCTTTGACCACGCAACGTGAGATTCCTTCTCTACAAACCTGCAACTTCCCACATCATCCAGGTTTTGCCCTGCCTTTTCCTCCTTGTGGGGAAACAGCCAGGCCCTGTACTTCAGGACAAAGTGACTTTTTACCTTCTACAAACACAGCCTAGTTTCTTTGCGGACAAAATTGTTTCCTTTCACCCTTATCATTTCTAGTAGTTTCGTTTACGTATATTGATCATAATTTTTAACCCTAGTAACTTTTACTTTACAGGGAAGACTAGGGAGCAGACATTTGTGAATTGTCTGTCATGTGCCAGTGTCCTGTGGTGGACTGGCAAAGTTTACGACTGAGCCATCTCACAGCTTTTATAGCTCTACACTTCCTCATGGTACGATTTTTGAATGAAGCAAAAAGACCATGTTTGTTAACAGAATAAAACACACTTAGCCTCTCCATACTGTTTAAAAATAGGAAGCTGAAGGCTGTAAACGTAAATTTATGCTTAGTAATTGATATCTCAGCAGTTTCTTACTTAGAAATGGTCTGGATATTTAAGGAATACCTATTCTTAGCTTAAGTCTAAGGTCGCAAATTGCCAAGAAGATTTTGGAAACTCTTGTTAACCAGACGTGCTAAAAGCATAGTGATTCTTGCAAACTCCATTGACGGGAGTTTTATTGAACTTGCGTAAACTTAACACATGCGTTCTTAACAAGGATGCTCGGATTATTCATGAGAATGCCATAAAATAGGAAACGAAGCTAGCCATCGTCTCAGGTGATTTCCTTGTTAACTATTTTTACAGTGTGTGCATGTTAGGCAAGTACCAAAAAAAAGATCACAAAAGCAAAAATACCCACAAAAAACAACTAAAAAATGTTAAATCCACAATTTTTTTTGTTTTACTGCCACATTGGAGGGGCATGAAGTAACAGGTATCAAGCAATCCATGTCTCGTTCGTTGTGCGTCGCGTTCCTCGTTACTCCTATTTTTATTCCTAGCGTGAACGTATAATCTTTATAGCCTTACATCCACAGCTGTATTGTCTCTCTCCGTATAGTCTAGTGCGTACTGGTAAACCCAAAAAGAGTAAAAATGTATGCTCATGTTATATGCAATGCTAGTAACTCAGAGGACACAGCCTTTTTCACTAAACCAACAATATGAAGCTAGTCTTACTTACCCAAGATTTACCCAAATCATGTGAACTTCAACAGCATGTGGTTGGGCTTTGATATTTGTGAGAGTTTCGGGACGATCTCACGGATATAAGCACTTATTTACGTCTAATCCGATCAGAGCAGAGCAGTCTGCTTTCAGGAATTTCACCAATGGATTTGATAACACCATCCAGAGGTCGGGAGACACCACGCACAGTGCCCTCGTACACACACACACGGAAAGACACAGAGAGCTCCCCAGCCTTCAGTCCAACGCATCAGCCGTGAGTCAGGCACAGACACAGGAAGACGAGACTTGTGGATTTCTGTAAAGAGCGGGCTCTACCCTTTGCCCCATTTTCTATTTTTATCTGAATTGTGTTTCTGGCAGAGGACACGATTTAGGTCACCTGCTCCAATGTGAGGATCAGAGACCCCACGTTTATGGAGGGCGTGGTTGAGATTTCCTTTGCCCTGGTGTGCAGGCCTGTGGGGGCTGTGGACAGCCCTGTTGTAACGGCTCCTTCCAGTCCTCGACCAGACCAGTACTCTGAGGGGAGATCTCTGCCCATTGGTGGACACGATGGGCGGTCACGTGTGCTCCTTGGTCTGAAGAGAGGTGACTCGCTGGTCCAGACTGCGGCAGTGTCTTCTGTTCTGCTCTCTTCTGCTCCTAGACAGCATCCCGAGCACGGCATCTACCCCCAGGGAAGCCAAGCCCGATCCAGTCAGGGTCTCCTCCTGTGGGGACTGTGTGCCTCCCCCGGGAGCCTCCCCATCCCAGCATCCGTCTCCCTTGCCGGCTGTGATGAGGGCCTTCCCGCAGGGGATGTCCCTGGAGCCATCGGCGGTCTGGCTCTCTTTTGCTGGCAGACAGCCCTGTTCTTGCTGGCATTCTGGGCCTCGCAGGCTGCAGGACGAATGTGTCTACACCCAGCCCGTCTCTGCACTGCCGCAACCCCCGTGTCCATTGTCGCCCAAAGCGATGCCTCGTCCCTCTTTCTCAGACTTGGGGAAGTTCCCATCTCCCTCTCAGCAAAACACTGCCCTTCTCTCCAGCTCAGGTGGTGAAGGGACCGACGGGAGAGGACCGTGGCCCTCTGCTCCCATGGCTTCTACAGGGAAAACTGGGGTGGATGTGCGGGCTCACACCCAAGCTGCTGAACTGGCGGGGGCAGCACCACAGGCCTGTTGTCTCTGCCCCAGACCAACATGAGACTCAGGCACTTGACCACTCCCTGTGCCTCAGTTTCCCCACCAGTGAAGGGGAGGGCTAGCCTTGATCTCCAAGGCCCAGTTGACCCCACCATGGCGATCCCTGTGGGATTCCCAGAGCCACACTCAGAGTTCCCGGGCAAGGGCAGCTGTAACGAGGGAGGGAGGGGCTTCTCTCTGGAAGATGTGCCTGGGGGACCTGGGGAGGAGACGAAGCTCTGATCACCAAAGTCCCACTGGGAGGGGCAGGGTCCTGTGGGGTCAGGGAGCATCTGAGCTTCAGGGTCACCCTCGGGGACAGGTGCTCAGAGGGGAAGAAAGCGTGAAAGATGATGAAGGGAAGGAAGCAGTCAGGTTCCCTCTCCTGCCACCACCACCGCCTCTGCTGAGGGTGTCCTGGCAGTGCAGCCCCCACATGGGCCCTGGACAGATGCCCCCCATGGAGGGTCCTGCTGTGGCTCGCAGCAGGCATTGGAAGGGGGGCTGTGAGGCAATGGCCTCCTTTGATGGCCCTGCTGAGGTTTTCCACGGCAGCCAGGGTACATGGACATGGCAGTGCTGGGTCAGAGGAGCCCCTAGAAGTGAAGACACCCCCACAGGCCCCAGCACTGCCTGCCCTGCCAGGAGCCTCGCCTGCGGACTTGAGGCCGGACCGTCCCTGTTGGAACGTTTCTGTGAAAATCTAAAGCGTCGTTTGGACTTTGAAGTTTTGGGACACCCCCTTCTCTGCATCGTCACAGGACTCCATACAGTTCTTGGTAAAGCCCAGAAACCGTGAGGGAGGAAGCAGACGGAAGTGGAGAAGGAGAAATCACTCTGAGGCCCTCTGCCCCTGGGGTCCCCCTCCGCTCTCATCTCCTGTACCCAAGGGCCCCCCGGGGATGTCTCACAGGAGCTGCCCCCAGGCCACATGACGGGGACACTGAGGCAGGTCGAGAGGGTAGTGAGGTCAGCCCCCAGAGCCCTTGCTCCAGGCCAGGAGGAGCCCAGGCACGTGGCTGGACAGGACGGAGGAGTGAGGGTGGGTCGGGTAGACACAGGGGTCTCAGGGCTGAGCAGAGGAAACAGGGGGCTTCCAGGCCCAGTCTGGGGACCCCATTCAGGGCGGGCAGTGGCACGTGGCCCCTGGCCGTGGCAGGCTTTCTCCAGGGGAGCCGGGGGCTCTCAGGCACTTGCACTCACCTGTCAGGTTGAGGGACCCACCACCACCCTGACCCCCACAGATGCCCAGGACGCCCTGCCCGCAGCCCTCACCTCCCTCAGCCAGCTCCGTGAACAGCAGTGCCGCCCGCAGGCTTCAGCTGGCCTCTGCATGCCTTGGTCCAGGCCACAAGAGACAGATTCCGTAGCCCCGGCCTGAGGTACCTTGAGGTCAGGCGCAGGCGGGCCCCCCAGCCCAGCCCCATGGAGGTGGGGCCCACTCCCACTGTGGCTTTGGCCGCTGCTCCCTATCCTCCTCCAGGGGGTCAGGAGAAGGCGGCTGGGGACGGGCTGACTCCCCTCTGTCTGAAGAGCTTCCCCTAGCCGGTCTTAGCCATCCCCCCAGTGCTGGGGGAAAAGAGCCCCCCTCCTCAGAAACGCACCCTGCCCCTCCCCCACCTGCCCCTCCCCCACCTGCCCTCCATGGACCAAGGGGCATTTTCTCTTTGCTACCCTTAGGGGACAGGAATCCTGAAGCCAGTTTTCCCCAGTCAGGGGCCATTCTCCTCAACCAGGGGGCATTTGGCAATGTCTGGGGACATTTTTGGTTGTCATGACTCAGGGAGGGAGGAGACCTGCTGGCATCCAGGGGATAGAGGCTGGAACCCGCCCCCACTGCCTGTGGGCTGCTCCGCCTGGATGTTCCAGTGGCCCCCACACTCGGCAGCCCCAGCCTTGGGCTCAGCATCCTCCAGAGCCCCCATTCCGAGCTGAGACCACACTAGTGGCTCAGTCTAGCCATTGTCCTTGATGGAGCCCTGTGAGTGGGTGGGATCACCATTCAGAGGCTTAGATACCCCTAGATTTAAGTTAGCTCTAGGTACGCAATCAACCAGCATGAGTAGAGCAGGGTCAGAGATCAAAGGAAGGGTCAGGCTAAGACTGAAAGCAAGGCCAGACCAAATCCATGGTGAGAGGAGCCAGGGCAAGACAAGACCAAATCCATGAGGAGATGTTCCAGGTCAAGACAAGACCAATGCCAGATAAAGACCAGGGTGAACAAGGGCTGGGCTGCACCAACCAAGGCCCACTAATGGCTGTGATGGGTACCACGCCCGGGCAAGGCACGCTCAGGCCAGGGTGTGGCCATGTTTGGATGGATGCTGATAGCAGAGTCCTGTGGACTGGGGCGGACCCGAGCTTCAGGGTCACCCTGGGGGACAAGCGCTCAGAGGGGATGAACGTGTGAAAGATGATGGAGGAAAGGAAGCAGCCAGGCCCCCTCCCCTGCCACCATCACCACCTCTGCTGAGGGTGTCGCAGCAGCACAGCTCCCAGCGGGCCCTGGAGAGATGCCCACCAAAGGAGGGTCCTAGTATGGCTCCCAGCAGGGGCTCAGAGAGTAGGGAGTGTGCGTCAGAGCAAATGCTTCATGGGGGGCCGTGGGGGCCACCCCCTGGTGTGCGATGCTGGCCCCTCCAGGGTCTGCCCCTGCCCCTAGCCCCCTGGCCATCAGAGCTCATGGTCGAGGGAGCACCGGGCTGCCCCAGAGGCTCCCTTGGAGGCAAGTGGCAGAGACCCCCACACACACTCCCCCCGACCTCCCCACCGTGGGGCTGAATGGCATGTGAAGAACAGGAGGGGGCTGAAGAGCATTTATTGTCTACTGACTGCCGTGGGCGCTCTGCAGAGGACCCGCTGAGGGGCTATGGGCTCCGCTCTCCTAGCAGCCCCTGTCCAGCCGGGGCTCGGCAGTCTCTGCATCTTGAGTCTGTGGTTGATTGATGGTGTTCGCAAAGTGTGACAGGCCTGTTGGCATAGCAGGGCGGTGGGCCTGGGGCTGGGGCTGGCCAGGTGGGAGGGCAGGAGTGGCCGAGGGTCACCCGAGGGTGGATGCTGCCCGCCTCCTTCCCTGGGTCTCTGGGTCCCAGGTGTAGCAGGAGGTGGAGTCCAAGCATAGCCTGTGTTTGCGAGAAATCACTGGTCTGGGTGTGTGTGTGCATGTGTGTGAGGTGTGTGAGTGTACACACATGTGTGCATGTGAGCGACCTTGAGGTGGGAGCTGCTGTGAATGCCACATGGAACTACCATCAGTAAGGACGCTCCCCCCGCCCACCTTGGTGTCTGAGTCCCAGGGGTCCTCACAGCAGGGCCCAGAGGAGGGCAGGCCCCAGGCTGAGCAGGAGCCCCCCGGCCAGGATCCAGAGGCTGCGCCCCACCTGGGCCACCCTGTTGCAGAGGTCCTTTCCACAGCAGTCCGGAGCCCACAGTTCTAACTTAGACCTGTCCTCTGAAATCATCTTCTCCACCAGCTGCTCCATCATGTCATAAACGTCATCGCAGGAAGAGGCACAACCCTTAGAATGTAACTTGACCACCTGCCCTGTGGGCAAGAAAGGAGACGGCTGGCTTGGAGGCCCCCCAGTTCCCTCTGACTCTCTGGGGTTGTCCCTCATCACCCTCTCCCCAGGGCTGCTTGGCCCTCCATTCCTCTGCTGGGAGGCCCATCCCGCCCCACCAAGCCCCCACAGCCTCTGGAGGCTAGCCCCTCTTGTACAGATGGGGACACTGAGGCAGGCCAGTTAGGGCCAAGGTGACACGGACACTGGCCCCTGCCACACTCACACTCCTTTCATGAGGCCAGGGTGGTCCTCAGAGCAGAGCCCCCTGAACCCATCCCCACATTCTGGATGCTGGGAACTCACCACTGGTCTTGGTCAAGGTCCTGCCGCCCTTATAGCAGATGCTCGGTGTGGAGTCACATGAGATGGTGGTCTGGCACTTGCTGACATCCTCTTCTTCAGTGCAGTTGTAGCACTGGAGGCTCAGGGCTGGGGTTTGGCGGGGACACAACCAAGCTCCGACAGCAGGAAGCTGGGTTTAGACCCCTACAGACCACAGCCACAGCCCACATTGGAGCGTGGCCTCTGGGGCCCTGCATTGGAACTGTGGCCCTTTCCCGCCTTCTGGGGTTCTGGAAGACAGACTCCCCACATGCTCACACACAGCCTCTCACAGGGAATGCCGCCCCATGCCCCCAGGACAGGTCCCTGCCGGGTTCCCTGGGACTCACCTTGCTGGGAGCACAGCAGCACGGCCAGCAGGACGAGATAGATGCCTTTCATGGCTCCTGGAGATGGCACAATTCCAGTGGGCCCCTTTAGGGTACTCCAGATTCAGGCTCCTCCCCTCGTCCCCACACCCTGACCCTCCATTGCTGACCCCTCTGCAGGCCTCCCCCAGCCCCCTGTGCCAGCCACGTGGCTCTCCCAGCTTGACTCACCTGCTAGCTTCAGCCTACACTCAGGAAACCAGCATCTGGAGGCACTTCCTCAGCGGCTCAGAATATATCCCCTTGCACCCTTGTGCCCCACCCATGAGAACTGGGGGAGGGCGGGTGCTGGGCTGTGTGTCTCCGCCGTTTGCAAGGATTCTAGCCGTCAGACTCTACCCGGGACCATTAGTCATTAGTCACAGGCCAGGAGGGCCTGCGTGAACTCCGGGCCTGCTGGGAGGGGCTGATTGGCAGAAATCCTGCTTCCTTCTCACTGAGGAGCGGTTGCCTTGGGGAGATCCCAGGAGGAAGCTCGGCGGTCTCCAGTTTCCAATCGCCCTTCAGAGGCCTCTCTGAGGCCACCGGCCCCCTCCTCAGAGCTGTAAAACTGAGACCTCTGAATGTTGATCCTGTCTGTCCCCTTTCCCTTCTCTGGGCTCCCAGTCCCAGTCCCCTCCTGGTGTCCTCCATGCATCCCCCACCCCTCTGTGTGTCCTTTGTCTGCCCTTGGTGTCAGGGTAACGCTGGCCTCACAGAATGAATTCGGAAGTGTCCCCGCCTCTTCATTGTTCGGAAGAGTTTGAGGAGCATGTATGTTTATTCCTTTTTAAAAGTTTGGTGGAAGCACCAGTGAGGGCACCCAGTCCTGGGCTTGCTTTCTTGGGAGGTGTTTGACCACCGATCCTTCTCCTTACTAGTTCCGGTCATCCCTGGTATGCAGGGGCATCAGTTCCAGGGCCCCTCCCGGTACCAAACTCTGCGATGCTCAAGCCCCTTATATAGAAGGGCGTAGTGTTTGCACACGACCTACGCATATCCTCCCGTGTCCCTCACATCATCTCCAGAGTACTTATAAGAGCTGATATAACGTAACTGCTGTGGAAATAGTTGTTATACTGTATTGTGTGGGGGATGGTGACAAGAAAACGGTCTGTACATGTTCCGTACAGATGCAGCCATCGTAAGCCTTTCGCTCCTTGGATGCTGAGCCCATGGATACAGATGGCCCTCTCTATGTGTCTATCAGATTTTGTTGTTTGTTTTTTTTAATTTATTTTTAAGCCTTTTTTTTCCTTCCTCCCAAAGCCCCCTAGTGCACAGTTGTATATTCTAGCTGTAGGTCCTTCTGGTTCTGCTATGTGGGATGTCGCCTCAGCATGGCTTGATGAGCGGCGCCCGGGATCTGAACTGGTGAAACCCTGGGCCGCCGAAGTGAAGTGCGGGAACTTATGCCGCTGGGCCACTGGGCCAGCCCCTGTCTCCCCTCGCCCAGCCCCTTTTCCTGTTTTACTGGGGGACTCGATGTCTATGAAGTAATGGGTATGAAGCAATCTGTTCAAGCTGCACACCAAACTCATCATTACTCGTACTTTTACTCTCAGTCCGAATTTATAATTTTCACGGTTTTACATCTTGTAGGTAGAACCTTAGCTTATGTGACTAGTAAACCCAAAAAGAACAAAAATGTATGCTCACGTTAAATGCAATGCTAGTAACTCAGAGGACACAGCCTTTTTCACTAAACCAACAATATGAAGCTAGTCTTACTTACCAAATATTTACCCAAATTATGTGAACTTCAACAGCATTTGGGTGGGCTTTGATATTTGTGAGACTTTTGGGACGATCTCAAGGATATAAGCACTTATTTACGTCTAAGCCAACAGAGCAGAGAAGTCAGCTTTCAGGAATTTCACCAATGGATTTGATAACACCATCCAGAGGTCGGGAGACACCACGCACAGTGCCCTCGTACACACACACACGGAAAGACACAGAGAGCTCCCCAGCCTTCAGGCCAAGGCACAGACACAGGAACACGAGACTTGTGGGTTTCTGTAAAGAGCGGGCTCTCCCCTTTGCCCCATTTTCTATTTTTATCTGAATTGTGTTTCTGGCAGAGGACACGATTTGGGTCACCAGCTCCATGTGAGGATCAGAGTCCCCACGTTTATGGAGGGCGTTGTTGAGATTTCCTTTGCCTTGATGTGCAGGCCTGTGGGGGCTGTGGACAGCCCTGTTGTAACGGCTCCTTCCAGTCCTCGACCAGACCAGTACTCTGAGGGGAGATCTCTGCCCACTAGTGGACACGATGGGCGGTGACGTGTGCTCCTTGGTCTAAAGAGAGGTGACTCGCTGGTCCAGACTGCGGCAGTGTCTTCTGTTCTGCTCTCTTCTGCTTCTTTGACAGCATCCCGAGCACGGCATCTACCCCCAGGGAAGCCAAGCCCGATCCAGTCGGGGTCTCCTACTATGGGGACCGTGTCCCTCCCCCGGGAGCCTCCCCATCCCAGCATCCGTCTCCCTTGCCGGCTGTGATGAGGGCCTTCCCGCAGGGGATGTCCCTGGAGCCATCGGCGGTCTGGCTCTCTTTTGCTGGCAGACAGCCCTGTTCTTGCTGGCATTCTGGGCCTCGCAGGCTGCAGGACGAATGTGTCTACACCCAGCCGGTCTCTGCACTGCCGCAACCCCCGTGTCCATTGTCGCCCACAGCGATGCCTCGTCCCTCTTTCTCAGACTTGGGGAAGTTCCCATCTCCCTCTCAGCAAAACACTGCCCTTCTCTCCAGCTCAGGTGGTGAAGGGACGGGCGGCAGAGGACCGTGGCCTTCTGCTCCCCTGGCTTCTACAGGGAAAACTGGGGTGGATGTGCCGGGCTCACACCCAAGCCGCTGAACTGGCGGGGGCAGCACCACAGGCCCGTTGTCTCTGCCCCAGACCGGTATGAGACTCAGGCACTTGACCACTCCCCGTGCCTCAGTTTCCCCACCTGTGAAGGCAGGGGCCAGCCTTGGTCTCTGAGGCCCTGTCGACCCCACCATAGCGATGCCTGTGGGATTCCCAGAGCCACACTCAGAGTTCCCGGGCAAGGGCAGCTGTAATGAGGGAGGGAGGGGCTTCTCTCTGAAAAATGTGCCTGGGGGACCTGGGGAGGAGACGAAGCTCTGGTCACCACAGTCCCACCGGGAGGAGCAGGGTCCTGTGGGGTCAGGGAGCCTCTGAGCTTCAGGGTCACCCTGGGGGACAGGTGCTCAGAGAGGAAGAGAGTGTCAAAGACGATGGAAGGAAGGATGCAGCCAGGCCTCCTCTCCTGCCGCCACCACCGCCTCTGCTGAGGGTGTTGCAGCAGCACAGCCCCCACATGGGCCCTGGACAGATGCCCCCCATGGAGGGTCCTGGTGTGGCTCCCAGCAGGCATGGGAAGGGGGGCTGTGAGGCAATGGCCTCCTTTGATGGCCCTGCTGAGGTTTTCCCATGGCAGCCAGGGCACATGGATGTGGCAGTGCTGGGTCAGAGGAGCCCCTAGAAGTGAAGACACCCCCAAAGGCCCCAGCACTGCCTGCCCTGCCAGGAGCCTCGCCTGCGGACTTGAGGCCGGACCGTCCCTGTTAGAATGTTTCTGTGAAAATCTAAAGCGTCGTTTGGACTTTGAAGTTTTGGGACACCCCCTTCTCTGCATCGTCACAGGACTCCATACAGTTCTTGGTAAAGCCCAGAAACCGTGAGGGAGGAAGCAGACGGAAGTGGAGAAGGAGAAATCACTCTGAGGCCCTCTGCCCCTGGGGTCCCCCTCCGCTCTCATCTCCTGTACCCAAGGGCCCCCTGGGGATGTCTCACAGGAGCTGCCCCCAGGCCACATGACGGGGACACTGAGGCAGGTCGAGAGGGTAGTGAGGTCAGCCCCCAGAGCCCTTGCTCCAGGCCAGGAGGAGCCCAGGCACGTGGCTGGACAGGACGGAGGAGTGAGGGTGGGTCGGGTAGACACAGGGGTCTCAGGGCTGAGCAGAGGAAACAGGGGGCTTCCAGGCCCAGTCTGGGGACCCCATTCAGGGAAGGCGGTGGCACGTGGTCCCTGGCCGTGGCAGGCTTTCTCCAGGGGAGCCGGGGGCTCTCAGGCACTTGTACTCACCTGTCAGGTTGAGGGACCCACCACCACCCTGACCCCCACAGATGCCCAGGACGCCCTGCCCGCAGCCCTCACCTCCCTCAGCCAGCTCCGTGAACAGCAGTGCCGCCCGCAGGCTTCAGCTGGCCTCTGCATGCCTTGGTCCAGGCCACAAGAGACAGATTCCGTAGCCCTGGCTGAGGTACCTTGAGGTCAGGCGCAGGCGGGCCCCCCAGCCCAGCCCCATGGAGGTGGGGCCCACTCCCACTGTGGCTTTGGCCGCTGCTCCCTATCCTCCTCCAGGGGGTCAGGAGAAGGCGGCTGGGGACTGGCTCCCTCCCCTCTGTCTGAAGAGCTTCCTTTCGCCCCTCTTAGCCATCCCCCCAGTGCTGGGGGAAAAGAGCCCCCCCCCTCAGAAACGCACCCTGCCCCTCCCCCACCTGCCCCCCATGGACCAAGGGGCGTTTTCTCTTTGCTACCCTTACGGGACAGGAATCCTGAAGCCAGTTTTCCCCAGTCAGGGGCCATTCTCCTCAACCAGGGGGCATTTGGCAATGTCTGGGACATTTTTGGTTGTCATGACTCAGGGAGGGAGGAGACCTGCTGGCATCCAGGGGATAGAGGCTGGAACTCACCCCCACTGCCTGTGGGCTGCTCTGCCTGGATGTTCCAGTGGCCCCCACACTCGGCAGCCCCAGCCTTGAGCTCAGCATCCTCCAGAGTCCCCATTCCGAGCTGAGACCACACTAGTGGCTCAGTCTAGCCATTGTCCTTGATGGAGCCCTGTGAGTGGGTGGGATCACCATTCAGAGCCTTAGATACCCCTAGATTTAAGATAGCTCTAGGTACGCAATAAACCAGCATGAGTAGAGCAGGGTCAGAGATCAAAGGAAGGGTCAGCCTAAGACTAGAAGCAAGGCCAGACCAAATCCATGGTGAGAGGAGCCAGGGCAAGACAAGAGCAAATTCTTGATGAGATGAGCCAGGTCAAGACAAGACCAATACCAAGAACAAGAACAAGAACAAGGCCTGGGCTGCACTGACCAAGGCCCACTAGTGGCTGTGATGGGCACCAAGCCCCAGCAAGACACGCTCAGGCCAGGGTGTGGCAGTGTTTGGATGGATGCTGATAGCAGCGTCCTGTGGACTGGGGCAGCCCCGAGCTGTGGGGTCACCCTGGGTGCAGGCGCTCAGCGGGGAAGAACGTGTGAAAGACGATGGAGGACGGAAGCAGGCCAGTCCCCCTAC
The DNA here is from genome assembly GCF_041296235.1 of Equus asinus. Classification (NCBI taxonomy): domain Eukaryota; kingdom Metazoa; phylum Chordata; class Mammalia; order Perissodactyla; family Equidae; genus Equus; species Equus asinus. The sequence goes on along the minus strand of NC_091801.1, from coordinate 84,401,239 downwards.
GCTACTGCCACCACTGCCTCTGCTGAGGGTGTCCTGGCAGTGCAGCCCCCAGTGGGCACTGGACAGATGTTCCCCAAAGGAGGGTCCTGGTGTGGCTCCTGGCAGAGGTTCAGAGAGCAGGGAGTGTGCGTCAGAGCAAATGCTTCATGGGGGGCAGTGGGGGCCACCCCCTGGTGTGAGATGCTGGCCCCTCCAGGGTCTGCCCCTGCCCCTAGCCCCCTGGCCATCAGAGCTCATGGCCGAGGGAGCACCGGGCTGCCCAAGAGGCTTCCTCGGAGGCAGGTGGCAGAGACCCCCACACACACTCCCCCCGACCTCCCCACCGTGGGGCTGAATGGCATGTGAAGAACAGGAGGGGGCTGAAGAGCATTTATTGTCTACTGACTGCCGTGGGTGCTCTGCAGAGGACCCGCTGAGGGGCTATGGGCTCCGCTCTCCTAGCAGCCCCTGTCCAGCCGGGGCTCGGCAGTCTCTGCATCTTGAGTCTGTGGTTGATTGATGGTGTTCGCAAAGTGTGACAGGCCTGTTGGCATAGCAGGGCGGTGGGCTTGGGGCTGGGGCTGCCCAGATGGGTGGGCAGGAGTGGCCGAGGGTCAGCAGAGGGTGGAGGCTGCCCGCGTCCTTCCCTGGGCCTCTGGGTCCCGGCTGTAGCAGGAGGAGGAGTCCAAGCATAGCCTACGCTTGCGAGAACTCATGGGTCTGAGCGTGTGTGTGGATGCGTGTGAGCGCATGCGTGTGAGTGTGTGTGCCTGTGAGTGACTGCTTGTGCGTGTGTACACGTGTGTGCGTGTGCGTGAGAGAGCGAGCTTGAGGTGGGAGCTGCTGTGAGTGCCACGTGGAAGGACGATCAGTAAGGACGCTCCCCCTCAACTTGGTGTCTGAGTCCCAGGGGTCCTCACAGCAGGGCCCAGAGGAGGGCAGGCCCCAGGCTGAGCAGGAGCCCCCCAGCCAGGGCCCAGAGGCTGCGCGCCACCTGGGCCACCCCATTACAGAGGTCCTTTTCACAGCAGGCCACATCCCGCACTTCTAGGTTGAACGCCCCCGTTGGGTTGGATAGATTCGCAATCAGCTGCATCACCTGGGAAGCTTCCTGGCAGGAGGGGGCACAACCCTTAGGGTTTATCGTGGCTGTCTCCCCTGTGGGGGAGAAAAGGAAACGCCAGATGTGGGAGGCCCCCCAGTTCCCTCTGACCTCTGGGGTTGTCCCTCATCGCCCTCTCCCCAGGGCTGCTTGGCCCTCCATTCCTCTGCTGGGAGGCCCATCCCACCCCACCAAGCCCCCACAGCCTCTGGAGGCTAGCCCCTCTTGTACAGATGGGGACACTGAGGCAGGCCAGTGAGGGCCCAGGTGACACGAACACTGGCCTCTGCCACACTCATACTCCTTCCATGAGGCCAGGGGGAGCCTCAGAGCAGAGCCCCCTGAACCCACCCCCACATTCTGATCCTGGGAACTCACCAGTGGCCGTGGTCAATGTCATGCTGCCCTTGTAGCAGACACTTGGTGTCTGGGCACATGAGAAGGTGAGCTGGCACTTCTGGCCATTCGCGAGATCAGCACAGTTGTAGCACTGCAGGCTCATGGCTGAGACCAGAGGGGGACACAGGTCAAGCTCAAATGGCAGGAAGGCTGGATTTAGACCCCCACAGACCACAGCCACAGCCCACATTGGAGCGTGGCCTCTGGGCCCCTGCATAGGAACTGTGGCCCCTTCCCGCCTTCTGGGGTTCTGGAGGACAGACTCCCCACATGCTCACACACAGCCTCTCACAGGGGATGCCGCCCCATGCCCCCAGGACAGGTCCCTGCCGGGTTCCCTGAGACTCACCTTGCTCGGAGCACAGCAGCACGGCCAGCAGGATGAGATAGATGCCTTTCATGGCTCCTGGAGATGGCACAATTCCAGTGGGCCCCTTTAGGGTGCTCCAGGTTCAGGCTCCTACCCTCCTCCCCCCACCCGGACCCTTCATAGCTGACCCCTCTGCAGGCCTCCCCCAGCCCCCTGTGCAGGCCAGGTGGCTCTCCCACCTTGACTCACCTGCTATCTTCAGCCTACACTCTGGAAACCAGCATCTGGAGCCACTTCCTCAGTGGCTCAGAATATATCCCCTTGCACCCTTGTGCCCCACCCATGAGAACTGGGGGAGGGCGGGTGCTGGGCTGTGTGTCTCCGCCGTTTGCAAGGATTCTAGTGGTCAGACTCTACCCGGGACCATTAGTCATTAGTCACAGGCCAGGATGGTGGGCGTGAACTCCGGGCCTGCTGGGAAGGGCTGATTGGCAGAAATCCCGCCTCTTTCTCTTTGAGGAGCGGTTGCTTTGGGGAGATCCCAGGAGGAAGCTCGGCAGCCTCCAGTTTCCAACCGCCCTTCCGAGGCCTCTCTGAGGCCACCGGCCCCCTCCTCAGAGCTGTAAAACTGAGACCTCTCAATGTTGATCCTGTCTGTCCCCTTTCCCTTCTCTGGGCTCCCAGTCCCAGTCCCCTCCTGGTGTCCTCCATGCATCCCCCACCCCTCTGTGTGTCCTTTGTCTGCCCTTGGTGTCAGGGTAACGCTGGCCTCACAGAATGAATTCAGAAGTGTCCCCTCCTCTTCAGTGTTCGGAAGAGTTTGAGGAGGGTTGATGTTTATTCCTTTTTAAAAGTTTGATAGAACTGATGCGGGCTCAGTGAGCCGAGGAGTCGAAAGAGAGATTTCTCAGACTCAAGGTCTCGTGGTAGTGCTTCTTTACTCCCAGAATAACAGGGGTCAGGACCCAGGGACAGTGAGAACTGCAATGGGTTGAGGGTAGCGCTAAATTTATAAGGCATAGATATGTGAGTTATTTCTTTACAGGACAAAGGAAGGATCATGTTAAAAATCATTAAAAATTAGAGCAGAAATAAATGATATTGAAACAAAAAAGACAGTAGAAAGGATCAATGAAACAAAGAGTTGGTTCTTCGAAAAAATTAACAAAATCGACAAACCCTTAGCAAGACTCACTAAGAAAAAAAGAGAGAAGTCTCAAATAAATAAAATTAGGCATAAGAGAGGAGAAATCACAATGGATACCAAAGAAATACAAGGGATCATAAGAGAATACTATGAAAAACTATATGCCAACAAATTGAACAACCTAGAAGAAATGGACAAATTCCTAGACTCTTACAACCTCCCCAAACTGAATCAGGAATAAATAGAGAATCTGAATAGACCAATCACAAGTAAAGAAATAGAAACAGTAATCAAAAACCTCCCCCAAAATAAGAGTCCAGGACCAGACGGCTTCTCTGGAGAATTCTACCAAACATTCAAAGAAGATTTAATACCTATCCTTCTCAAACTATTCCAGAAAATTGAGAAAGATGGAGTACTCCCTAACACATTCTATGAAGCCAACATCACTCTGATCCCCAAACCTGACAAGGACAACACAAAGAAGGAGAACTACAGGCCGATATCACTGATGAACATAGATGCAAAAATCCTCAACAAAATTCTGGCAAACCGAATACAGCAATACATCAAAAAGATTATACACCATGATCAAGTGGGATTTATACCAGGGACACAGGGATGGTTCAACATCCGCAAGTCAATCAACATGATACACTACATTAACAAAATGAGAAACAAAAACCACATGATCATCTCAATAGATGCAGAGAAAGCATTCGACAAGATCCAACATCCATTTATGATAAAAACCCTCAATAAAATGGGTATGGAAGGAAAGTACCTCAACATAATAAAGGCCATATATGACAAACCCACAGCCAACATCATACTCAACGGACAAAAACTGAAAGCCATCCCTCTGAGAACAGGAACAAGACAAGGGTGCCCACTTTCACCACTCCTATTTAACATAGTACCAGAGGTGTTGGCCAGAGCAATTCAGCAGGAAAAAGAAATAAAAGGAATCCAAATAGGCAATGAAGAAGTAAAACTCTCGCTGTTTGCAGACGACATGATCTTATATATAGAAAACCCCAAAGAATCCATAGAAAAACTATTAGAAACAATCAACAACTACAGCAAAGTTGCAGGGTGTAAAATCAACATACATAAATCAGTAGCATTCCTATACGCTAACAATGAACTAACAGAAAAAGAACTCAAGAACTCAATCCCATTCACGATCGCAACAAAAAGAATAAAATACCTTGGGATAAATTTAACCAAGGAAGTGAAAGATCTATACAACGAGAACTGCAGGACTTTCTTGAAAGAAATTGACGACGACATAAAGAGATGGAAAGACATTCCATGCACATGGATTGGAAGAATAAACATAGTTAAAATGTCCATTCTACCTAAAGCAATCTACAGGTTCAACGCTATCCCAATCAGGATCCCAATGACATTCTTTACAGAAATAGACCAAAGAATCCTAAAATTCATATGGGGAAACAAAAGACCCCGAATTGCTAAAGCAATCCTGAGTAAGAAGAACAAAGCTGGAGGCATCACAATCCCTGATTTCAAAACATACTACAAAGCTACAGTGATCAAAACAGCATGGTACTGGTACAAACACAGGTCCACAGATCAATGGAACAGAATTGAAAGCCCGGAAATAAAACCACACATCTATGGACAGCTAATCTTCGACAAAGGAGCTGAGGGCATACAATGGAGAAAAGAAAGTCTCTTCAACAAATGGTGCTGGGAAAACTGGACAGCCACATGTAAAAGAATGAAAATTGACCATTCTTTTTCACCATTCACAAAAATAAACTCAAAATGAATCAAAGACCTAAAGATTAGGTCTGAAACAATAAGTCTTCTAGAAGAGAATTCTAGGCAGTACACTCTTTGACATCAGTTTCAAAAGAATCTTTTCGGACACCATAACTCCTCAGATGAGGGAAACAATAGAAAGAATAAACAAATGGGACTTCATCAGACTAAAGAGCTTCTTCAAGGCAAGGGAAAACAGGATTGAAACAAAAAAACAGCCCACTAATTGGGAAAAAATATTTACAAGCTACTTATCCGACAAGGGGTTAATCTCCATAATATATAAAGAACTCACACAGTTCAACAACAAAAAATCAAACAACCTGATCAAAAAATGGGCAGGGGACATGAACAGACATTTCTCCAAAGAAGATATAAGAATGGCCAATAGACACATGAAAAGACGCTCATCATCACTAATCATCAGGGAAATGCAAATCAAAACTACACTAAGATATCACCTTACACCAGTTAGATTGGCAAAAATATCCAAAATCAAGAGTGACAAATGTTGGAGAGGTTGTGGAGAAAAAGGAACCCTCATACATTGTTGGTGGGAATGCAATCTGGTGCAGCCACTATGGAAAACAGTATGGAGATTTCTCAAAAAGTTAAAAATAGAAATACCTTATGACCCAGCCATCCCACTACTGGGTATCTATCCTAAGAACCTGAAATCAGCAATTCCAAAAGTCCCATGCACCCCTATGTTCATTGCAGCATTATTTACAATAGCCAAGATGTGGAACCAACCTAAGTGCCCAGCAACTGATGATTGGATAAAGAAGATATGGTATATATACACAATGGAATACTACTCAGCCATAAAAAAGGACAAAATCATCCCATTTGCAACAACATGGATGGACCTTGAGGGTATTATGTTAAGCGAAATAAGCCAGACAGAGAAAGACGAACTCTATATGACTCCACTCATAGGTGGAAGTTAACATATAGACAAGGAGAACTGATTGGTGGTTACCAGGGGAAAGGGGGGGTGGGGGGGAGGGCACAAAGGATGAAGTGGTGTACCCACAACATGACTAACAATGAGGTACAACTGAAATTTCACAAGGTTGTAAACTATCATAATCTTAATAAAAAAAAATTTAATCATTCTAAAAAAAAAAAAGTCATTAAAATAGTGCCAGTGCAGGTGGGGTCTGGTTAGCGGGTGGTCGTATCACTTTGGATACGAATCAGGTCAGGACGTCCTATGCCTCCCGGAGGGTGGTACGGATCCATATGTAGGCCAGGACGCCTTGGGCTTCTCTCCCTGGGGCAGCCTTGATCCTCATCAGAATCACCAGTGAAGGCACCCAGTCCTGGGCTTGCTTTCTTGGGAGGTGTTTGACCACCGATCCTTCTCCTTACTAGTTCCGGTCATCCCTGGTATGCAGGGGCATCAGTTCCAGGGCCCCTCCCGGTACCAAACTCTGCGATGCTCAAGCCCCTTATATAGAAGGGCGTAGTGTTTGCACACGACCTACGCATATCCTCCCGTGTCCCTCACATCATCTCCAGAGTACTTATAAGAGCTGATATAACGTAACTGCTGTGGAAATAGTTGTTATACTGTATTGTGTGGGGGATGGTGACAAGCAAAAAGCCTATACACGTTCACTACAGATGCAGCCATGGTAGGTCTTTCGATCCTTGGCTGTGGGGCCCGAGATACGGAGGGCCCACTGTACGTGTCTATCAGATTTTCTGTTGCTTCATGATTTAGTCTTGATAGGTCTTGTGTTTCTAAGAATTTTTCCACTTCATCTGGATTATCAAATTTGTTGGTGTACAGCTGTTCATAGTACTCTCTTATAATGCTTTTTATTTCTGTAAAATCAGTAGTAATGTCCTCGCTTTTATTTCTGATTTTGGCTTGTGGGGGAGGGGAAAATTCCTTCCCTTCCCCTCTTGGTTCTTAGGGCTGGTTGAATCATTAAAATGACATAAGACAGGTTAATAGGAGAAAAACCAACTTATTACGTATGCACAGGAACCCCACATACATGAGAGAGTCAGAGACAGAAAGGTAAAATGAGGTATTTATGTCATCTTGAGCCAAGAAATGGGATAGGGGCCTGGGGCTTCAATGGGGAGGAGAGTAATTCAAGGAACAACGAGTAGAGCAAATGTGCGGTAATTAGAGGTTTGACCTACTATACAGGTAGTCACAAAAACTTATTTCTAGTAATAACACTTATTACGGGCAAGGCCTCCAATCTACTTTCTTTAAGGGAGAGTTACAAGTTTCTCTTCAGCCTGCGGGGTCTCAATAGCCTTTCACTCAAAGTATTCCACAGGTCAAAGGGTCATATCTTGGGGTGGCCTGCCCTGAACACCATCAGGTTATCTGAGGTTTCTTTCTCTCTTTTTTCTTAGTCTATCTGACTAAAGTCTTGTCAATTTTGTTGATCTTTTCAAAAAACCAATGATTACTTTTGTTAATTTTCTCTATTGTTTTTATCTCCATTTTGTTTATCTCTGCTCTAATCTTTATTATTTCTTTCCTTCTGCTATTTTTAAAAAATTATTATTATTATCATTTTAATGATTTTATTTTTCCTTCTCTTCCCAAAGCCCCCTGGGACATAGCTGTGCATCCTTAGCTGGGTCCCCCCAGCTGTGGCATGCAGGATGCTGCCCCAGTATGGCCCGACGAGCAGTGCCATGTCCGTGCCCAGGACCCGAACTGGCGAAACTCTGGGCTGCCAAAGCAGAGCATGTGAACCCAATCACCTGGCCATGGGGCTGGCCCCTTCTTCTGCTGCTTTTGAGCTTAGTTTGTTCTGCTTTTTCTAGTTCCTTAAGGTGTAAAGTTAGATCATTGTCGAGACCTTTCTTCTTTTTTAATGTAAGCATTTATAACTATGAATTTCCCTCTGAGCACTGTTTTTGCTGCATCCCATACATTGTGGTGTGTTGAGTTTTCATTGTCATTTGTCTCAAGATCTTTTCTAATTTCCCTTGTGAGTTCTGCTTTGACCCATTGGTTATTGAAGAGTTTGTTGTTTAATTTTCATGTATTTGTGGATTTTCTAGTTTTCCTTCTGTTTGTGATTTCTACTTCCATTCCATTGTGATAAAAAAGATATTTTGTATGATTTCAATCTTTTAAAATTCATTAAGACTTGTTTTGTAGCCTAACATACGGTGTATCCTGGAGAACATTCCATGTGCACTGGAGAACAATGTATATTTTGCTACTGTTGGGTGGAGTGTTCCGTGTACATCTGTTAGGTCCAATTGACCTCTAGGCTTGTTCAAATCTTGTATTCATAATGTGTTTTTAGGGCTTTGCAGCAGGTGAGGCTCTCTTCTTTCACTTCCGAAAAGAATTTGCTTAAAATTGGTGTTGTTTCATCATGAAATGTTTGATAGAACCCATCAAGGAAGCCATCTAAGCCTGGAGTTTTCTTCAACAGCCTTTTTAATTTTCTTTTTCAGATAGAGAGCTATGCAGATTTTCTTTTTCCTTGTGTCAATTTTCGTAAGTTGTGTTTCAAGGAAATTGCCCATTCCATCTAAGTTGTTGAAATTCTGACATCAACTTGTTTAAACTTGTCAGGCGCCCAGCTCCGCTGGAGAGAGAGCTGAGATGTCAGCTTTGGGGAGTAGTCAATTTAAGCAACAAGCCAAAAACGAAAGTAGCGATAAGGTCTTTAATCAACAAGATCCAAAACGAAAGAAAGTACTGACTTTCCTCAGTTCCACTTTCCCTCATGAAATGGTCCACTGCTGGAGGCTCAGACAGATCACAGCGCAGCCCACCGGGTCCTCAGGAATTCTGACATAAAGATTTAAAGGTGTAGTTACAGTTTCTCGCTTAGGATGCATCCCTGCTTCTGGCACCTGCAGTTGCATCAGGCAGGAGAAAAGGAAGTTGGGGTGATGTGGGAAGAACTTTATAGTTGCTCCAGCATCGCCCCCAACCCCTCTGCCCCAGATCACCAGAAAAGCAGAGGGATCTGTCCAGGGGGATCTCCCCTTATTCCCCCTCCTGTTGAGTGTGAGCACACACTCTTGAAGGCATGTAAGCCAGCCCCTCATGCCTTATCTCCCCCCATTTTAGACAGCAATTGTTTCAACTGCCCATTCCAAGTTTCTATTAAACCATTATTCTGCAACATGATATGTCCGTGTGATGTGACAGCTCTTGGCCCACTGTTGGACAGTATGAGCTGTAAAGTGTGTTCTCGGTCTGAAGAAATGTAGCTCAGTGGTCAGAATCGGTACAATATTTTCTGTTCCAATCCTTTAATGGTATTTTGAGTGTTTGCATCTACCACTAGGCCTGCAAAGCCCAGTCCAGAGTAAGTGTCCATTCCTGTTAGGACCATTTATAAGCCCCCAGGGCTATTGGCATCATTCCAATGTAATCCACTTGCCACCTGTGTGTGGGGCCCTCTCGACAGGAAATTCTTCCCATTGTCACCCGCAGTCTCTGTCTCTCTTGTTGACAGGTCAGAGCAGCTGTTGCTGGTGTTTTGTGCCCCTGAGACCAAGGGAGGAGTATGTCTAGATTCAGCCCATCTCTGCATTGCTGCATGCCCCCAAGCCCATGTCGCCTCATTTCATGGACCCAGGCCCTCAAGGGAGGACACCAAAAGGTCCGCTTGATGGTTTCAATCACCTTCTGAACCTGGAAGGGGTTCTTCTGATGGGCATTGATATGTCCTGCTTTAACGCACTCCTTAAATTCCTAGAGCAATTTCTTCCAACAGGGCCGTGCCCTGTAAGGGCATCGCTTTAATGGTCCAATTTTCCACTGACCATATACCTGACTAGATGGCCAGGACTTTGGCTACGGCCCACGTGTTGATAAAAATGCAAATATAGAGGATTTTGTCATTGCTCAATTCTTCCATCGCTGTTAGGAAAACAGCATGCAATTCAGCACGTTGAGCCGATTTATTCTTGCCTTCTTCAATCAGAGTCTTGCCATCTCCTGGTCTTAATGTGACAGATTTCCAAACAGATTTTATTCATCCGTCTTGGGACTGCCATCCATAAGCAAACAGCTCTTTGTGGTTCAGTTGAGAGATATTCGTAGGACACGGTCTATGTGGCGTTTGGTTCTGGCAGCTCCTCAGCTGGCTCCAAAGTCAGTCCTAGAGGAGAAGAGGTGCCTGCTCGTGAGCGTGGTGCGTGCCTCCTTGCATTCCCCTGGCAGCACGCTCCTGCATAAACCATTTCCATGTTATTATGGAACTCTTCTGGCACTGCCTTCCTTGTTAGAGGGTTTCTCTGACATCACCTAAGACACAATGGGCACCTCAGGTTTCACAATTATTTTACGTCCTCCCGTCATTGAAGCAGTCTCAATTAATGCTCAATAGTGGGCTAATAATTGTCTCTCAAATGGCGTGTACGAGCAGCAGCATTTGGGAATTTTCTTGTCCAAAATCCCAACAGTTGCTCCTGGGAGGCACTCAAGGGCTTCTGCCATAAGCTCCAGTCTGCGTGAGTACAGGTAGCAGACACTTCCAAAGTCATGTCTGAGTGGGGTCATGAGAGCCTGTAGAAGTTGACAAAAGAAAGAGCTAAACTGGAGTCTCAAGGCCTTAGGGGGAGCTCTTACTCCATCACTCACGTCAGTTACACCAAACAGGAAGAGATGGACGCTTGCATCTGGGACAGGAAATACAGCCACTCTACTATTAAAGGAAGATTTCTCTCCCAACCCAGCAACAGCCCGGCCAATGAGATATACCACAGCTCAGCCAATGAGAAACACCACAGCTCAGCCAATGAGAAATGCCACAGCTCAGCCAATGAGAAACACCACAGCTCAGCCAATGAGAAATGTCACAGCTCAGCCAATGAGAAATGCCACAGCTCAGCCAATGAGGAATGCCACAGCTCAGCCAATGAGGAACGCCACAGCTCAGCCAATGAGAAACACCGCAGCTCAGCCAATGAGAAATGCCACAGGTGAGCCAATGGGAAAGACTGTAGCTCAGCTGACAAGATGCCATTGCCCCCCTGAACTGTTACTCTCCCCCAGTGCACTTTCATTTAGAACAGCCCCTCTCTCTCCCCCTTTTTGTCTATAAAAGCAGCTCCCCATAGGTTTGTCTCTGGTTCGCCATAGCATGCGCATCCTGGATTGCAATTCTTTTGACTATTCCCGAATAAACTCATTTTGAGATAAAATAACAGGCAAATTTTCTTTTTAAGTTGACATATGTGATGTCAGGAGAGTGGGATCCAAAGGAGGCGGCCCCCCTGAGAGACGGCAACCCCCAGAATCGAGCGAGGTACCGCACACAGCCCCTTGTGCTCTCACTTCTGTGAGTGGCCACCTGCTTTCAGCTTGGTGAGTCTCATCTTGGATTTTGAGCTCTGCTCCCTTTGCTTCTGAGCTCTCAGACTTTGTTCAGGATGTGGAGAGGTTTGTCCTCTCGGGGAGGGACTTTGTCCTCCAGGTTCAAGACTCTGACCTCAGGTTCCAGGCATCATTCTTGGGGAGTACTCAGTTCCTTTTGGGGCTCGGCCTTGATGATGGTCCAGTTTTTTGGTTTTCAGATTCCTTTTGGAATCAGGATGGGAACCCAGCAACTTCCTTTTGTTTTTAGATTCCTCCAGGGATCAGGGCTAGGACTCTAGCAGCTTTCTTGGGTTTTCAGAAGAAATTTGAGAACTGGGATCCCAGTTATCTGAATGTTCTGAGGGCAGCCCTCCTTCAGGAATCCTGACTGGTTTATGTTTAAGAACTGTGGGCACCCTGCATGTGCTTTTTTTACTAAGTGGGTGCCAGAATTGCCATGGCCATTAAGGGGAACTGTCAATCTCCCCAAACCAGCTTTTCTTAAAACCAAATTGAAAGACCGTGGCTCTAAAATTAAGCAAAAACAAATGGTGTGTCTATTTTCATTGGCATTTGGGGGCTTCCGGATATGCACAGAGCTCTAAAATCACCTCACTACATGACACCTTGTCTGGATTAGCTGAAATAACTGAAAAGCTGCGGAGAACAAAAGGCTTCTGAAGCTTCACGTTCCCCTCCCTCTTCTCTGTCTCAGGTGCTGGCTTATCTTCCCAGACTCCCGTCTCAGACTCTAGCCCAGCAGCCACCGTGTGCCCAGGCTCACCCCCAACGCCATCTTCCTGTCTTCCTCTCTGAAAACCTGCCCCTTTAAAATCAGACCCTCTGAGAAGTCAAATGCTAACCCCTGATTACTATTTCTAAGTTAACTGGAGCAAATAAACAACTAGAAGGATAAATTTAAACAGCAATTACCCTAGACTTTTGATAATACACAAAATGACTCCAAAAACAGCTCTAAAAGGATACTTACAGCGTGCAAACAAAAATCTTTAGTAAAAGACTCTGGCCATCTGAACAAGTAACCTCACCTTAGTCCATCTGCCAGAAATACACTTTGCATGCAACTATTCTTCTGAGCTTGTACCTGAGACATGGCTAAAGGTTTTAAAATAAAGCTATGAGATCTCTGTTCAGGTCTATGTCTACATGCATATGTTATAGATGTCGACAAAAATAATCCATAGCCAATCTAGAAATGAAAATTTGGGAGAGTTTATTCTGAGCTAAAATGTGAGGACCGTGGCCTGGGGCCTTTCTTCCCCAAAGAAGAAAAAACACCGAAGAGGTAGGGTGTATAGAGTGATTATATACCCCCAAAGAGGATGTTTCACATAGGATTGAAATGTCCCTTTTACAATAGTCGTGAGACTGCTCTGTTGGCACAGCGATGGATGGACACAGCAGGTAGGTCTTGCTGTCTCTGTGGACACAGCAGGGTGGCAGGTCTGTTGTCTCGAGCTGGGTGGTCACAGGTGAGCTGGGTGGTCAAAGGTGAGCACAGTAATCAGTTCCTAGCCTAAGGAAAAATGCTTATCCTTAAGGAAATGCCAATGTGGGGGAAGTTGCACCTTTATCTTAAGGGCGTTTCTCCTTGCCATAGTAAGTGTTTAAAGCAGATACACAATCCCTGCTCAATGCCCATGCTGGGCCCTTTTGGAAAAAACAAAGTCAGGCCGAACTAGGTTTATACCAAATGGCTTCCTCATGTACTCTGATACATCCTATTGCTTGTCATTTCTATTTGTCATAGAGATGTGATATTTTCCTGCCCCCGGATGGTATTGCTAGAATTGATTTGTAAAAACCTCTGCTTAATTGGCTTGGTTATAAATTAAGTATTCCTAAATCTCAGAAATATAATGGAAACTAACTTAAATGCTTTTCAAGTTCACGTGATCTAGGATCAATGTTTAGTAAATAAAAGCTAGCTAAGGGTTGTTGGTTTAAGTAATAAACAGGCTTGCCTTCAGGGTTGTTAGTATCAGGTGCATGCAAATGTGCAACTTTCTGTCTGCCTGGGGTTACTAGTCAAGTGGGCCCCTGCTGTCTCTGTTTCAGAATTTGTCAGAAGAGAGAAACTTTGGATGATGGTTGGCTATTTAATGTCTAATCGAAACATGATTGTTAAAAGCGAGTAATCAAAATAATTGCAAACAAGGTCAAGTTTATAATAAGTTAAAGTAAATAATGGATAGTCATTGAATACCTAAATCATTTTCCAAACAAGATAAAACAATAAAATATTAATTACTCAAGATAAGTTTATCTCCTTTTGGCTTCCAATTGCAAAGAAATGAAAGATAAATTTGAGTCTGTTGGTAACCATGTCTTGTACCACACTGAAAGACTGCACTATTCAAAGGGCATATACTCCTAGGAATTATGAAATGTATCTCTAAACCTGCCGGTCCACAATTATGTACTTCTGAGTTTTCACTAGAAATTGGGGATTCTAAGGGTTAAGAATTCTTATATGAGTAACTAAAGCTACTAGAAACAAAAAGGGGAACATCTCTGTATACAAGGAAAGTAGGATGTGTGTTTCTGTAAAAGAAGGTATGAGCAATGGAAATGCATTCTGTTGAGCGAAGAGAAAGTAATTTTGTCCTAAACAGAGGCTGGTGTTTTGTTAAAATAATTTCCTGTGTTGTTTCTATCAGGTCTTTACTTAAGAGAGCTGAATCTTCTTAGTATTGAAGGAGTTAAGTTTTGCTTACAACTATGTAACCTTTCGTATTTGCCTTTGAAACTTGTTATTGTTACTTTGGTCAAATAGATACCTAAGTACTATTTCATAATGATCTGCGATCCCATTTGGTCAAGTGTCCAAAGCTTTTGATATTGTAGGGGACTGGAATTGGCCACCCCAAAATATGTCTCTTTGGCATGAGGAATATTTTGGGATTGTTACTTTTAAAAAACTGCAGACAGGAAAGAAACTCTGAAAAGTAGAATTTACTTACCCTTTGTTAAGAGACATTTACATTTGTAAAGGAAATCTCCATCTGTAAATGTGTCTCCCTCTCTGTACCAGGAAGAAGGGGGGATGACCTTATCTCTAGAAACTCTCATCAGCGTGGAAGGCAAGGACTCAAGTCTGCGTAATAACCTGACTCTTGTTTACTGTACTTGTATGGTAATCTCCCATGATCGACTCCCCCTGCTCCCAACATCCTACAAGCTTCCCCAAATATTCAAATTCTAAATGACGTCTTTTCATATATGCCCTTTGAATAGTGCAATCTTTCAACGTGACACAAGACATCATTACCAAGAAACCTAAACTTTGGGATTTTCCAGAGGGCAGCTGGGACAGCTCATAAGATTTATTCCCTCCCCTTATTAAAAGAGAGATATTAGATGAATTAGGCTTATGTGGAACATCAGATTACATGAGAAGCATGGTTGAATAAGCAACAATAAACCTTTTTATGTTGTATTGTATGGTTGAATGTTACCAGCATGTCTTCTAGAAACTGTATAAAATTCCTAAACATCTGATGTGTCCTAATATAATGTTATTATCTGTAATTCTAGTTACTATCTAAAATGCATGTTGCAAAAATACGAAATTTTCTTCTCAATTGTATGTACCCATTGCTTTTTAAAAAAGTATTTGCCGGTTACAGACAGTTATTGTTTTACTTTGATGCTTTACAAATATGTTTCATTTTCAAAGAGATTCATGAAAAACACTTTGGCAAGTCCTCTGGAACGCAGGTTTTGATAACTTCAAGACCATAACACAGAACTGGATGGAAATTTCTGAATCTCAAATGAAAGACTGATTGCTTTGATGTTTCGTTTTCCAGATGGAAAGGACCCCTTTTGCTCCTCTCCTTTCAGCTCCCTATAACTCACAGCAATTTGGTAAAGCGTATCTTTGCAATAAGGGTTGAATCATTTGCATTTTTCTCTCTACCTGATCCCTCCAGAATTCAGAAACTTTCAAGTATTCTTTTCATGACAATGCATGTATTTGCCTGGGTTCAGTGAAGCTCTGTTCTCCTTAGGAGGGCACAATTGGAAATATTAGCTACATTAGCAAGGCTTTGACTAAAATGTTATATTTATGAAAGATGTACATAGACTCAGATAGGGCCAGACAGATTTAAGAAACTGCTTGGAAAATCAGCCTAGCACCTTGGTTATGAGGTTCCAGCAAAGCGAGCTTTAAAAAAGCTTATATGGTCAACCACTGTTCTTGCTGCATTTATATAAATAATCTGGCCAGGTTTAACACAAATTAATTTTACTCTGATTATCTTCAATAAAAATGGGGGTTATTGTGGAGACAGAAATTATGTTTGCATATTCATAGATATTAAATTCTAGTCCTGTTAATAGTCTTCAAGGTTTTGCTATACCTGTAAGCTGGACTGGATCCTAAATTCTTCTAGTTTTCTTAGATGTCTGGCTAAGGTAATCCAAACTGACATTTCCAATCTTCTTGCCCTTGAAATCTCCTTGGAATACACTAGGTCCTTCTCACTACCCAGATGGCAGGCAAACTTCAGGGACTTGAGCCTTGGGTGCACATCTCACAGCTAAAGAAGGCTCTACCTGACACTTCTTTCTGAACAAACACTGGGGACCTCAAATCAAACTGACTAGGAAGAGAAGCAGCTGACATCTGAGGCAGAGAGCTTTGCCAAGACGACCAGACCAGGGCTGCACACCCTCTTCCCACTGCTGTTTCTTCCTTTATTTTCTCCCTCTCTTTCCTGGAAGGACAATGCCCTTGTTCGCATTTCCCAATCCCTTTAGAAAGGGAGAAACCTCTCTGATTGCTGGATTTGCCATCAGAAACCTTGGTCTGTGCAAGAGAGTAACGATCCCGTAGTTCACCCTGTAAGTAATTTCACTGGGATTTCAGATGCTCTTGTTTGTCTAAATTAGTCTGCTGGCCCATTTTACCAAGTCAAGGTTCTAGATCTGCCTAAACTTCTTCCTTGCTTTAATTTGACCCAGCCTGGGAAGGGGAAAACAAGATCTGTTGAATATTTGTATGAAAAATTCTGCAAAGCCATCATAGTAATCCAGGCCATCTGTAAATTTCTAGATATCCATGTATTTATGCAACCTGTCAGTGTGTAACAACACAGTATCTGAGCCTAGGTTATGTAATGCTAATGCTTCTGTGTAGATGATTGAGTCCATAGATGCTATCACTCACGTGAAGGCGCTTATGCACCACCCCTGGTTATGTCTTCTTCCGTGGAGGTTTCAGTAATGGCCTTTATGCTTGGACAACTCAGTGCCTTGACAGCTGGAGAATACAAGGACAGCGTGCCCTTGCCATATTCACTGTCCTGTTCTCTCTGCATAACCAGAGACCTCTCATTGGTCTCTCCCATTGAATCTCCATAGTTGCCCTAAACAAGAACTTCCAGGAGGCGTACACAACTCTGGGTTTTCCTCCATGGGAAGAACTTTCTTCCCGTGGATCAGAGTGAGTGCCAACGAACAAATGATCATGAGTGTCCCTGACTCTAGAAGAATTGGCCGACTCCACAGCCAAAGCAGTTTCAGCTCAGCAACCATCACTGAACTCATTGGCCAAGGTAGTCTTGGATAATTGTGTAGCCCTTGATTATCTATTTGCTGAGCAAGGACATGTCTGTGCTGTGGGGAACGCCTCCTGGGGCACATGGATAAACGCCTCTCGGGAAGTAGAAGCCCAGTTACATAAGATCAGAGAGCAGGCACAGTGGCTACAACCAGTTGCACCTAACAAGCCACTGTCTTTTGATTTGTCCAGCTGGTACCTTCAGGTCTGGGCTCCTGGTTTAGAACCATCTGCAAACTGGGCTTGTTGCATTGCTCTTAATCTTACTCTGTCTACTTGTTGTGAAGTTCTGTGCCTATTGCCTGTTCAACCTCTGTACAAATGAGGTGTCCAATAAGGTGTTGCTGGCTCGGCACTTTGAGATGATCTCTAAGGCCTATGACCTTGGAGAACCATAAACTTTAGATGGGAAATGCCTGAGAGTTCTCCCTCCTAACCTTCCTTGTTACTCAAATGTGGCCTAAGTGGTTTCCAACCACCATGCACTTTCCCTCCGATGTGGGACATGACAACCAGGAAAGGTCCTTCCTGGCACCGAGGGACAAGACCACTACGTGCAGAGACCCTGACTGTTGATCAGAGATGCTTTCAGAGAAAGATCTTGATCAAAAGGGATAAATGTGGAAATTAATTAAAGAAACCTCAACTAAACTGGAGTCAGGAAGGCCTGTAAGATGAGCTCTAACTGCCATCACACATCATTAATTACACCAAACAGGAAGAGATGGACACTTGCATCTCCCACAGGAAGTAAAACTACTTTACTACTGAAGGAAGATTTCTTTCCCCACCAAGTAGCAGCCCAGCCAATGAGAAACACAGCAACTCAGCCAATGAGAAAGACTGCAGCTCAGCCAGTGAGAAATACCACAGCCCAGCCAACGAGAAGTCTCTGCAGCTCAGACAATGAGAAATGTTGCAGCTGAGCCAATGAGCAATGCCACAGCTCAGCCAATGAGAAGGCGTTGCCATCCTGAACTGTTACTCTCCCCCAATGGATTTTTCTTTAGGACAGCCCCTCCCTACTCCCCCTTTTTCTCTATAAAAGCAGCTCCCCTCCTTTGTTTTCTCGATTTGTCCATGTTTTCCCGTAACATACATACCCTAAATTGCAAATTTTTGGCTGTTTTCCAATAAACTCATTTCGAGATAAAATAGCAGGCAAATTTGCTTTTAAGTTAACAAGCCCGAAGACATTGAGATGTTACCTGTCTTTGTCATTCAGACACGACCTGCTTTTGTTCACGTCCCCACTCAAATGCAGCTTTCTTTCAGGTAGTCTTATAGATGGGAGGTAGCAGTGTTCCCGGATGTGGAATACACATTCTCCAAAATCCAGATAACAACTTTATTTAAGCCTCGATACTGTACTGTTAGTCTCCATGAGCCATCCACCTTTTTCACAGGCCACATAGTGCTGTACAGCGGATTCCCTGTCACCAGCACTCCAACTTCCAGCCTGTCGTTCGTTCCAGTGGTAGTTTCTTTTTTGTCTTCCAGGTGTTCTGTGCTGTTTTAAGTTAACCACCTGTGTGGGCTTGGGTGGTCTAGTGGTTCCCATTTATCATGCCCAATTACAACTGGCCTGAGGGCGGACTTACCAGCCTTTTGCTCCTTCTCCTTTGAATTCCTCCAGCTGGGGTAAATAGAGTGAGCTTGTTTGGGGCCTTTTAATGTTGGGGGCCTAAGAGGAGGTCCCATTGGTCCCCCAGTCTCTGGTGCTGCATCCATCGATGTCCACTTTATTCATCCCCTTTCTCAACAAGCGTCTGAAGACTTCCACTCTCCTGGGTCGAGTCCCTTGACTCTCCCTATTTTCTTAGTTACTTTAACGTTCTTGATATCACTAAGACCCCTATGGGGAAGCTGAGATAGCAAATCTGATAAGCCTTCTCGAACTGTCATTCAAGTCTGTAGCAGTAAAATTACACGGGGTGCTCATGTGACAGGGTGCCCTGAACCACAGTATTTACCATAACCTGGGTAATGGGTATATTCAGCAGGTGAATGCCTTGGTCATTGTAAAGCCAGTCCCCCATGGCTTGCATATGAAGCCTGTTAGCTGCTTCATCTGGGGTGCTCCACTTGGCATTTATAGGGGAACTTGGGCAGTCCCCTTTCTGAGGATAAACACACTTTACAGAGGCTCTTGTCCAGTCCACTGGCTGGCTGTTCCCTCAGGAATAACCTCCTGTGTGTCTGGATCATGTACAGCCATCTGTGCCTGTTGCACAGCGAGCTGTGGGTCCTACGTTAACCCAAACGTGCTCTTCCACTCTCTGGCTTCAAACCAAAGACACAGCCCCAAATTTGTTATTGTCATAGCCCATTTCAGTAAAGGTTCTTCAGGAAGCTGATGATACCAACCCACAAAAAGAACGAGTTCCTTCACACTATAGCCTCTGATTTCAGTCATTTCTTGGTTTGCCATCCCCCTACATTAACTACCTTCTTGGGGACCACAGCTCTCAGAGGTACTTTCTGTTGCCCATGTATAATTTTCTTTTTAGAAAATTAGAAGGAAAAGAATTCTTCTTAGAAGAAAATTAGAAGAAAAGAATTTCTTCTGCCCGTGCTTTCTAGGCGGCTTTGAGGCTAATGGCTGAAGCTCAGATAACCCAAATTTGAGCTTGGTTTACCATCATAGCTCAACCCAGGACTTTCTTTTACTATCATTTGGCTATTACAGATACCAATAACCAGGGAATTGAATATTTAGTGTGCTTCCTATTACTTTTCACTTCCTTGTATACCCAATGAGCCGACTCTGTGGGAGTCGAGACTACTACCATTTCTAAGTTCCGTTGTAACTTTCCCGTCAGTAACTGATCTCAGCGCAGCTGCACTTTCAGACTGTGGGAGACCAGGGAGCCACCCAGGGATCACAGTTTCCTCATCCCCCTCCCTTTCATCATTTCTCTTGAAAACTACCTGTTTCTGTGGTCCAGGGTTGTCCTTCTAAGAAGTCGTCTAAGAATTCTGGCTCACCCATCCCACAGCTCTTTGAAAACAGGCCAGTGAGCAGTCCTTTTGGGTTTTTATGGAGGCTTCGTTATGTGGTCATGATCAACAAGTCACTGGTCATTGGCAATTGATTCAACCTCCCTCCTCTCCCTGGAAATCAGGGGGTCCCACTGAGAGTCCCAATCCTCTGACCACGTGGCTAGTTCTCCTGGCAACCAGCCCTCCCATTAGGTGCTTTACGCAAGTCACTTCATTAACATAACAAAAAACTCCTTTATCCCTCTCAACACTTAGGAAATTCCAAGAGTTTTGGGAGCTGTGAGCCAAGAACTGTAGATGAAGACCAAATATACAGTATCTGAGAAATACATATATTTGGTCATCTGAATGACCAAATATATATATTTCTTATCAATCACAATATTGCCCTCTCCTACTAATTTCATGTTTAATTTTGCTCTTATTTTTTTAGTTTCTTAAGGAGAAAATTTGTATCATTGGTTTTCTTTCTTTCTTCCTTTCTAATTCGGGAATTGAAAGGACACATTTTCCTCTAAGTGCTGCTTTTGAGGCTTCCCACACATTCTGACATATTCTGACTCTATTACCACTCGGTTCACAATATTTTCTAACTTTCCTTGTTTATTCTTTGAACCATAGGAATTTGAGTACTGTTATCTAATTTAAAAATATTTTGGGATTTTCCAGATCTGAGCTCTCCAATATGCAGCCACTCAGCATGTGTTGCTATTAAGCACATGACAAGTTCCTGGTGCAAATCGAGGTGCTTTTTAAGTGTAAAATACCCACTGGATTTTGAAGAAAATTCAAAATAAGGAACGTAAAATATCTCATTTTTGAAAATATTCAAAGTGATAAAGATAATATTTTGGATATAATGGTTTAAATAAAGTATATTATTATTAGTTTCGCCTTTCTTTAATGTACCTACCAGAAAGTTTCAAATTACATTTGTGACTTGTTACATCTCTATTGAGCAATACTATTCTAAATATCTTATTGTTACTGACTTTGATCTTGCTCTTAAAGAATGTCATCGTTTGCAATTTATTGATGCTTTTCTGGAGCAGTGTATGTCTATCTTGATGAGCATCCAGTGTGCGCCTGAAAAGACTGTGTATTTTGCAATTATTTGACATCATTTTTTGTAAGTGTCAATTATGCCAAGATGGTTGATAGTATTGCTCAAGTTTTCTATATTTGTACTGAAATATTTCCATCCTCTTGTTCTATCAATTGTTGACAGAGAAGCTTTAAAATCTCCAACTACGACTGTGGTTTTGTAAATGTCTCCCTTTGTTTCTATCTGTTTTTGCTTCACGTATTTTGAAATTTTGTTATTAGGTTCATACGTGCTAAGGTCTGTTATGTCTTCCTGGTTAAATTGCCATCTTATCGTTATGAAATGTCTGACTTTATCTCTGCACTGTTCGCTTTGAAGCCTAATTGTATTAACAGCTTTCTTATGCTTGTTTGCAGTGTGTATCTTTTTCCATCTATTTATTTTCATACTATTTACAACTGCATTCCGACACCAATTCTCTGACACCAGCTGGGTGTCCTATAATTCATGTCAGTTCCTTCACTAACCATCCGGGTTGGCACGGATCTCACAGGGTGAGGGCACCGCTGCCTTTATTTCAGACACCAGCTGCAAGTGGACTCCACAGGCTACCTGCACTTCTGTCCTACTTGGCTTTCCACGACTTCCCTCCACTTAGATTCAATAATTTCATAGAACAACTCAAAGGGCTCACTAAAAGTTCTATACTTATGATGACTGTTTTGTTATAAAGGAAACAGCTTAGGAACAGTCAGATGGAGGAGACGGAAAGGACAGGGCCTTTCCTTGTGGAATCCGGGCACATCCCACTCCCGGCACATCGATATGTTCACCAACCAGGAAGGCTCTCTAAGCTTTGCTGTCCAGAGATTTTACTGAGGTTTAATTACATAGACACGATTGATTAAATCACTGTCGTGTGATCGAGCTCAGTCTCCTCTCTTCTCCCTGGAGGTCAGGGGTGAAGCTGAAAGTTCCAACCCTCTAATCCTGTGCGTTGCCTTTCTGGGGTGGCCAGCCACTCGCAGGTAGCTAGCATAAGTCATCTCACTAGCATAAACTCTGGTGTGGTTGAAAAGGGCTCATTATGAATAATAAAATACACCTTTATCACTCAGAAAAGTCAAGAGTCTTTGAAGCTCTATGGTTGGAACTGGGGGCAGAGACCAGATAGGTTCTTCATTGCATCACGGGCCACCCGTTGTCTTTGACCATGGGTCCCTGTGGCAAAAGGATCACACTTGTCTGAACATAACAGAGAGAGCAACATTGGGAAGATGCAGTGTGGGGTCGAGAGAGGAAGGCTTTAACTCCATTGCCTAATCTATTTGACTATCAACATCAGGATGGCAATCTTACCAACAGTGCCAGCATAAGACCACATTGCATTATGGTTGATGTGTTAACGAAAAATTCTTCTGGTAAGGAAGCCTTTATTCAAGACCACGGCAACAGAGGAGACAGACTGAAGTCAATACGAGGTGCGAATACAGCAAAGACAGCTGGGGGTGAGTGAAGGGGTCGGTGGGAGGACGATTACTAAGAGATATCCGTGTAGGGGGGAATCTTGCTGAGCTGACTTAGCAGAATTCTTTGCTAAAACTGGATGTGGCAGGCCAAAGAGGACTGGGCCCAAGGCTGAGGCGTACTTGAGAAGGCGCTTCAGAGGAGCCTGACTAACGCTTGGGCGAGAAGGGAGTCTGAGTCTCTCTTCTGTTGTAAGGAAAGAAGAGACGTTCTTCTTTCTTCTGCACAATAGACGTCCATTTCTCTTTCAACCACCCTTTGTTTAGTAAGCACCAGCTGAGCCGGGCATGTCAAGACTTGCAGTGGAAGGTGTTTGCTAGATGGCACGAGACATCAGGTATCTTACAAGGGGATTTCTGTGAAGACAAAAGAAAAACAAAGTCAATGGTTTGAGCAAACTATAGACCCGGTTTCTGAGTCCAGAGGGCAGCCGGTGGAGAAGATTTCTAGAGGTTGGGCTCCAGGTGTGTTTACATGGCCCAGTAAGTGTGGCAAACGAGCAAACATGACAGGTTTCCTGGTTTGCAGTTTGAATGTTTTTGTGATGGCATAGATGTCGGAGGTTTTGGTGTCATAGCCCACAGTGCTGGCTTTTCCTGGAGCAGAAGGTAGACGCAGGGGTTTGGGAGCAGTTCCTGAGGCCACACAGCACAGCCCAGGCTTGAACGTGGGCCACCCGCGTTCTACTGTGGGGATGAGCCCTTTGAGGGGCCGTTGTCCGGCTTCAGCTGGTAGAATCTTTAGATCTGAGGGGAAAGGGCAGCTGTAAGGCAGTCTAGAGTTCTGAGAAGGATCTGGGTGGTTTGCTTTTGGTGCTCAGTGAGGCCACAAGTGAGGAGGGTGGGAGAAAAACTGCAAATGTTTGTTTGAAGAATTGTAGGCAGATATTGAAAGCACCTAGGGAAACGGAGAAGCTGGCAAGGACTGACAAAGTGTGCAAGGTGGCAGATCCCACCCCATTTGCAGATAAGCAACAAACTTCCATAATGGTCGTGCCCGGAGTCTGGTAACCCGTGAGGGTGCACATAATTCTCTGTGGAAACACTAAATGTCTCTCTGCGCTCACCCTCTCTTCGTTCAAAGATCAGTGAAACAAGGTCATTCTCATTTACACAATAAGCCTGATCTCTTTAGATTTGGCCTGATTGTTTACCTAAGTGCAGCAAGAATGGTAACTGAATACAGGCCTTTTTAAGTATGCTTTGCTGGAGCTTTCCATAAGCAATGTGAGACTGGACTTTTCAAAGCCTCCTGATACCAGGAAGCCAAGCCAAGACTTGAGCCTGACTTTTTTTTTTTTTTTTTTGAGGAAGATTATCCCCGAGCTAACATCTGCTGCCAATCCTCTTCTTTTTGCTGAGGAAGACTGGCCCTGAGCTAACATCCGTGCCCACCTTCCTCTACTTTATATGTGGGAGAACTGCCACAGCATGGCTTGACAAGCGGTGCCACGTCCGCAGCCGGCATCCCAACCAGCGAAACCCGGGCCAAGGAAGCGGAATGTGTGAAATTAACCTCTGCGCCACTGGGCCGGCCCCTAGACCCCAGCCTTTGCCTGTAGTACCCATAGAGTTGGGTGAATTCCTCTCTCTTTGCAATCTCCCAAATATCCTATGTTTACTAGGCCTGCCAGGCCGTGACCCTCCCTACTCACTTGTAAGGCTGATAGTCCAGTAAGCCAGGTACCAGGCCGGTTTTCCCGAGAGGGCTTCGGAAGCCCTGGCTCCATGAAGTCACCCTCAGTTCCTTACAATTGACCACACGTGATTCTGTGCACATGGTTCCAGATGACATTCCAGTCGACATTCCAGTCAAATGCCTTGACTTGGTTATAACCACTGTTTCCAGTTATGTCCTATTGCTAGAGGACAATTTCTCACTGAACCTATGCAAATAATTATAGTGCCATGAAAATAAGAATACTCATGAGGAATTTCTGAATTCTGGGGAGCTCAGGCAGGGAGAAAAAGACAAACGTTTCCTTTCTGTTTATAAAAGCACGGTCTACTGAACTGCTACGCTTTATAGATAAGGAGAAAATAGAAAGGCGTTCCCTATGTCTAGAAACAAAAGCCATAACCATCCTCTGTTCACTCAGTCCTGCGTCATAAATTCTGCTTCCACTCGCTCTTGGGTTAGCAGACTCATGACCCCATCAGCTTCTCCGCTAGAGCTCATGGTATGATCTCAAAGTTATTTAAGTAATGCCTCCAGATGCTTGCGCCCCAGAGCACAGGCATGGGCTCTGAGACCATCACTTTTGGTGAAGCCAAAGCCCCCTGGCCTGTAGCTGACCGCACATGCTTTCAGGGAAGAAACAGAGTAAAACAGAAACTGTCTGAGGATGACAAAAGACTGAAAATGACTGGCAAAGATCTGATGAGGGCTCACTGTAAAAATGACACAACAGATGAGGAAATTTGGTTATTTCTTGACACAAAACATTTAAAAATAATCACTGGATGGGCCAGCCCCAGTGGCCTAGTGGTTAAGCTTGGCACACTCCGCTTCAGCGGCCCAGGTTCGGTTCCTGGGCACGGAACTACAACACTCATCTGTCAGTGGCCATGCTGTGGTGGCAGCTCACATACAAAAAGAGAAAGATTGGCAATAGAAGTTAGCTCAGGGCAAATCTTCCTCAGCAGAAAAATTTAAAAAATAAAGATAATAACTGGAATTATGACTAACATTATGTTGTTGTATAATATGAAGCTGAGCATTACCAGGACATTTCACGGGCAGTGAAGTCACAGACACTGACAAATTTCTAGGAACTTCATGCAATTTCTTAATTGTTTGTATTAGCTACACTTTGTTCATACAGATGTAACATAGAGAAGGTTAAACACCTCGTCTTATTTGACAACGCTTCCCATGCAACTCACCACACCAAATAAATCTAATAGTTTTTGATGTCTCTCTTTGTGCAAGGCAAAAGGACAGACACTTTGTGATTCTCCAGGGGCCCCATGGAAATCTCAATGTCTGTGTGAGATCAGCAGATTTCACTTAGCATGGAATTGGGAAGGCACAGTTATCAGAAACGTCAAAAGGTTTGAACACTTCACTCAATAGCGTCACAGTTCACTGTTAGGCGATGCTTGCTTGCTTTTTAACCAAAGTGACAATAAAAGACTTTAGAACTAGATAGGAGGCAACATGACTATGTATAAAAAAAAGCACAGCTCTTTTCAAGATGAGAAAGCTTTGTTGTCTTGCATCATCAAGAACATGATAGAGTCAGCATACGGCATAGAAAATCACTCCGATGAAACACAGAATCTTTGTTTTCTAGGCAGACTACAGATTACTCAAAAGGTAAAGAAGATCGTTATACAGTCTCTTATTAAGATCAGACCAATAACCCAAGAAGAGTTTGTCATTTTAAGAGAGAGGAAACCAAATTCTAGTTTTGCATTAGTGTGGTATTGATACTAAAATTTACGTTTAAAAAATCATATAAATAGACACATGTAGCCTTAGCCAGCTTTGACCACGCAACGTGAGATTCCTTCTCTACAAACCTGCAACTTCCCACATCATCCAGGTTTTGCCCTGCCTTTTCCTCCTTGTGGGGAAACAGCCAGGCCCTGTACTTCAGGACAAAGTGACTTTTTACCTTCTACAAACACAGCCTAGTTTCTTTGCGGACAAAATTGTTTCCTTTCACCCTTATCATTTCTAGTAGTTTCGTTTACGTATATTGATCATAATTTTTAACCCTAGTAACTTTTACTTTACAGGGAAGACTAGGGAGCAGACATTTGTGAATTGTCTGTCATGTGCCAGTGTCCTGTGGTGGACTGGCAAAGTTTACGACTGAGCCATCTCACAGCTTTTATAGCTCTACACTTCCTCATGGTACGATTTTTGAATGAAGCAAAAAGACCATGTTTGTTAACAGAATAAAACACACTTAGCCTCTCCATACTGTTTAAAAATAGGAAGCTGAAGGCTGTAAACGTAAATTTATGCTTAGTAATTGATATCTCAGCAGTTTCTTACTTAGAAATGGTCTGGATATTTAAGGAATACCTATTCTTAGCTTAAGTCTAAGGTCGCAAATTGCCAAGAAGATTTTGGAAACTCTTGTTAACCAGACGTGCTAAAAGCATAGTGATTCTTGCAAACTCCATTGACGGGAGTTTTATTGAACTTGCGTAAACTTAACACATGCGTTCTTAACAAGGATGCTCGGATTATTCATGAGAATGCCATAAAATAGGAAACGAAGCTAGCCATCGTCTCAGGTGATTTCCTTGTTAACTATTTTTACAGTGTGTGCATGTTAGGCAAGTACCAAAAAAAAGATCACAAAAGCAAAAATACCCACAAAAAACAACTAAAAAATGTTAAATCCACAATTTTTTTTGTTTTACTGCCACATTGGAGGGGCATGAAGTAACAGGTATCAAGCAATCCATGTCTCGTTCGTTGTGCGTCGCGTTCCTCGTTACTCCTATTTTTATTCCTAGCGTGAACGTATAATCTTTATAGCCTTACATCCACAGCTGTATTGTCTCTCTCCGTATAGTCTAGTGCGTACTGGTAAACCCAAAAAGAGTAAAAATGTATGCTCATGTTATATGCAATGCTAGTAACTCAGAGGACACAGCCTTTTTCACTAAACCAACAATATGAAGCTAGTCTTACTTACCCAAGATTTACCCAAATCATGTGAACTTCAACAGCATGTGGTTGGGCTTTGATATTTGTGAGAGTTTCGGGACGATCTCACGGATATAAGCACTTATTTACGTCTAATCCGATCAGAGCAGAGCAGTCTGCTTTCAGGAATTTCACCAATGGATTTGATAACACCATCCAGAGGTCGGGAGACACCACGCACAGTGCCCTCGTACACACACACACGGAAAGACACAGAGAGCTCCCCAGCCTTCAGGCCAACGCATCAGCCGTGAGTCAGGCACAGACACAGGAAGACGAGACTTGTGGATTTCTGTAAAGAGCGGGCTCTACCCTTTGCCCCATTTTCTATTTTTATCTGAATTGTGTTTCTGGCAGAGGACACGATTTAGGTCACCTGCTCCAATGTGAGGATCAGAGACCCCACGTTTATGGAGGGCGTGGTTGAGATTTCCTTTGCCCTGGTGTGCAGGCCTGTGGGGGCTGTGGACAGCCCTGTTGTAACGGCTCCTTCCAGTCCTCGACCAGACCAGTACTCTGAGGGGAGATCTCTGCCCATTGGTGGACACGATGGGCGGTCACGTGTGCTCCTTGGTCTGAAGAGAGGTGACTCGCTGGTCCAGACTGCGGCAGTGTCTTCTGTTCTGCTCTCTTCTGCTCCTAGACAGCATCCCGAGCACGGCATCTACCCCCAGGGAAGCCAAGCCCGATCCAGTCAGGGTCTCCTCCTGTGGGGACTGTGTGCCTCCCCCGGGAGCCTCCCCATCCCAGCATCCGTCTCCCTTGCCGGCTGTGATGAGGGCCTTCCCGCAGGGGATGTCCCTGGAGCCATCGGCGGTCTGGCTCTCTTTTGCTGGCAGACAGCCCTGTTCTTGCTGGCATTCTGGGCCTCGCAGGCTGCAGGACGAATGTGTCTACACCCAGCCCGTCTCTGCACTGCCGCAACCCCCGTGTCCATTGTCGCCCAAAGCGATGCCTCGTCCCTCTTTCTCAGACTTAGGGAAGTTCCCATCTCCCTCTCAGCAAAACACTGCCCTTCTCTCCAGCTCAGGTGGTGAAGGGACCGACGGGAGAGGACCGTGGCCCTCTGCTCCCCTGGCTTCTACAGGGAAAACTGGGGTGGATGTGCGGGCTCACACCCAAGCTGCTGAACTGGCGGGGGCAGCACCACAGGCCTGTTGTCTCTGCCCCAGACCAACATGAGACTCAGGCACTTGACCACTCCCTGTGCCTCAGTTTCCCCACCAGTGAAGGGGAGGGCTAGCCTTGATCTCCAAGGCCCAGTTGACCCCACCATGGCGATCCCTGTGGGATTCCCAGAGCCACACTCAGAGTTCCCGGGCAAGGGCAGCTGTAACGAGGGAGGGAGGGGCTTCTCTCTGGAAGATGTGCCTGGGGGACCTGGGGAGGAGACGAAGCTCTGATCACCAAAGTCCCACTGGGAGGGGCAGGGTCCTGTGGGGTCAGGGAGCATCTGAGCTTCAGGGTCACCCTCGGGGACAGGTGCTCAGAGGGGAAGAAAGCGTGAAAGATGATGAAGGGAAGGAAGCAGTCAGGTTCCCTCTCCTGCCACCACCACCGCCTCTGCTGAGGGTGTCCTGGCAGTGCAGCCCCCACATGGGCCCTGGACAGATGCCCCCCATGGAGGGTCCTGCTGTGGCTCGCAGCAGGCATTGGAAGGGGGGCTGTGAGGCAATGGCCTCCTTTGATGGCCCTGCTGAGGTTTTCCACGGCAGCCAGGGTACATGGACATGGCAGTGCTGGGTCAGAGGAGCCCCTAGAAGTGAAGACACCCCCACAGGCCCCAGCACTGCCTGCCCTGCCAGGAGCCTCGCCTGCGGACTTGAGGCCGGACCGTCCCTGTTGGAACGTTTCTGTGAAAATCTAAAGCGTCGTGTGGACTTTGAAGTTTTGGGACACCCCCTTCTCTGCATCGTCACAGGACTCCATACAGTTCTTGGTAAAGCCCAGAAACCGTGAGGGAGGAAGCAGACGGAAGTGGAGAAGGAGAAATCACTCTGAGGCCCTCTGCCCCTGGGGTCCCCCTGCGCTCTCATCTCCTGTACCCAAGGGCCCCCCGGGGATGTCTCACAGGAGCTGCCCCCAGGCCACATGACGGGGACACTGAGGCAGGTCGAGAGGGTAGTGAGGTCAGCCCCCAGAGCCCTTGCTCCAGGCCAGGAGGAGCCCAGGCACCTGGCTGGACAGGACGGAGGAGTGAGGGTGGGTCGGGTAGACACAGGGGTCTCAGGGCTGAGCAGAGGAAACAGGGGGCTTCCAGGCCCAGTCTGGGGACCCCATTCAGGGCGGGCAGTGGCAAGTGACCCCTGGCCGTGGCAGGCTTTCTCCAGGGGAGCCGGGGGCTCTCTGGCACTCGTCCTCACCTGTCAGGTTGAGGGACCCACCACCACCCTGACCCCCACAGATGCCCAGGACGCCCTGCCCGCAGCCCTCACCTCCCTCAGCCAGCTCCGTGAACAGCAGTGCCGCCCGCAGGCTTCAGCTGGCCTCTGCATGCCTTGGTCCAGGCCACAAGAGACAGGTTCTGTAGCCCAGGCCTGGGGTACCTTGAGGTCAGGCGCAGGCGGGCCCCCCAGCCCAGCCCCATGGAGGTGGGGCCCACTCCCACTGTGGCTTTGGCCGCTGCTCCCTATCCTCCTCCAGGGGGTCAGGAGAAGGCGGCTGGGGACGGGCTGACTCCCCTCTGTCTGAAGAGCTTCCCCTAGCCGGTCTTAGCCATCCCCCCAGTGCTGGGGGAAAAGAGCCCCCCTCCTCAGAAACGCACCCTGCCCCTCCCCCACCTGCCCCTCCCCCACCTGCCCTCCATGGACCAAGGGGCATTTTCTCTTTGCTACCCTTAGGGGACAGGAATCCTGAAGCCAGTTTTCCCCAGTCAGGGGCCATTCTCCTCAACCAGGGGGCATTTGGCAATGTCTGGGGACATTTTTGGTTGTCATGACTCAGGGAGGGAGGAGACCTGCTGGCATCCAGGGGATAGAGGCTGGAACCCGCCCCCACTGCCTGTGGGCTGCTCCGCCTGGATGTTCCAGTGGCCCCCACACTCGGCAGCCCCAGCCTTGAGCTCAGCATCCTCCAGAGCCCCCATTCCGAGCTGAGACCACACTAGTGGCTCAGTCTAGCCATTGTCCTTGATGGAGCCCTGTGAGTGGGTGGGATCACCATTCAGAGGCTTAGATACCCCTAGATTTAAGTTAGCTCTAGGTACGCAATCAACCAGCATGAGTAGAGCAGGGTCAGAGATCAAAGGAAGGGTCAGGCTAAGACTGAAAGCAAGGCCAGACCAAATCCATGGTGAGAGGAGCCAGGGCAAGACAAGACCAAATCCATGAGGAGATGTTCCAGGTCAAGACAAGACCAATGCCAGATAAAGACCAGGGTGAACAAGGGCTGGGCTGCACCAACCAAGGCCCACTAATGGCTGTGATGGGTACCACGCCCGGGCAAGGCACGCTCAGGCCAGGGTGTGGCCATGTTTGGATGGATGCTGATAGCAGAGTCCTGTGGACTGGGGCGGACCCGAGCTTCAGGGTCACCCTGGGGGACAAGCGCTCAGAGGGGATGAACGTGTGAAAGATGATGGAGGAAAGGAAGCAGCCAGGCCCCCTCCCCTGCCACCATCACCACCTCTGCTGAGGGTGTCGCAGCAGCACAGCTCCCAGCGGGCCCTGGAGAGATGCCCACCAAAGGAGGGTCCTAGTATGGCTCCCAGCAGGGGCTCAGAGAGTAGGGAGTGTGCGTCAGAGCAAATGCTTCATGGGGGGCCGTGGGGGCCACCCCCTGGTGTGCGATGCTGGCCCCTCCAGGGTCTGCCCCTGCCCCTAGCCCCCTGGCCATCAGAGCTCATGGTCGAGGGAGCACCGGGCTGCCCCAGAGGCTCCCTTGGAGGCAAGTGGCAGAGACCCCCACACACACTCCCCCCGACCTCCCCACCGTGGGGCTGAATGGCATGTGAAGAACAGGAGGGGGCTGAAGAGCATTTATTGTCTACTGACTGCCGTGGGCGCTCTGCAGAGGACCCGCTGAGGGGCTATGGGCTCCGCTCTCCTAGCAGCCCCTGTCCAGCCGGGGCTCGGCAGTCTCTGCATCTTGAGTCTGTGGTTGATTGATGGTGTTCGCAAAGTGTGACAGGCCTGTTGGCATAGCAGGGCGGTGGGCCTGGGGCTGGGGCTGGCCAGGTGGGAGGGCAGGAGTGGCCGAGGGTCACCCGAGGGTGGATGCTGCCCGCCTCCTTCCCTGGGTCTCTGGGTCCCAGGTGTAGCAGGAGGTGGAGTCCAAGCATAGCCTGTGTTTGCGAGAAATCACTGGTCTGGGTGTGTGTGTGCATGTGTGTGAGGTGTGTGAGTGTACACACATGTGTGCATGTGAGCGACCTTGAGGTGGGAGCTGCTGTGAATGCCACATGGAACTACCATCAGTAAGGACGCTCCCCCCGCCCACCTTGGTGTCTGAGTCCCAGGGGTCCTCACAGCAGGGCCCAGAGGAGGGCAGGCCCCAGGCTGAGCAGGAGCCCCCCGGCCAGGATCCAGAGGCTGCGCCCCACCTGGGCCACCCTGTTGCAGAGGTCCTTTCCACAGCAGTCCGGAGCCCACAGTTCTAACTTAGACCTGTCCTCTGAAATCATCTTCTCCACCAGCTGCTCCATCATGTCATAAACGTCATCGCAGGAAGAGGCACAACCCTTAGAATGTAACTTGACCACCTGCCCTGTGGGCAAGAAAGGAGACGGCTGGCTTGGAGGCCCCCCAGTTCCCTCTGACTCTCTGGGGTTGTCCCTCATCACCCTCTCCCCAGGGCTGCTTGGCCCTCCATTCCTCTGCTGGGAGGCCCATCCCGCCCCACCAAGCCCCCACAGCCTCTGGAGGCTAGCCCCTCTTGTACAGATGGGGACACTGAGGCAGGCCAGTTAGGGCCAAGGTGACACGGACACTGGCCCCTGCCACACTCACACTCCTTTCATGAGGCCAGGGTGGTCCTCAGAGCAGAGCCCCCTGAACCCATCCCCACATTCTGGATGCTGGGAACTCACCACTGGTCTTGGTCAAGGTCCTGCCGCCCTTATAGCAGATGCTCGGTGTGGAGTCACATGAGATGGTGGTCTGGCACTTGCTGACATCCTCTTCTTCAGTGCAGTTGTAGCACTGCAGGCTCAGGGCTGGGGTTTGGCGGGGACACAACCAAGCTCCGACAGCAGGAAGCTGGGTTTAGACCCCTACAGACCACAGCCACAGCCCACATTGGAGCGTGGCCTCTGGGGCCCTGCATTGGAACTGTGGCCCTTTCCCGCCTTCTGGGGTTCTGGAAGACAGACTCCCCACATGCTCACACACAGCCTCTCACAGGGAATGCCGCCCCATGCCCCCAGGACAGGTCCCTGCCGGGTTCCCTGGGACTCACCTTGCTGGGAGCACAGCAGCACGGCCAGCAGGACGAGATAGATGCCTTTCATGGCTCCTGGAGATGGCACAATTCCAGTGGGCCCCTTTAGGGTACTCCAGATTCAGGCTCCTCCCCTCGTCCCCACACCCTGACCCTCCATTGCTGACCCCTCTGCAGGCCTCCCCCAGCCCCCTGTGCCAGCCACGTGGCTCTCCCAGCTTGACTCACCTGCTAGCTTCAGCCTACACTCAGGAAACCAGCATCTGGAGGCACTTCCTCAGCGGCTCAGAATATATCCCCTTGCACCCTTGTGCCCCACCCATGAGAACTGGGGGAGGGCGGGTGCTGGGCTGTGTGTCTCCGCCGTTTGCAAGGATTCTAGCCGTCAGACTCTACCCGGGACCATTAGTCATTAGTCACAGGCCAGGAGGGCCTGCGTGAACTCCGGGCCTGCTGGGAGGGGCTGATTGGCAGAAATCCTGCTTCCTTCTCACTGAGGAGCGGTTGCCTTGGGGAGATCCCAGGAGGAAGCTCGGCGGTCTCCAGTTTCCAATCGCCCTTCAGAGGCCTCTCTGAGGCCACCGGCCCCCTCCTCAGAGCTGTAAAACTGAGACCTCTCAATGTTGATCCTGTCTGTCCCCTTTCCCTTCTCTGGGCTCCCAGTCCCAGTCCCCTCCTGGTGTCCTCCATGCATCCCCCACCCCTCTGTGTGTCGTTTGTCTGCCCTTGGTGTCAGGGTAACGCTGGCCTCACAGAGTGAATTCGGAAGTGTCCCCGCCTCTTCATTGTTCGGAAGAGTTTGAGGAGCATGTATGTTTATTCCTTTTTAAAAGTTTGGTGGAAGCACCAGTGAGGGCACCCAGTCCTGGGCTTGCTTTCTTGGGAGGTGTTTGACCACCGATCCTTCTCCTTACTAGTTCCGGTCATCCCTGGTATGCAGGGGCATCAGTTCCAGGGCCCCTCCCGGTACCAAACTCTGCGATGCTCAAGCCCCTTATATAGAAGGGCGTAGTGTTTGCACACGACCTACGCATATCCTCCCGTGTCCCTCACATCATCTCCAGAGTACTTATAAGAGCTGATATAACGTAACTGCTGTGGAAATAGTTGTTATACTGTATTGTGTGGGGGATGGTGACAAGAAAAAGGTCTGTACATGTTCCGTACAGATGCAGCCATCGTAAGCCTTTCGCTCCTTGGATGCTGAGCCCGTGGATACAGATGGCCCTCTCTATGTGTCTATCAGATTTTGTTGTTTGTTTTTTTTAATTTATTTTTAAGCCTTTTTTTTCCTTCCTCCCAAAGCCCCCTAGTGCACAGTTGTATATTCTAGCTGTAGGTCCTTCTGGTTCTGCTATGTGGGATGTCGCCTCAGCATGGCTTGATGAGCGGCGCCCGGGATCTGAACTGGTGAAACCCTGGGCCGCCGAAGTGAAGTGCGGGAACTTATGCCGCTGGGCCACTGGGCCAGCCCCTGTCTCCCCTCGCCCAGCCCCTTTTCCTGTTTTACTGGGGGACTCGATGTCTATGAAGTAATGGGTATGAAGCAATCTGTTCAAGCTGCACACCAAACTCATCATTACTCGTACTTTTACTCTCAGTCCGAATTTATAATTTTCACGGTTTTACATCTTGTAGGTAGAACCTTAGCTTATGTGACTAGTAAACCCAAAAAGAACAAAAATGTATGCTCACGTTAAATGCAATGCTAGTAACTCAGAGGACACAGCCTTTTTCACTAAACCAACAATATGAAGCTAGTCTTACTTACCAAATATTTACCCAAATTATGTGAACTTCAACAGCATTTGGGTGGGCTTTGATATTTGTGAGACTTTTGGGACGATCTCAAGGATATAAGCACTTATTTACGTCTAAGCCAACAGAGCAGAGAAGTCAGCTTTCAGGAATTTCACCAATGGATTTGATAACACCATCCAGAGGTCGGGAGACACCACGCACAGTGCCCTCGTACACACACACACGGAAAGACACAGAGAGCTCCCCAGCCTTCAGGCCAAGGCACAGACACAGGAACACGAGACTTGTGGGTTTCTGTAAAGAGCGGGCTCTCCCCTTTGCCCCATTTTCTATTTTTATCTGAATTGTGTTTCTGGCAGAGGACACGATTTGGGTCACCAGCTCCATGTGAGGATCAGAGTCCCCACGTTTATGGAGGGCGTTGTTGAGATTTCCTTTGCCTTGATGTGCAGGCCTGTGGGGGCTGTGGACAGCCCTGTTGTAACGGCTCCTTCCAGTCCTCGACCAGACCAGTACTCTGAGGGGAGATCTCTGCCCACTAGTGGACACGATGGGCGGTGACGTGTGCTCCTTGGTCTAAAGAGAGGTGACTCGCTGGTCCAGACTGCGGCAGTGTCTTCTGTTCTGCTCTCTTCTGCTTCTTTGACAGCATCCCGAGCACGGCATCTACCCCCAGGGAAGCCAAGCCCGATCCAGTCGGGGTCTCCTACTATGGGGACCGTGTCCCTCCCCCGGGAGCCTCCCCATCCCAGCATCCGTCTCCCTTGCCGGCTGTGATGAGGGCCTTCCCGCAGGGGATGTCCCTGGAGCCATCGGCGGTCTGGCTCTCTTTTGCTGGCAGACAGCCCTGTTCTTGCTGGCATTCTGGGCCTCGCAGGCTGCAGGACGAATGTGTCTACACCCAGCCGGTCTCTGCACTGCCGCAACCCCCGTGTCCATTGTCGCCCAAAGCGATGCCTCGTCCCTCTTTCTCAGACTTGAGGAAGTTACCACCTCCCTCTCAGCAAAACACTGCCCTTCTCTCCAGCTCAGGTGGTGAAGGGACGGGCGGCAGAGGACCGTGGCCTTCTGCTCCCCTGGCTTCTACAGGGAAAACTGGGGTGGATGTGCGGGCTCACACCCAAGCCCCTGAACTGGCGGGGGCAGCACCACAGGCCCGTTGTCTCTGTCCCAGACCGGTATGAGACTCAGGCACTTGACCACTCCCCGTGCCTCAGTTTCCCCACCTGTGAAGGCAGGGGCCAGCCTTGGTCTCTGAGGCCCTGTCGACCCCACCATAGCGATCCCTGTGGGATTCCCAGAGCCACACTCAGAGTTCCCGGGCAAGGGCAGCTGTAATGAGGGAGGGAGGGGCTTCTCTCTGAAAAATGTGCCTGGGGGACCTGGGGAGGAGACGAAGCTCTGGTCACCACAGTCCCACCGGGAGGAGCAGGGTCCTGTGGGGTCAGGGAGCCTCTGAGCTTCAGGGTCACCCTGGGGGACAGGTGCTCAGAGAGGAAGAGAGTGTCAAAGACGATGGAAGGAAGGATGCAGCCAGGCCTCCTCTCCTGCCGCCACCACCGCCTCTGCTGAGGGTGTTGCAGCAGCACAGCCCCCACATGGGCCCTGGACAGATGCCCCCCATGGAGGGTCCTGGTGTGGCTCCCAGCAGGCATGGGAAGGGGGGCTGTGAGGCAATGGCCTCCTTTGATGGCCCTGCTGAGGTTTTCCCATGGCAGCCAGGGCACATGGATGTGGCAGTGCTGGGTCAGAGGAGCCCCTAGAAGTGAAGACACCCCCGCAGGCCCCAGCACTGCCTGCCCTGCCAGGAGCCTCGCCTGCGGACTTGAGGCCGGACCGTCCCTGTTAGAATGTTTCTGTGAAAATCTAAAGCGTCGTTTGGACTTTGAAGTTTTGGGACACCCCCTTCTCTGCATCGTCACAGGACTCCATACAGTTCTTGGTAAAGCCCAGAAACCGTGAGGGAGGAAGCAGACGGAAGTGGAGAAGGAGAAATCACTCTGAGGCCCTCTGCCCCTGGGGTCCCCCTCCGCTCTCATCTCCTGTACCCAAGGGCCCCCCGGGGATGTCTCACAGGAGCTGCCCCCAGGCCACATGACGGGGACACTGAGGCAGGTCGAGAGGGTAGTGAGGTCAGCCCCCAGAGCCCTTGCTCCAGGCCAGGAGGAGCCCAGGCACGTGGCTGGACAGGACGGAGGAGTGAGGGTGGGTCGGGTAGACACAGGGGTCTCAGG